>NW_024580671.1:28140794-28183676 GCF_017639235.1 Corvus kubaryi | reverse complement strand
GGCCCGGAGCAGGTCCCGCTGCGGCTGCTCCACTGCCCCGCGCGGACGGCGCTCCGCGGGCGGCGACGCTCGGCCGCTTCCCCACGCCGCAGCCACCTGTCGTCTCAGATCCGTCATCCAGAACAAAGTTAAACCGAAATTCATTTAAATTCAGTTTATTAAGTTATCGCTATGTCGGGGGGAAAAATAAAGTGAAAGTACTTTCCAGGGCAAAATGAGCATCGTGTGGGGGCCCAAGGGGGGGCTGCCGGTATCCCAGTGCTCACGCCTTGCTCTGAACCACGCAAAGCAGCCGGCAGGATGTGGAGCCTTGAGTTAAAGATTTCTTTGGGGCAATCGCAAATAGTGATAAACAGGACGCAAACTTCTGTGGGAAGAAGCAAAGCCCAATCCCGCATGGAAATGTTGCACTGGTGATTATAATGTCAATTCTACGAATTTTATGCTAAACACTTTTTGTCGCGCTACTTTTCCCTTAGCGATGTAGACGCCTGAGCGATGCGCCCGAGCTGCGGCCGCATCCCCGCGGCTGCAGTGGCCCCTGGTGGGTGCGGCGGGAAGGCGCGGGCGGCACAGGGCCGCGGGACGTGGGGCGGGACAGCCGCCTGCGGTGCTCACGCTACCCACCCTCGGCGGCAAACACCGGTGCCAACCTACAGAGATCCCGCGTGCAAGAGCTTGACGTAGGAAGAAGACCAGGGTGGTGAACGATCAGCAGCCCAAGGTTGCCGACTGAGATTTTGCAAAACTTTGTTCCTTTTAGGAGGTGGGAGGCAACTTTTAGAGTGATCTGTCACTGTCAGTTCGGGCTCTTCAGCACTTGGAAGAGGACTATGAACAAACCAGATTCTTTCAGTGGCTTTCATCCCCTGAAATGCATTATTGCAAGAGAAAGAAACAAAGGAAGAAAGGAAGAAAGGAAGAAAGGAAGAAAGAAAGAAAAAGGAAAAGAAAAGAAAAGAAAAGAAAAGAAAAGAAAAGACCAACCACCTGGATAATTGCCAGTATGCCTGTCAGGAGGAAAAAGAGCTTTATAAATTGGGGTTTTGGAAGATGTTTTGCTGATTCAGCTTTACTCAACTAGAGATTTTTTAAAATGGAATTTAGAAGCTTACCTGGCTTTGCATATCCTCTGATGAAAATGATGGCTCATGAAAAGAAAGTTTAAAAAATTGAACATAACATTCCATTCATTTATCAAGTTCGAGTGGATGTAGTGAGCTGCTTTATACTCCAGAAACAAAGCAACTCACTTGGTAGCTGGGCTAATCAGTATTAACTCTGGATTTGCATAAGGAAACTTTAGTTTAAGTCCATACTTTTCTTGCTTCACTCTACGTTTTCTTTCTGCTGTGCTTAATGTCCACAATTTGAAAAATAACCTCTTTTTATAAAATAATCTCTTTTTTTGGCTTTTCAAAAATGAGATCCAAGTACATGTTTCAGGATAAAATAGATTTGTAAGAAGAGACAGTTTAAACTTCTTTCTTTGCTTTTTATTGCAATAAGAGGCAACTGTGAGTTGGGAAGATACTGTAATATCTTCTGTAGAAACCAATTTTGTGTATGATTATGCAAATATTTTGTGTATGATTACACAAAATCCTCCATCTTTTCCCTGTTTGTATGACCTACCTTCTATTTCCAGTTAATTTTGTCTTGGTGTGGTGTTTCACTGTTTTCTAATTAAATGTATTATCCTTATTGTTTCTTGCATGCATTACACCATTTGTCATACTATTTTGCCATTAAAATAGATTTCAAATGCAAAATGGTGAATAAAGTTTTGAAGACTGACTCGCTGCTCTAGCAAAAAGAATGGCTTGTTTAACACGCTGGCAACTCAAACGACTTTCCAGGGGTGAAACGAGTCATCATGCCTGTTCCCAGATCGCTCTGTATGGAGACAGGGGTCGCTGTTAGATCAGAGGTCAGAATTGAGGGGATCTCTTTCTGCTGCTGCTTCAATGGGTCCAGAAGAGCCAGAGAAGGCAACAGTGAAACAGAACGTTTGGTAAAGGCAACTCAAGGTGAGGAACAAAAACAGAATTACGTGTCTCTCTTGTTTTAGCTGGCAAGCTTTCAATGAAGGCTGATCCTTCAAAGAAAACCAGATACTTTCTTTGCGTCTGATTCTGCAGATTTTCTTACAGAAGCTGTGCTTTTCTTACAGAAGAAATCACACTGACATCACCATGATGAGCGACGTCCATAAAAAAGGCAGGTGGGTGAGGTTTTCCTTGACCGTTTGTTTCCTTAGTACTAATTGATGACATATTCATTTCACAGCTAAAAACCTCTCTGTTTCAACTTGTCTAGGAGTGAAATATTCCAAGTTTCTTTCCAAAGTGAATTTAAAACAAAACTGAGAAGATTAAAAAAAAAAAAAGATGGAATTGTTACCCAGCTTCATTCAGTGCTCAGTTTAAAAAAAAAAAAAAAAAAAAGCAGTTAAACTGTAAGGGATTTTCCTAAAACAGGAAGTTTACAAGACCAGGGGAGAGATCAAGAATCATTCCTTAACTGGGACTCTGCTGTCAGATCTGTAGCCCAGAGGAAGGCTCGTGCAGACCTGGGGTTGCCTGCACCTAGATCCAGTAGCATTTTTAAGGTTGGGAATAAAGTGATTCAGTGTAACATCCATCCCTGTGGAAGAGGTGGTTCTATAGAAGGAGATGGAGTTTTTCTTACCTTGGCCCACCAGTGCTATGAGGAAGGACTTAAAATTCACATTCAGTAATGCTGTGTTAAAATAGTTCACTTTTTTTTTTTTTTTTAAGAACAAGAGTGCTGAAAAGATTTTTGTCATTGGATTTATGAAGTATATTGCAAAAAAGTCATATGCAGTGTGTCCCCCACCCCTCCAAACCACGGGTTTTAGCTTCTAAACTCTTGCTTCGGGGAAGAAGAAGAAGAAAGTTATCCTCAATTTTAGGCATCCATGCAACACAATCTATATCTTGTACAAGATCTCTATATACATAGTGTTAACATAAATTGGTACATGTATCACATTTTCATAACTGCATTTATTTACTTCACAAATGCTCCCAGTGATCTATTCCTGCTAAAGTAACACTTTGAGAAAATAATCTGAGAAACCACAACAGGTAGTAATAAAGCAGCCTTTAACCACAATTTATTCCACAACTGTACAATTTTCCAGCACCTGGAAAGAAACTGGATGTTTTGTGCCACACATTAGAAGTGAATAATACTAGGTTTTGGAGGGGAACAGTATTTATTACCTATTATTTTAAATAAACTGACAACATATTAGATATGAAAAAAAACCAAAACAACCAAAACCAAATAACAAATAACTTCCGAGTTTTCAGACTACCTGTGCTGGTTGCTGTTAAATCCTACCCTCAGTGTTGGGTGTCTTCATTGTCTGGGACTGCACATCAGCAGAAAGCCATCTTCTGTGACCCCAGACAAAGCCTAATAAAAAATGAAAGGGGAAAACTAAGAGGAATTCCTCAATTTTGGAGGTTTCCCCTGCCCATGGCAGGAGGCAGGTGAGAGCTCTGGTCTGTCACTGGCTGAGTCATCCCTGGCTTTCTGGGTCAGGGCAGCACAGAGAGGATCTCTGTCTGCTCAAATTTCCTCCAGAAGACCTCATCCTGATACAGTGTGCAAACTGGTCTGAGGAGATGATCATTATAGTGAATTTAAGTTGGATGAACCCAGGATTTTAGGCGATTTCTCCAATCACTACAGAAAGCATGAGAAATTGCTCTGTGAACAGACATTTGGACTTCCAGTCCCCTTGCAAATCTGTTCCATGTCCAGCCCAAGAATGGTCAAATGAGCAAAAGTAATTTATGTTTCCACATTGGATCTGAGTTCATTTTAGGGATAGAAGAATTAGCTCAAGCTCCATAAGGTGAAATTTGATCCTTCACCTATTGCAGGAACCACACAGGTTTGGAAGCATTCCAGAAAATACTTTTATTGCTAGCATTCATTATTCTTAAAGCCAAGAATGGATTTCAAAATTCTGGGATCCTTATTGCAGGAATTATGTTTAAGTCTTCTTGGCTGTATGTAGCTTTTCTTTTCAGAAAGAGTAGAGACAATTTAGAGCTCTCTTGGAGTCTGTTATAGCAAATCATACTGTTGCTTCTTTTAAAATCCTCCATGGATACAGCCACAGTTCAGTGTTGGAACTTGTTTATTTCTTTAGACTTCATACCATCCATTTATAATTTACCCTAAGGAGCTCAGCTCCACCCTACTCAAACACTGCCTGTGGATTTCCTCACTCTAAATTGGTTTGGGTATTTTTCTCCCTCCTCACTTTAGCTAAAGGCTCCACTAGTTACAACATGCAAATAAGACAAATAAACCAATAGAGGAGCAAACTTCATGTTCAAAAATTGCACAGTGGCCAAGAGCAAATAAAAGCTGAATAAGGCTTGATTGTTACTTATGAAGGAAGTGATATAGAGATTAATGCATCAGAAATGTACTTCTACATGATAACAAGCTCTGTAACACATACTGTAACAAATGAGTAAATAAAATGTGAGACTAATCATCCAGTTCAAGTAAGCAGAGGAGAGCAGCTCTACAGATTGATATGTTTTTCTGTACTTACCATATCTCTCCTATATGTTAACAGAGATACTGAGTGAAAAACAAACCCTGGAGAATTACCTTTTGCTGTTTGTTTTGCAGGATTTGAGCTTTCCCTCTCACAGGGTCTCACCTTATGATGTACAAACAGATTAAAAAATCAGCTCTTGTGGCTTTGCCCAAGAGTTTGCTGAAAGTTTGCTGTCAGCTCACCAAAATAAAGGTGCAGTAGGACAAGTTTCCTTGCTTTGCCAGCTCCTGTTGCTTAATCAGGGGATTAGGGGACTAATTAATAAGAACTGAGTACAAAAGGGAAACACTATCTTGGTAGACACTCTAGTTTGACTGAGCAATGGGTTTGGGACTGGAGCAGGCTGAGTCTATCAACACATTACAAACACCCTGATGTGGTCACCAGGGAGCAGTTATTGACAGTGCTACAAGAACCACGAGGAGCAAGGAGGTGGCACAGAAGATGGGCAGATTAAGTAGTAGAGTTCAAGTACTGATAGAGAGGCTTGTGGCTGTGGAGAAGTCTGCAGGACTGCTCTGCCTGCTCATGGGGTAGGCATGCTCTGCATTTACATGGGAATATGGGATATTGTTCTTGTACCACCATCAGTAGCTGCTCCTCAGTAACTACACATGGGTGTTTGCAACATGGTGTTAGAATCCAGATTGCTCCAATTTCTCCCCTAGTATTTCCTTCAGCTCTCTGTAAGATTTAGACACCCATTTCATATTGAAATATTGTTTCCTAGGCATTTTAATCCCTCCAAAGTATTTTTTTTTGCTGGCGCAAACTAACATTTTCTAAACTTTCTGTGATTTGCATAGAGATAGGATTAGGCTTTTTTCTCCAATTTCTATTATTTTGTCTTTATCAGCATGAAGTATCATCTGCCATTATATTGCCCACTTGCTCAGCACCAGGAGATTCTTCTCCAGAAGCTGGTTAGTTTTCATGTCATTAGATTAAACAGTCCTGGCTATTTATGTAACATCTACACACCCAGCCACTTTTCTGCTCAGCTCCTTCCTGGCAGTAGGACCTCATAGCCTGTTTTTCATGAGCTTGCCATGGGCTCCTTGGACACAGCTACATTTGCAGAAGAAAAGTACAGAGGAAAATTCTTTCAACTACTTATCAGAGACTATTCAAAGAGCTTCTGGTGGATGGGCACGAAGGTAGAGTGAAAGCAAGGACAGTGTGACTTTGGTCTAACCTGTTCCTTTTCCAGTTCAATTACATTCAAAGACAAGGTGTTTCAGACTCTTAGGGGAGGAAACACACAGCTCTAATGAAACACTTGCAGGCAGGGAATTAGTTGTCCTGTTGGAAAAATAAAAATATTAACTGAAATGCTTAATGTGGGAATATGAAGTCAGCGTAACAGGTTACTCCAATAATGGTGGGGTTTATGGCTTTGTGGCTGTTTCAGCAAGAGAAGGTGAAGTAGGTATTCAGCACCTCTCTTAATTGCTGTAGGTTTTGCATGTGAGATATTACGACTATTTTTATTTCCCCCCCTTTCCTGGTTTTATTTCATACCTAGAATTCAATGGAAAGACATAGTCTTGGTTTCTAGTCCTGGACTGGAGGCACACCTTGTGCCATAACCTCTTTTCATCTTTTCCCAAGAGTCCTAGGAACTGTAATTTTTTTCTCATAGATCCATTTTTTAACATTCTGGGTGTTTGTCAGCATCCCTGAGGCTTGGCAACTCTGAATGTGGAAAAATAGAAAGTGTTTGAAACACCAGTATACCGTATCACTTGAAAAAGACTAACTGAGACTGTGCTGGGCCTCAGTTTAGGCTCTCTCTGGCTCTGGGAGGGGTTCACGGAGACACCATGTCCTGCTGCAGACATCCAGAGGGATCAGGCCTGGATGGTGTGCATTGCACTGCTGCTGAACTCCCAGACTGAGCTTTGCCTGTGCCAGCTCACCTCCTTGGTCAGCCCATGCCAGGCTGGGCTTAGCACAGCCCTTGGGACTATGCCCCATGAGAAATTTGGACAGAGTTACCCTGAGTGTGTTGGGAAAGGTAAAAGAGTTGTTCCCTGGGAAGAAAGTCATGTCTGTTGGCCTCTGTGATGAAAACAGCCCCTGCCCTGATTTATTTCCCAGCCTAAACAAGTTTCACTCCAAATGTACGAAACACATTGCATTTTCAAAATCCAGTATCTTAGCTGTTCTATTTTCTGCTGTTCTGCCAGCTACTGAGCACCACAGTTCATTGTCCTGCCTCTCCAGAAGCTTTCACCAGGCTCACCACTTATTAACAGACTACATGTCTGGTTGCTGTATTTCTTCGGAGATCACTCAGTGTTGTTTCATAAAGGACAGGAAGAGCCTTTGCACTCTTAATGAATTTAGTTGTCATCACTTGTCAGCTTTGTGCTCTGAGGTCTCTCTTAGGTAGCGTAATTATCATTATATTTATACATAGGTAATTATAATCTGGGAAGCAGTCCAAATTCTGCTTTTTAAGTAAAATTGGTGAAGCCTATTTGCAGCGACTGGAGCCCCTCAGCACACAGCAGCCTCACTGGCAGCACTGCAGTGGCTGTGGGAGAATGTGCCATGTGGATACAAGAGACACTCTTTCCTGCTCAGTTACAGCCAGAGGTCATTTCCTGTTCTATCTGGCATGCCCCAAAACACCCTTATCTTCAGATAATCTAGCCTGAACACTGTAGTCAGGAAAAAGGACAAAAATAATCCCTGGTTACACAGGCTGGGGGAATGGGAAGCTCATTTGGCTGTCAGGCATGTTCTCCAACTCCACCAGTGCTGCCAGGCTGATTTTCCCTGTACCAACAGACGTGTCTCAGCCGTCAAAGAAACCAGAGACACACAAGATGGTTTCCACAGAGCAGCTTTGGTTTCAAATCCCACCATCATTCATGCTGCAGCAGTGGTTTCACAGGGCTCTGCAGAGCCAAAGCAGCACCATGCCCACCCTGCCTGCTTCCCCGTAGCAGTTTAGTAGTTTAGGGGTTACAGTGGTAGTACTGGGCTGACGGTTGGACACGATGGTTTAAAAGGTCTCTTCCAACCTTGATGATTCTATGGTTCCTGACCTGACCTTCAGCTGGAAATGCCATTTTGATGATTTCATCGTCCTCAGGGGTCCAAAACACATTTTCAGGTGAAAAAAATCCTCTGGGAATATCTCTAACCATTCCTACTGGAGTGTGCAGCATCATCCCTAGGTGCTGCCTCTACAGTTAGTTGCACCTTCTGCCATGTCATGTTAGAGAAATGCCTTGATGCCCTTGGGTTTTGCAGACTGTGGGTGAAACACTGGGACTCTTTGCTACTCGTCCAGAGAGCATTGCTCTAGCACTAGAAAGTGCTGATCTTCTTTTCCACCCACAGTGCAAAAAACCCAAGTATTTCCTGAACTATGAGGAGGCTGAGAGACTTGGAAGTAAAAGTATTCCCGCAGCTGCCACTCTCACAGATGAAAAAAGTTGTCAAAGTTGTCTTATTCTGAAAATTTCAACCAACAGAGCATACTGTCAGCACAGACTGGGACAGGGAAGAGTCCTGGGATAGTCATGGGGTATAGTGCTGGAGTGCTGGGATGCTGGACTTCTCATGGGTGGGTATCACTGGGTGCCAATGGTTTGCTCCTTGGGAAAGGGGATGAAGGGAAGCCTTTGGCCTTGTTTGGAAGAGGGTATTCTCATACTCTTTCTTTGCTTTCTCACCCAGCTGCATGCTGTATAAACCCTGCAGGTGCCAGAGACATGTGAATATTTGGGTTGCTGAAGGCATATTGCCCTGTATTTGTGTTTTACTGTTCTACAACCAAGATTGCTTGCTGTCCTAATCCGTGACCTCAATCTATTGTATGGATTGAGGCAAGGCTCTCTTGGAAAGGCCTTGACTTTTTTATATACTGTAGTTTTTGATCAGATGGCTTGCTCAGCCTCAAGGCAGCATGTTTCTAAAATACAGAAGTGGTTGGCCTTGCTAATCCATTGGTAGGAACTTGGTGGCTGTTAGAGTTCATTCAATGACATCTCAGGTGAGCTCTGCACAGTGGTTCTCCTGGTCCTGTGCAGTGGAGTGCAAAGAGAACTATTGGTGTCCTCCCAGGCTGCACTAGGCAAAGTATTGCCAGGAGGATGGAGGGGATCCTGCTCCTCTGCTCAGCACTGGAGAGCCTACACTGGAGTGTGGGGTCCAGTTCTGCTCTCCCCCATACAGAAGAGACATGGACACACTGGAGACAGCCCAGTGAGGAGCCATGGAGACGATGAAAGGGCTGGAGCACCTCTCCTGTGAGGAAAGGCTGAGTGAGTTAGGACTGTTCAGCCCGGAGAAGAGAAGGCTCAGGGGGATCTCATCAGAGTATACAGATACCTGAAGGGAGGGTGCACAGAGGACAGAGCTGGGCTCTTCTCAGTGGTGCCCAGTGACAAGACGAGAGGTGAGGGGCGCAAACTGAAACACAGGAGGTTCCCTCTGTACATCAAGGAAGCACCTTCTCACTGAGAGGGTGACTGGTGACTGAGTACTGGCACAGGCTGCCCAGGAGTCTCCATCTTGGGGAGTCTCTGTCCTTGGAGATACTCAAAGGCCATCTGACCATGGGCCTGGACAAACAGCTGTAGGTGACCGTTTTTGGGCACAGGCTTGGACCACATACTTCCAGAGGTCCTTTCCAACTTCAAAACAGGACAGCAAACAGTGGGAAAAGAGCAGGATAAAACAGGGCAAGGAAGATAGAGCAAGGTAAATTACTGAGGCAGGACAGAAGAGAGGGATGAGACTGCCAGGAGGGAGCACCAGTTAGTGTTCTCTTTCTTCTGGCCCCATCTGAAACCAATCTCTCTTAGGGCTTACTGAGATATAATGCTGCAGTAGAAAGTGGTCGTAAAGTGGAAAATCACAATAATCTCACAATTTGGCAGGCTTCCTACCTGGTGCTGAACTTCTCAGGATGGTTGTCATGGGGTGTAGTCAACCTGTGTCAAGCCATCCCATCCTCCTGTAACTCTGAGCTAGTGAAACCTGGAAGTGCTGGAAGAGCTGCCCAGTATCAGCCCTGCCACTGCACTTCATCACCCAGGTGCAGAGGCTTCCTTTGGATGTGCAGAGGTGATGGCAGGGTGTTCCAAGAGACATGGCTCCTAATCAAGCATTTTTCTGTGGTTTTCCCTCTGCCTTGGAGTCTGAATCCCAGCAACTGGAACTGCTTTGGGGCACGAGCTTGCAGTACTGCCCTGGTCGATCATAAGCAGATGACACATCAAACACGTGGAGTGCTGGGCGGACCTTCCTGGCAGCCCTCACTGGTGGTGTGCATTTAGATTGTCCTATTGTCCACTGACAGTTTTGCTAACTGAGATATGCTGAGATGTGATAGTCACAGCTGACATGATGTCTGCTGGCAGGTCCGAGCGCAGTTGCTTTGCTCGGGTTGGATTGCCTCTGTATTACTACAACTAGCAGTGTCATTGCAAGGGTTTATCTGGTGCCATTGGCTTATCTGAAAGCCATACACACCTGTCTTCTTCCTCTTGGGGTTGCCTGAGGCTGGCTGTGCAGTGAAGACCATGCCCACAGGTAGGGTGGCCATGGCAGGGGGTACTCAGCACCTCTTGGGCTGAGCCTGCCAAGCACAAGTGCTCACTGTGGACCATGATCAGGGTTTCAGTGCTGTGGGAGCACTGGCTGCCCTGAGACACAATCTGACTGAAAGATGCAGGCAGATAGGACCTTCCAACGGGTCTTTTGTATGTCTGGGGTGGGCTTTGCCTACACTCACAGGAAGAGAGCAGCTTGAGCCACACTGGGTCTGATAAAGGAAAATCATCCCAAAATGTAAAATGTACAGTACAAATGTAAAGTCTTGCTGATTTAAAAATTATTCCTACTAATTATTCACACAAAACACACAGAGACCAAATTAAATGAACTTTACTGCCTTTGCAAAGTCAAGCTCTCAAGAGTATGTCAGATTTAAGGTGAGCTATACATGCTATACAGACTTCTTAAGTACATGTAATATGGGAATTTGTTGTAGTTGCAGTGTTGCACTTGTTGTACACTGTGGACTTAGTAATAGAAAGGATTTTAGCCCTCTTTCACATTTAGTTGAGGCTTTTCTGACTAGCTGTCTCCAGTCCTGCTATAGACGCTGTAGATAACTCCTGCTGAGGTTTGAAATGTCATCTAGTGGGAGATGAGATGTGTTCCAGCAAATGATTAGTAAGAGAGCCTTTGGTGCTTTTCCTCAAATGTGGAATGTACTGGATGTAAATGATACCAAAAAAATCAAGAATAAGCAGACCAAAGAGCTTGCTGGCTTGTTACCCTGTCTCTGGCAGTGACAGGTCCTGCAGGCAGAGCAAAAGGAGACAAGAAGAAGGTGCTGGTGCTTCATGGAAGTGCTTGCAGACTGCAACTGTGTGTGGTTCAAAGACTTCCTTACCAGAAGTAACACCGTCATTTTTAATAGTGCCAAATGAATTTTTCTTCCAGGAATTTAGCTGATTGCTTTCTGAACTGTACAAACTTTGTCATCCTCCCACAAACTGCTGTGAAACTTCAGCACGCATTGTATGAGAAACCCTCCCCTTCCTTCCCTGTAGCATCTGCCACCTGCTCAGGGCTGCAAACACCCTCAGACAATGCTCTCTGCTCCCTTCCTTCATCCTGCTCAAGACTTCATGCACAGTTATTTATTGTCTCCCTGCTCAGTTATTTATTTTCAAGGCTAATGGCTACAGGTTTTTTCTGTAACTGATTTTCACATTTATATTTGCCTTGAAATGGGGGCCCAGAACTGTGCATCTTGTTTTTATTTGCTTGTTCAGGTTCTATCTCTGCCTCTTGGGAGCTACAATTGGGTTTGCTAATGGGTTTGACTTAAACTTCTCTATCTTTTATCTGCAACTTCACCTGCCATTTCACCTGCCATTTTATTGTCCAGTTTCTGCGTTCTCTGAAACTCTTCTGCAACTGCTGAAGTAACTTTTGTCCGTATTATTTTGGACAGCTGCATATTGTTGACTGACTTTACCCAATATCCCAGAAGGTCTAGTATTCACCTTTGTTTGGAGATTTTATAGAAACTGGTTGCTCAGAGGAGCCGCAGCATATGTCAGTGTAGGACTCCAGCTGGGACTCCCCTTCTCTGTGACAAATGCTGGTGTGTTCCTGGGTTTTGCCAATTGCTTGCTCACATGAAAACACTCTCTCTTACTCTCTCTTAATCTATGGCAGCTATTTTACAAACTGCTGTTGAAGGATTTCCCCAATACCTTTTGAAAATCGAATTGACTATCTTTTGGGTTTTGCTTGTCTGTTAACACCAGTCTGTTGATGGTTTCAAAGGAATCTTACAGATATGTGAGTCATGGCTGCTGATGCTAACTGTGATGAATGTATCTTATTTATTCACATATCCACACCACCTATCCTTTCCATTAGTTTCTTGACCAGACCGTGGAATGGGGAAAAAAAGGTGAGTCCCCACATAGTAAAAGCTTAGAGTGCTTTTCA
Organism: Corvus kubaryi; assembly: GCF_017639235.1. Lineage (NCBI taxonomy): Eukaryota > Metazoa > Chordata > Aves > Passeriformes > Corvidae > Corvus > Corvus kubaryi. Next base: position 28,171,570 of record NW_024580671.1, on the reverse strand, counting down.
TGTTTATATATATCCTTATCCAAAAACACTGCCTGCCTGCAACCAAGGAAAAACTGGGTATCATGCAATTCATCTTCCAGCCACCAGGTAGAGGCAAAAGCCATTGCAAAACAGCCACCCTGGTGATAAAATGCTTATTTCCAAAATAGCAGTTGATTGACATCAAAAGAAAGCTTCTGACCAATCTGTTTTCATGGTTCTTAAAATAGGTTTGGCCAAATTCATATATGAAAATTAATTTTGAATCTCATTAGCTCTGTAGTCATCTACTTAATTAGAAAGCCATTGCAGTCAATCTGTATGAAGCACACACTGATTATCCCTTTCTACTCAGTACATGAAAAATTAATCATAGTAGAGCAGCTCTACCTTTTAATACAATGAAAACAACATTTGAGTAACTGTTTGGTCTTTCAAAGAGCATCCAATGATGCTCTTTAGTAGTAGGGTTTTTTTCTTTCTTTTTTTTTTTTTCAGGAAAATTTAATAATTTGCCTGTGAAGAGTTTTCTAAATCACAGATTTTTCAAATCTGGCCTTACAAAAAGAGTCATTAAAAAAGGGGCCAAATCTTGGCACCAATATTCAAAGGTATTAAACCTTATATATCCACAACAGTATATATATTATATTAATGATCTTTTCATGATTTTTTGTCAGTTTTACTTACATAGAGCAGAAACATAAGCAAACGTAAGTTAATGGGAAACTGAGGACAAAGTTTACATGGATCATTTATCCTCTGTACAGGAGCAGCAAAAATCCTGATCTTTCAAAGGCATAAATCTTTTCTGAGCCTTATGTATCAGCTGTACCTATTACCATTCACATTGCAGCAGCCCACTGGAGTCCTTCATGTGGATCAGGACCCCATTACACCACAGACCATGCACATATAAGCTCGAATGAGAGCACTCATAATACATGCCTGTTTTGGCAGAGCAAGGCTGTAGATATTCAGCTCTCCCCCATAATTACAGCATAAAGAACTGCTCATTCACCAGTTAAAAAAAAAAAAAAAAAGTGCAAAGCAACCCAAAAACTCAAACCACACCCCCCCACACCCTCCCCCGAAACTCAAAGGGTGTAAATGATGAGCCCAGTCCCACATCTGAAGGATGCTGTGGACACCCCAGGATGGGGATGTGGGATGTGACTACAGCAGCCACGTGCTGCTGCAGGGGGTCCCAGCATGGCCACACAAGACCATCTCTGCTATCCCGGTGCAGCAGGCAGCACTGGGAGGTGCAGATGGCTCAGCAGCATGCCAGTGGCACTCAGCAGGGTGACACTGCTATTGAAATGTAGATCCACGAGAGCCTGGGATCTGGTCACCTCCCTGGACCATGGTGCTTCGGTCTGAAGCCCCATGGCTTCAAACGCATCTTGTTCCATCAGCTGGTGATTGCTCTGACCACGCCTTGCAGGGTGAGACCAGCCAGCCAGTCAGTCCTTCCAGTGCTCTCACTGTGATGTGTTTGCACCAGTGATGTACTGTGTCAAAAATATTTTTCGTAATCTGAAAGCTGCAGGAGAAAAGCAGAAACTTCTTTTTTTGTCTGATTCCTTAGTGAGAACAAACCAGAGAAGGACAGGATGATCCAGCACTTCTAGGCTTTGGCAAAAGAAGATACAGGCTATATCTGTCTTTATGGATGAAGGAGAGGGGTGAACACATGATGATGAGGAGGAGGACAAGGAGGAGAAGAGCTGCTGGGGAGTAGGAGCCATTTTTGGGACAGCCTGGGAGGAAGAGGAGAGTGCTCGAGGTCCTTGCAGCCAAGGAGTGAGGTGAAGCAGTGGGAGCCTGTGAGGCTGGTCCTGGCTCCCAGGGAATTTGAGGAGTGATGCTTGTGAGGGATGCGGTCCCAGAGGAATGATGGTAGAATAACAGCAATGTACAGGAGAAGCAGCCTGGAGGAAAGAACTACTTTTTTTTTTTTTTCCTGAAACTTTGAAATCGTAGCCAAGTGATAAAAAGGATTGATTGTACATGTAAAATCCTTTAGACATAAATCATTGACTAATTTTGGGAACCAGTTTGGATCCAGCCACCCCTAAACTTCCCTCAAAATAGGAGTTTAGAATGTAAGAGGGTCCTCTCTGAACCTCAGGACTCAATTGGAGAGTTTCCCTGACAGTTTTGTCTTACTCTGTCCTCTATGCAGCAAATAACCAAGTGTACCTTGCTGCTGAGTTTGTTAAACTGCTGTCACATTTACTAACAGATTTTAAAAATTGCTTTTCATACCAATAAACATATTGATACTTCTTTATTTCAAGTGAAGTGCATCACTCCATTTGCAACAAGGTATGCCCAAGTTCTTCACTGTACTTAAAAATAAAGTGCATGTTCTCACATTACAAGCCTATGTTGCCTGCCCAGTCCAAAAATCAGCACGGATTTTATTTCCGTGCCCACTTCGCTCTAAGAGCAGGTGGTGTTGAAGCTGTCAGAGGGATGGAGGAGGAAAACTGGAAGGAGCTGGGCTATCCTCCCTTGGTACACACAATTAAAGAGAACAAATATTTGTCATTAACTTGTGACTCTTCCAGCCTGCACATGAGGAAGACTTATGCTGCTCAAAGAACTGTGTAATTAAGTGCTACTAATCCCCCAAACTCCCACTGCAGTAGAATCATGTTAGTTTTAGGGAGAGATGCAGCACATCTGACTGTTCCCACACGTACCTCATGAAATAAGTTGTAAAGCATTTGACATGACTTGTAAGACAATCAAAGGAACCCAGATCTCTGGGATCTAAACACAGCCTGGTCTGCTGCATGAGGAAAGCCCCATGCTCTGCTAGCTAGATCCTAGCTCCTTCAGCACCAGGAGAACAGACACAGGTTTCAAAAACCTGTCCCTAATCCCCCTGCTGCCTCTGTGTGAGTGTATAGATTTGTCTGCCACAGAGCATCTCCAAATCAGGGTAGAGGAGAGAACCTGCAGTCCCACCTTCATAATTATGGCACTAGATGAAGTGAACACACACTTCATGGGATCAAAACTCTGCTGCAGAATATGCCCATGGGAGATATGAGCACCATGGATTTGACCAGCACTGTTAGGCAGCAGAAACACTGGAGGGAGAGCAGGGATGGCTGCATACAATGCTTGGTCAGTCTGTGACAATATTTAATTCCTCTCTATAAGAATCAGTGCTCTCCTCACTCCTCTTCTTATGGGAGGCAGGGTGAGAGGAAGGATTATTTCCCTGTTTTGTTTCTACCCGGAAGATCAAAGGGCATGTGTGGGCCATTCCATGACCCCTGGCACTAGATATGACCTGAGTCCCCGAGAAGATGCTGGCTGATCTTGCCCAGCTTCGTGCTGCTCCTGTGGCTCAGTGCAAAAGAAACCCAGCCAGGTGGCTCAGTGACTTCCTTATGGTGCCAGCCCTATGCAGTAAGCAGGTAGAGCTGAAGCTCTTGGAGTCCAAGACTGTTCTCAAGCTGCTGCCTGTGCCCACAATTTCCAAACAGCAGAGACACAACTTCTTCCAGGACAGATATGGGAATGGCAAATAACTTCTGGCAGCAGCTGCAGGCAGAACAGAGGTGTGCAACTGATGTCAGGTGCCTGTGAAAACTGTCTGCAAAACTTGCACACTCTATTTCTTCTTTTTTCCCCTGCAGATGGATTTATGTTGCGCTCTGTGGGATTCAGAAAGAAGCACTGAGCTTTCTCTTTCAGTGGAAAGGCTTCCTGTGGGGAAGGCAAGGCAGCTGTGCCAGTTGAGCGAGTGAGTGAGAACAGAGCCACAGCATAATCTTCTCAAGGGGCTCTCCACTTGTCCAAGAGGGCATGACCCAAGTCCCTGACATCCTGCTTTCAGATAAACCCTGCTGAGAGGTGACTCAGGCAGAGTTTCTACCCTAAAATACACAAAGATGGTTAAATGGAAGCCTGGAAGGGCTGTAGCTCTGGAAGGGCTTTTGGCTGTCCCTGTGAGCATCAGGTCTGTGGAGAGGACAGGTCTATGCCAGCCTGAGCTGAATGGGCTTCACACGGAGCTGAATCGGATGTTGTTCAGCATCTCTCAGCCCAGCAGCTTACCATGGCAAACATTTAATAGCTTACATACAACTGCTGGTGGGAGGGTCAGGAATGTGAAATCCTGCGGGATGCACAGCCACCAGACACTGCTGGATGGGCCCTTCATGGATCTGTGTTCTGCCGTGTCTTACCTTCTATAGCCTTGCCTAATTTCAGATATTGTTCTTCAAGGAAGGTTTTCAGGCTCCTTCAGTAAAATGAGAGAAGTGTGCACTCCTGGGGTATAGGTCACTTCCTCCTAATGCATGTCAGCCGGCTCACAGAATGGAAATTGCTCTTAACTCCAGTGATGAGAGATCCCAGCACATCAGATACCCATCATCCAGGCAGAGAGGAGCAAAGAAAAACAGTGCTCTTTTATTCATGCTGGGGTTTTGCAGCTGACAGCATGTGTGGGGACTACAACTCTTCCTTCAACAGCACTGTAAAAACTTACCTCCTCCATTGTGGTGGCATAATGTGCAATCCTTTGAGGCCTTTTCACCATTGTGGTTGAGAGGCTTTGAGATGTATAAACGCTTCCTTTATTCAAGTTTAATCTACTTCTGGAGACAGGAGCTCAGAGGCAGAGGAGGTGGTACCTCCTTGCCTGTTAGGGAAGAGCTAGATAAAGCCACCTGCAGTGAGGAGAAGAAAGAGGGGGACACTTGAGAAAGTGTTGGTGAGGGGAGGGTAGCAGAGCCAGGAAGAAGCCCTCACCTGCAGCTCCCCTGGCACCTGGCAGGGTCCCTTGGCACTCCTCCTTGCCATGCCTTGCCATCCTGCCAGCCTGTCCTGTGCCTGGGAGCAGTCTCTCTGGAAGAGAAGCTGTTTGGTGTTGAGACTTGCCCTCCTTTGAATTATTTTATAATTGCTGATATAAAAATAAAATAATTGCGAGGAAACCTTTCAGGTTTATTTCAGCCCTGACACAAGTTGGCTGAGTTTCAATTAACTGATTTATACCAAATCCTGCTCTGCCATACCCACAGCTTACATTTAAATATGAGAATGAAAATAACTGTCAGCAGCAGGTTTAAGCCAGCTTATACAGGAGCTGCTGGAAGGACCTCTGTGTGGGCTGCCTTTCAGGGTCAGGGCTTTGGACTGGATTGCTGAAGAGTGTGTTTGCTGTGTCCAAGGCCTCTTTCCCTCTGGCTGTCTCAGTGACTCAGCTTGTCAGCATGCCACGGGCACCATTTCAGCTCAGGGTTCAAAACCCAGATGATATCACACTCATTCCTGCAAGGACAAGGTGGCACCATCTTCAGCTGTGTGACTCAGCACCCTGGTGGAAGTGTCTTGGCTGGATGACTTGAAGGAGAGAACTAAATCTCAGATGATGAAAAAGGACTTTTTCCACCTTGCTAAAAATAATGTAAGTTCTTAATGAAATCTCAATTATTGCCTGAGAATCCAAGCAGGATCTTTCACTGGAGCTTACTGAGCACAGCAACTGGGCCTCTAGGAAGACACACAGGATATAACACGTGGTATGGTTTAGACTGTGCACATCCACAGCTGAAATCTCGATTGTGAGGGCTCACTGACAAAGCCAGAGAGATACCAGCACAGGAGAAGAGCAGCCCTGCACAGTGAAACACAACCTGCCGTGCTGTGCCATGAAATCCCACAAGTGAGCAGAGATGTCAGCTCAACTACATCTTCCAATAAATCTTTTATAGTACCCAGTCAAACTTTATCCCTGGCTGACTCCCGGGGATGGAGAAGACTGACTGATATGGCTGCTACCTCTTCTGGGTCATCATCTGACAAGTGCAGGAACGTGACATAACCACAAAATGGAGAGGACACCATTTTCAGTGCTGGAAGGAGTTTCACTGTTAAACTGCCTTCAAGGATAGGCAAAAGACCTTTTATGAAGGTTGATAATAGCAACAACAGATGCTAGTACTACTACTAGTGCTCGGATCATCAGACTCAGCTAATGTACCTGTTTTGAAACTAGAACAAGAGACAGAGGTTGGATTTTCACCCATTGCAGGCACTTAGCTGTGGTAAAGAGATGTGTGGGAGATTTAGATAACAGTAGTGCTGTATCTAATTTCCAAGGAGTTCTCACCCTTGGCTGCCTCCTAAACTAATCTCTTGTCCAAAAATATTAGAAAGCAAAAGTGCACTTGGTGGGGAGCCTGGAAGAGATGGCACTCACTGGGGAATGGATTTCTGCTCCAAGTCACACACACTTTCTCATTAATCATTTACGTTACAGAAACAGTTTCTAGGGTATTGATCTGTTATCCTTTGCTTCAGAAATGCTTGCTTCTTCCTACATGCATTTTCCCTCCTTTCTTTTCTCCAAATATCAGCCCAGCCTCAGCAGCGGGGTAGAAGGGCGTGCCCCAGGTTAGGAATAGAAGTAATGGCAGGGCTAGGGGCCATGTGCTGGGAAGCAGTTGGCTGCAGCCAGCATTTCCTCTGCTGCTAGCAGGTAAGAGTCTTGTTTCCCACACAGCCAACCAGATGGAAGAAAGCAGGGTGCTTTTCCTTTTCTTTGTTTCCTGTGCTATAGCATTAAGCGAGCAAACAGTGGGTCCCTGCTCATGCATTTCCTAAGACAGCTTGATAGAGACAAACTGGAAGAACATCAGTAGAAAGTTGTTCAGCCCTGTACAGACACAGATGCTTTGGCATCTTTGTTCCCAGAAGCAAAACTGCTGATATTGAGGTTCACTTCACATTTTTCACACTTTCAGAGCTGTTGCCTGCTTAGGCCTTGACAGGTGTGTAGCTGGGTGTCAAAGTTACCCACAGCCAGGTTAAACCCTGAAGAAAAAGGAAGAATTTTATCAAAATGGTAAATTATAAACAAAACGAACAAACAAAAACAAAAGCAAAAGCAACAGCAAAAGAAAAATCAAAACCAAACCAAAAAAAAAAGATGAAAAACCTCCAAAGTCTGAGTATTTCTTTCTGAACAGTCTGAACTGACTATTCAGCCACAGGAATAGGACAGAATTCCATCCTACCTTTACCTAGGGAAGGCTCCTTGTCTGGACCGGCAGGTATGGGCTGTTTCTGAGGATGCTGCAAGCCCCACAGCAGCTGGCAGGGTGGGATAAGACTTCTTCTTGTGGTTTCTTTGCATCTAGTGTAACTTTCCCATAAAGCAGAGAGCTACTGTTGCTTGCAAACTTGCATCTATTTAGTCTTTTGTTATGAAAATTCTTTTTGCTGTCTATGCATTTTTAATCCCTTTAAAATATGGCTGAAATTTTGGTTGCTGTGGTACCCTCTTTGGCATGGAGGACCTCCTGCTCACCCTTCACGGCATGCAGCTGCTTGCACTGAGCTCTCTGCTGCTGCAGTTCAGGGGTGTGCACTGTCCTGCCCTACCATCTCAAGGTATCACAAGAGGTCATCGATCAGCTCTGCTGGGGAAGATACTGGGGAAGATGCTGGCTCTGAAAGAGAGAGGGTTCGTGCAACGTCCCGTGATTCCTGAGCTCTATCTTTTCCATTTAAAGACACTTAAATGCCAGAAAGAGCATTTCAGGCATATGTTCAGGGAACTGACAGAATTAGGGGTTTGTAAGAACTTTTGTCCCCTTGTATTTAAAACCTGAGAAGAGGCGTGATGCGAAGAGGCGCGAGATGCCTGCTGCTGAGCTATAAAGGCTTCTTTGTGCTGAATCATCTGGGCTAAAAAGAGCTCGGGCTCTCTCCTGCTAAGTGGCCAGTGACTGCTGGTGGACCCCACTGAGACAGCTTTTGTTAGCCAAGACCAGCTGCAGAGTGAGGTGCCTCGGTCCTTTCACTACGAAACAAGCTGCAAAAGGCACTGAGGGATGAATTCGGATTTTCTTCTTTTTTCTACCATGGAGTTTTCCACCTAAAGCTGCAGTTGTTTGGCTCTAACCCAGGGCCAGAGTGCAAGTCAGTAAGGGAGCAGCACGGACTTAGTGTGAGTTCATGTGGGTGTAGCATTTGCAGGGTGTTTGTGGAAGAGACGGGAGGATCCTGCATCTCTGAAGTCAATACACAGATGTGACTTTTTATTACCTTGATGACAGGAAAAATTAGCTGTGAGATACATGTTCATCCCAAATAAAGTAACCTCCCAACAAAGCAACCATCTTCCTCTCAACATGCTCAGGCACCCCTTGCTGTCGTAGGCTTCCCAATTTGCTATAACTTAGTCATGCCTCAGAAAGCTTTGTGCAAGGGCAGGTTTTATTGGGATGGAGCAGTTCAGTAGCCTGTTTCCATCAGTGCCTGCAAGACCAGGCTTCCTTGAACCCCTTGAATACTACAGCAATCCAAACAAACCAAAAGCCTACCCTCACATTTCTTACACTTTAGTGAAATTACACTTCAGTGAAATTTAGTGAATAAGTGTAGTGCACTTATGTTCCCTCCTTTTTTGTTTTTTTCTTCCAGACAGTCTCAGGCAAAGATTGGAGACAGGGTGCTTGTATCAACTGCACTCATAGCTCTCCCATCCAGAGCTACGTTTTTCAGAGGCAGGCGTGGTATTCACCAGAATGTGTTGAGCCTGTGGGGCAGATTAGGTCAGAAACATCTCCTAGTTTATTTGAAAAGTTGTGCTGGACATTTTTCTGAGCCTTGGCAGATACGGATGTACTTTGTATAAAGAATGCTCTCCACACCTGATTAGGAGGAGGCTTAATGGCCCATTAATGGGAGCGGAGCCCAGAAGAAGAGATGGTTTTCCTGCCCCAAAGCTGGATGCACCTAAATGATTGATGAGCAGCCGCAGTGTAGTAAACTCAACACAAATCCCTACAGGAGAGTGCCTTGTCTCCTTATTGGCAGGCGAAACTATTTTAAAGCAGCACCCTCACGAAATGGCTGTATCCAAGCTGTGGATATGTGTTGTCCATTTGCAATTACTTGGAGCATGAAGGACGATGCCCTCATGTCTGCATCATATTTCCTGTGTTGCTCTTGAATTGGTGACGTGCTGGCTCTAGATGTGCCTTTTGTACCTTTTCTGGTAGCAACCACACTGTCCATCCTGTTCCACCCCTGGCAGTAACCAGGATTCAGTCCCCGCCCTTCATTTCCCATGTCCCAAACTGTTGTAACCACTGCACTCTGCCTAGCAGGCTGCTGCTCCCTGAGAGCTCAGTGAGGGTTTCCCAGGGCCATGCCATCAGTCGCATCCCGGAGTCCATTTGGGACAGCCCCGCGATCTGGCTCCGGCAGCAGCAGCGTCACAACGCAGTGGGGGTAAAGGAGGCAGAGAAGGGTCTCTCATGAGGGTGTGAGATGGCTTTAATCACATCTTGTCCCAGCAATGCTCAGAGGTAGAAAGACAGCGTGGTCTGGGTGCGGGGTGGTTTTGTCAGGGGCCCAGGGGCGGTCCCTGGGCAGGGTTGGGGTACAGAACAAATAGGGAGAAACCGAGGGAGTGGCCAAGGCTAGGGAGGGAACAGGGGAACACACAGAATCATGGGGTTAACAGGACACCACACCAAACAGCAGCACACTGTGTGTGCTGGCATCTTGGTGAGCTCCTCAGTGAGTTCCCACCAGCATCTGTCCCTCTTGCAGCATTCACTTAAGAGTCTCCTGCCTTTGGTCCCTTCTGGTGCCTCACACCCACCCACTGCCATTCCTTTCTCATTTGTACCAATCCTCCCATTTCTATTACTATTAGAATATTCTTCTTTAATTAGAAGACAGTTAAATCTGTAAGAATTTTTTTTCTGAATGAATTTCTGTAAAAGATTTTTTTGTCAGGGGGTGGAATTAGCATTATGGACATTAAAAGGCAGGAAATTGGTATTTTTTTTAAAATCAACTGCTTCAAGGGAGAAAATGTGAAATGTTTTTGAAAACAGATTTCCATTATACGAGAAGGCAGAAGCTTCCTCATTCTCACACCATGTGTGTTTATTAACCCTAACTATTCTAGAAACAAAACATCTCTCACATCTTTCATGTAAGCCAGGGGAACAGAATCCACATAACCATCAAAGCAAGTGCAGGACCCACACAGAAAATGAAGGTAAAAAACTTGCTTTTATGCTTAGTTCTAAGCTCCATAGGCCTAAGAAAACTGCCTGAAACTCTTTACAGTTCATGTGTAGTCCAAATCAGACTTTACATGGCTGTATGGAGACAACCTGGACCAGCCCTTTGGTGCATCCAGCCCGAAATCTTGTTTCCAGTAGTGGCTATGACAGGCAACAAAGACTGCAGGAATAGGATATACAGTCACTTCCCCTTTGTATTCTTCTTTGTATTCTCTCAGCCTATAATATTTTTTAGCATAGTTTAAAACTGTTTAGCAAGTCTTGAAGGATTTCTCTCCCAGCAGTTTGTCCTTGAACCAATTCTAGCACCTCAAACATCCAGTGGCAAAGCCTCTATAGGCGGACTACTCACTGCATGAAGGCTGCTCCTCTTAATTCAAACCTCATCCTCTCATGATTCCTTTTGATGTTCCTGAGTTCTTCTATCTGGTTCTGCCAACAGCCATAGTCATGTGGCACCTGAGTCCAATTAATGGTCTTTGAATAATCAGTCAGTAATAATTAGATAGTAACTAAGTAAAAAAAAAGTTATCTCCCAGCATGCTGGAGAAGCATGACCATAGGGTTATGCTCTACCTTTTATAACCTGGTTTGGGTCTTCCTGAAACTTTGGTGTCAGCTCTGTTCTGAAAGTGCACTGTGAGTGTGTCTCTGGAAAGGGGTATCAAAATGGAAATCAGTACAAGCAGCAACATTTATTTCTTTGGAAATAAATACTTCAGATCAGTTAGATATGTTTTTTTCTCCGAATACTGATTTTCCCACTTATGTTCAGCTTGTGAGTATTTCTTTAAAGACACTAGGAACATGTTTAGCTCTGACTTCTGTTACATGCCATATCTGAAGTCTTAGCTTGTTTCTCCAGCAGACAGTATCCAGCATGGCACACGCATTTCCCACTCCAGTGAGTGCATTATGATGCTGATGTCCAGCAGGTAATACATTCACTGGAGTGTATTTACCAATTATTCTTTAAAGGGAAGATCTTTTTCTTTCTGGGGTTTTCAGATGCTACATCTCATTCCATGTTTGTTGCCTGTAAACTCCTCACAGTCCCAAGAAAAGATGTTTCTAGTGTTAGCAATTGTTAATTCAGATCACCAGGACAGGTTGCAGGCTCAGCTCTGCCTGGGACAAGATCACTGGAAGGGCTTGAGAAAAAAAAGATGTTTATGTTGCACTAATCTTTGGGGTGAAGGACACCCCATGAAGTCTCACAGTGGCAGCCTGTGACATCCCTTCAGTGTGAGGCTCCTCTGGTTTTTGACTGACCCTCTTGTCAGGACCAGCTGTGCTCCCCTTCTGCTGGAAGGGTGGTTGCTGTCACCCCAGGTCTGAGGAAATATCACAGAGAAGGAGAAATGCTTTTTGTGAACACCAGTGATAAGGCAGAAGCAAAGACACCCCGACAACTGGGTCCCATTGACTTCCAACAGGTTGGAAATTACATTTTATTTAGACATTTAACAGAAAGCAGGTAATTAGCACTAAGGTCATAAACCAGCAGCAATATAGCATGGATCATACTTGATGTAACACTTATTGTCAGAAAAACTCTGTGTACATAAGCCCACGAGATACTGTGCATGGAGTAAGCATGAAAGATTGCTCCCCAGGTGGTGGTCCCAGGAAACTCTCCAAATTCTGTCAGATAGTGATTTTTGTTTTTTAGTTTCCATTCTTCCTTTCCCTGTAAACAATTTGATCTGGATGTAAACCATCAGGAAATGCTATGATGGGACAAATGCTCAGGGCTCTGCAGAGGCCATGCCAAACTCTGCTCCAGGGGTGGCAGGACTTGGGGCTACCCACTTGGCTGCCTGTCACCTGTGCGAAGGGTGTACAGGGCACACAGCTCTGCTGGGCAGGGCTCTTTAGTGTCCCTCCGTGGGACACACAGTTGTGTCCAGGACAGGCACTTGTCCTCCACGCTTGTTTTTCCTCATTTTCCGCATGCTTGACTAAAAACCTGTCTCTCCTGAGCAGGAGCAAGACTCCATGCAGGTGGTCACTCAGTTCCTTCAGAGGTTGAACTCTGCTGTGAAAGGCAGATGGACTTTAAGCCCTTCTAGGGAAGCAGGGTGGAAAATCAGAAGATCTATAGCAGCTTGTTTTCTCTCTTGAATTGTACATGAAAACAAATAACTCAGTGCAGTGATGTCCTTGGGGTTAATAAGAGGTTAATATCAAGGCTGTATCATCTTTTTCATCTTTCTTTCCAACTTACAATAGGTAGTTGATTTACTTTTTAAATTGGCAAAACACAGGCATGGCCCAGAGATGCTTCTGGGACTGCAGTGGGAATCAGGCAGGGACAGTAGGGCTTGGTATATTATCTTCAGTTTTAAAACATTTTCTCAATTCCAGAGCTGGAAATATGTATTTTTTAGAAGCACGGATCCTGTAGTGCAGAACCCATCTTCTGCAGCAAACCTCCTTACCAGGAAACTGTGAAGTATGTCACACCTCAGATTACTTAGTGGACAATCGATCCTTGAACTTTTAGACTACTTTCTATTGCCTCTAATATTAAGGCTCAGCCCAAGCTCATCACATTCAAACTAATTCCCACTAAACTGCTGTGGATGTGTCCTGTCCAGCAGCAGGCAGCTGTGGGAAGGGTCTTGTAGGTTTGCCTGCTGAACAAGGAACCTCCAGTTGCTACAGCTGGGTGGCTGCATGGGAGCAGAGTCCCCTTCCCAACCTGCTGCCTTTCCCTTGAGAAACACTTGAGCCCTGTGGGATCTGCAGAAATAGGCCGTATTTGATTTCCAGCATCAGGACTGTTAGAGAAACTGCTTGTGGGACACTGCAAGGGCAACATCCATAGTGCACTATTTAAAAGCCACATCTTCGCTGCTAGTGGGACCACTGCAGGACTCAATTTCCTTTCTTCATTTTTTCTTGACACTAGGGCCATTAACTTCCCAAATGGTTTCTATGTCAGTCCTAGCTTATACCAGCCTCGTCTTTCCTGGATCATCCCTTCCCTTTGCTGGCACAAGTGTCTGTATAATAGTGACAGAACAGAGCAGCCACCAGAACAGGGTTAAAACAAAGCTTGAAAAAAAGGGGGGAAAAAAAGTTTTAACATGGATCAGTTCCTCAGTCCTGTGCTTCATATCGTCAAGAGCGAGTGAAAAAAACCCCAAAGGGACAGTGAAGAGCAAATGATGTGTGAAAGGACAACCTAAACTATAAATGCATGGACATGATCAGTCTCAGTCACTTGGCTTTAGACAATATAAAAATCTTCTTGAAGCCTTCAAGTATTTTCGTAGCCTTAAATCATTGGTTCTCCTCTCTCTGAAACAATCTCCAAAAATGGAGAATGGCAACAGTGGCAGAAGAAAATGGGACCAGTACTCTGAGTAGGAGTATGGAGCAAGCAGCTCTCGCCAAGTGCTCAGCCTCACTCCTGGCTCCCCAGGGTGCCCAGGAGACCCTGGAGGGCCAATAGCTAATTTTATTTTCCTGATTTCTTGCAGCCTGTGGTGATAGAAGGGGGACTCTGCTCTGCTCAAAAGAGCAAGAGTGTAGAGGCTGTGCCAGGTGATGCCGGGAGATGTCTGTCCTGGTTCAAACACACTGCTTGGACTGGAGGGGGTTCATTCCACTCTGAATTCCTGCCTTCAAGAGGACTCCCCAAGGGGATGAATTCTGACCTGCAGCTCATAGGGACAGAAGAAGAAAGTTCCAGCAATGCCATCCAGCCCTTCACTCTCAACATTCCCCTAATGCATCATCCACTGCCTGGATTTCTTTTGGCAGAGGGGTCCAGGGTGGTGGCTCTAGGCCCATTGCAGGTACATGTTAATCTTTGGTATCTGATTTTGACTATTTGATTGGAAAATAAAAGGAAGTACTAAGCTGTCACCTGCAAAGTGTCCTTGCCAAAAGGCCCAGGCTACCAATGCTACTGAATCCAGGTGCTGCTGCTGGGAGCTGCTCCTTGTGGGTGCTGGCACCCAGGGAGCTGGGTTTTGTTCTTTCTGAGAGCTATCACCAGAGATTCCCACTACATTAGGCTATGAAACACAGCTGTGTGCTATCACTGAGCAGAGCATGGGAGGAAAGCCCCTTTTCAAGTGTTGGGTGTTCACGCCCAAAGCAGGGGTGTGGGAACAGCCCATAAACAAAGTTGACCTTTACTCATGCACAGAGACCACATGAGACCCCAGGCTGCTCTCAGGTTTCTGAGCAGGGCTATGCACTCCTTTCCTCAGACAACTGGAAAAATGACTGCAATGTGAATCTTCTGGAACTGCAGAGTCCTACGGCTCCAAAACCAACATAAACTTGTCAAAGGTCCCAATCACTCTCAAAGTGTAAAGAAACAGGGCAGAGATAAATGCAGGGGAAAGACAGAAATGTACTGTACAGCTTCTATTCTGGGATATGAATTCACCTTTTAATTAAAAACAAGGTATTGAAGCTTAGGGAGAATCTGCACTTACTTCTGGATCCTATTTCTTTGTTGCTCCCTTTATTTACAGAGTAAGTTGCAGAAAGCTGTTGTTATTTTAGGTATGAGTATTTTTTATTTGAGTGTTACTGCCTACCAGAGACTTTGAGGTTTTTTTTTTTGGGTTTTTTTTTCATGTTGGCTAATTTTGTGTTTTGAGTAGGAAGCTTCAACTTCACAGCAGTTCTACACAGGCTCTTCTGCTATCCAGCAGTCTGGGCAAGATAAACCTGTAACCGAGACATTCCTCCACTAATCTCTATGGCTTTATCACAGTTTTATTATTGCTCACCTCACTGTGGACTTTGAAAAGATATGGGGAGTATCTGAAGTAGTTCAAAATTACTTAATCTTTAAAATATCTGGGATGCAGGCAAGTGTCCCTATATATCCACCCAACCCCCGTTTTTGCTTTTGCTTTCTAATTGCTGAATGAATTAGGAAGGGCAGGGCCAGGTGAACTGCCTGCAGTGATCTCTGTGGGGAGCCAGCTTCCTCCCACCCCTCAAAATGCACGAATCAGCTCTGCTCCCACACCAGCTGCCTTCCCAAACCCTCAGTCCCTGCCCAAAACCTCTGCGCTGTTTGTCCTGCACCACCCTAGTGCTCACAGGAGAAGGGACCCCCATGGGCACCACCCCGTCTTGCCCACGCTTATGGTGGAAGGGAGCACCCAGGCAGCATTGAGGCAGGAAAAGTCTCTGAAAAGCAGCAGAATTAGCAATGTCTTCCATGCCAAAGCAAGTCCTAAGGCAGGCAAAGCAGCAGCCAGGAAAGGTAGAGACCCATTCCCAACATCCAACCTTGTCCATCCCCCCACCTTAGCACAAGGTGGGAGGCAGTGGGCAGCTCCAGCGCCAGCACCCTCATCCTGCTCCATGGCTCATCCATCAGGAGCAAGGAGGAGGATTAGCGCTTGGTATTAACGTGGGCATCTGCCTGCCTGCCAGGCTTGCTCTTCAAAACAGGCTGTCAAGCACAGATAGCTGTTGAATCAGTATGTGCCTGGTAGCTGTTGATGCCACTTCTGCCAGCACATGGTGGGCTGAGCCACTGCACACCAGGAGGGATCCAGGCTATGAGAGAGAGGATGCAGCGCTGACTCTTCAGTACCCTTATCAGATGACTGTGAGGAAGCAGTCAAACAGGAAGACTTCAGGGATGGTGTCTCTGTGTTGCTGCTGCCAGTCCCCCCTCCCAGTGCCAAACATGAATGTTTGCCAAGCACAGAGGAGGCTGGATATACTATGGTTGGTCAGTTCTTTGAATGAGATGTGAAAGCTGGGGCCTCCACTACCAGCCTCAGTAAATCCTTTCCACATCCTGAACAGACTATGAAAACCAGTTGACCTCCAGATCACTGTCTCCTCATCCTCTGGGCAGCTTCTCATGCCCATCCCAAGGCTGCAAATTGCTGTGGATAATAGCTGTGACATTCATCCAGACCATGGCTGCCTACCTGTGCTTGCGTGGAGGGCCCGGTGCTCGATGGTCCCATTGCAGAGGGGATGTGTGGCTATTTGGAGCTGGTGTACTTGGTGACAGCCTTGGTGCCCTCCGAGACCGCGTGCTTGGCCAGCTCTCCTGGGAGCAGCAGGCGCACGGCTGTCTGAATCTCCCGGGACGTGATGGTAGAACGCTTGTTGTAATGGGCCAGGCGGGAGGCTTCTCCAGCAATGCGCTCAAAGATGTCATTGACGAAGGAGTTCATGATGCCCATGGCCTTGGAGGAGATGCCGGTGTCAGGATGGACCTGCTTCAGCACCTTGTAGACATAGATGGAGTAGCTCTCTTTCCTGCTTTTGTGACGTTTCTTATCACCCTTCTTCTGCGTCTTTGTCACAGCTTTCTTGGAGCCCTTTTTGGGGGCTGAGGTTGACTTTGCTGGCTCTGGCATCCTGAGAGCTCTTTTGCTCGGTCTTGGAGCTGCTTGGAGAGAACATCAAAAAAATCTAATTCTTTTTTGACCTTCTACAGAATAATTGTACTGCAAGATGAGAGAGTCTGAGTTGGAGGCAAGCAACAGCCCTGAATCTGAGACAAATACCCCATAACCCTGTGTATTTTTGAACTGCCAGCAAGAACTTCTCTGGTTGGTGTATGGCTTTTTGTTGTTTTCTGTTTAAATTCCTATGACCCCAGCCTTGTCAACATCTCTGAACACAGGCCTAGTTGGCATCTACTTAGTAAATATGAGATGGAGCCTGAACATCTTTCTGAGAAGAACATTGAAGTTCTAAAGAAAACACTAACTGCAGCATGGATTAAATCAAATCTTGCTGGAGTGGGCCCAAGACTGTTGCAAGGTATCACTAAAGCCACCTTTATATGACACTGGTTAAAATGATTTTATGTGGTTATTACAATCTCTAATAAAACCTTTTTTATTTGCATGTAGGTAAAAGTTTCTTTTGAGGGCACTTGCATTTCTGTGGCTATTGTTTGGCACCATGTTTTACAGTGAAATATAAAAAATAATATAGTTTTAAGCTTGCTAGCTGAGCTACAGGAATGTCTCAGTATTCACATTTGCTATCAAAAAATATTAGAGAGTAGAAAAGCTTAGAGGAAGTGGCAGGAATCACCTGGCAGAGAAACAGAAATGTGGACAGGAGTCAAAAAGCAAAGTGCTTTTGGGCTACATGTTGATGGAAAAAATTGTTTCCTGCTATGTGATGCTTTTCGCTTTTGAGAGAGCAAGCTTTGCTGCTCAGTTTACACCAAAGATGGCTAATCCTCCCTCTGAGATTTTCTTCACTAGGTCACAACCTGCAGAGCCATGACCTGCAGCTGACTGCTCTCATCCAGAAGTGCAGTAACAAAAAACAGTATGTAAACCCATCAAAAAACTGTGTGCCTCCCCTACACCACAAATTTACATGTGCTTTACTACATGGGCCAAGGGGAAAAACTGTGTTGCAACTTGGTAAATGGTTTTGTGTTTTAGAAAACACTTCAAATGCTATCTTGAAAGACAAGGCTCCTCCAGGCTTTGCTGGAGGATAAGCTTCCAGCATCACCCCAGGGCTTGGGTTTTACTGCTCTGCGTCTCCTTTGAAGATGACCTAGGAATTACAGTCTGCTGGCCAAGAGAGACTAGTAGAGAAAAAAGAGCTTCAGGGCTGATGGCACATGGGAAAATGGATAGAAGTAAGCAGGAGAGAGAAAGCTGGGATGTAACATATGGTCTGCACACTGAGAGTCTCAGGGAAGGACCTAAATGGTGCCTGTGCCAAAGCAACGGCTGCATGCTCAGCCCTGTCTCTCCTTGGGAAAGAGTGAGATGTCTGGTTTCTCCATCTGCAATCAGAGCCAGATGCAGCAGCACAGTTGCAACCAAGCGCATACAAAGTTCCCGGTTGCTCCCTGTGGAAGGAGACATCTTTGATCCTGAGGCTGGATTTATGTGCACACCCACAGCTCAGTGGATACCAGCACCTGCTTCCAAATCACACAAGAAACCTCTGAGGCTCCAAATCAGCCTATGTGATGCTGCCTCCTGCCTGCAGCGAGCACCTGGGCCACTGCTGGCTGCTCTGCCCGATGAGGCACCAGGGCTGGGCTCTGGGAGCCACATGGTCTGGCAGCCACTGGGCAAGGCGCAACACTGGGCATTTCAAGCTGCAAGGGCAGGTCGGCATCGCTCAGGATGCTATGGAGCAGGGGGGCAGGGTTTCCACCACAGCCCTCCGAAACACCCTCCTGGCTAGAAGCCAAAGTTGGCACCAGTGTCCCTAGAGCTGAGTTTCTACTCCAGAAAAGCACTTTCTTCTCCAAAGACATGGTTTTCATGTGCTAAGTTTTTGACTCTGCCACCCCATGTCCTTTCTTAATTTTTCCTGGCATTCTTCCCAGAGGAGGCATTTGGAAGGGCAAGTGCTAGACTGCTGCAAAAGTTCTGGACACCCTTCAAAACTGACACCTACCCCCTTAAACACCACACTTTCTTCCTCTGGTGAAATCACAAATTTTATTCCTATTTTTCTCTATCTGGGAAGCAGTGTTGGGAAAAGAAATCCCCTACTGCTCTGTTTGTAGACTCAAAACCATGTTTTTTCAATGGAAAATGATTTTTCTATGAGAAGAAATAACTGTGCACTTGCTTCTTTTTCTTTTGAGCTCATTTCCTGACTGAAAAACACCACAACTGAAAAATGCAAATGAGTATTTCTTAAGCTTTTTGAAAAGTATATCCTTCTAAAATATGTATTAATTCTTAAGAGCACTTCTACTGCAGCTTTTAAAAAATGAATGGAGAGCCCAACAGGCACTAGAGTGATTTCATATGGCTCCAGAACAGGTCACATCTACAGGACATCTCCATCCATTTCATCAGCTAATACCCTTGGGTAGCACAGCGTGGACCTCACTCTTCTCCCATGTACGGCTGCAGTGTGGGAAGCAATGATGCTGAAGTTCAGAGATTAGCACAAAAGCTTATGCTTCTCTCCACCCATTTCTTTGCAGTTGACTGTTTAACACCTTCTTTGAAAACAGGTTGTGTTCTTTGTGGTTTATTTGGGCAGTGCCTAGCACACAGAGCCTGAGTGCATTTGCCAGGTGCTAAATAAATAATGTTAATAATGGTCAACAGTATCACCAACCCTTCTGTCAACAGTGCAACGCAACCACAGCAGGTGCCGCTCTGGAATAAAGACAGAAGTAGTGGGATTATTCCCAAAGTGTCCATGTGGAGAGTTCGTTGAGGGAAACACTATACAACCTTTAAACGAATGGCTTCTTTTTATAAAAATAGTTGCATATCTTTGTTTCCTTAAGGAAAAAAAAAAAAAAAGAGAGAGTTGGAGGGAGAACCTGAAGAGGTTAACAATTATTAGTTTTTGTTTTGGAAGTGTTTCCAGCGTGATTGACTTCCCTGCTGTGAGGCAGCCCAAGCACTGGGTACAGGTTGTTCAGAGAGGTTGTGGGATCTCCATCCTTGGAGATACTCAAAATCTAACTGGGCATGGCTTACCCTGCTCTGAGCATGGACTGAATGAGATGTTTGCCAGAGGCACCTCCAACCTCATCCATTCTGTGACTTTTGGAGAAGGAAACTGGGTAGAACACGCTTTATGAGCTGTGTTCCCTTGATCGAGCTGTGTTCCCATGGGATACTGCAGCCTGAGATTCCCACAGAGACCCCTAAGAAGAGATGGTGTTTATTTCCAGTTCCAAGCCACTGAAGTCCCTGGGACACAGGGTATGGCCATGCAGGAGAAGGCACTTTCAAGCAGCACACTTGGAAGGTTTCAGGTTTTTGAGGAAAATCTCTGGGAACATTTTTTTTCTTTATGGCTCTGTATGCTCTGAGTTAAATCAGTTATTGCTGGCAGTTTTTTCCTTCCTCAGAAAACCAGCAACAAAACCAACCACAGTAATTTTGCCAGCCAGTTGCAAGCAGCAGCCTGACTGCTGCCAGAAACCAGAGTGGTGCAGAGTGACAGATACATCTTCCTTTGTGTTGACACTCCTTTCTTCAGCATCATTAAAAGGAAAGTGAACGGAAAAACATATTCAAAGATACAAATCACCAGTCTCTCAGATCCAAAATGGGAGAGGAGCCCTGCTGAGAAATCCCACGTGGAACCTGATGCTGTCTCTTTTCCTGAGGCTTGATATATCAATGGAGAGAGACAGGCAGGGAAGCTCCTGCAGGATTTTTGTTCATTTTTGGCCTTGCTGCTGAATCTGTAGGACCAGTGCCAAGCTGGTGCCAGCACTGTGCATGGGTGACCATGGGAGGATTATGAGCTGGCCTTTTAGACCTCTCCTCATGCAGGGCTGGAAACAGCACTTGTATTTTTTTTACTTTCTTTTTCCATTTTCATTTTTACTTTCTTTTTCCATTTTTACTTTCTTTTTCCATTGATGAGCTCTGGGGCATCCACTGTAAATCCCCATGCCCCTTCTGTAATTTCCTAGTCAACCATAAAGGTTACATATCTAGAATCAGCATTTTGTTCTTAGGAGGTTTTGGTGACAAATTAAACATTTGCAGGAAAACCTCAAGCTCTCATCCTTTGGATATCTGAAATTCTGATATTTGTTAATCTTCTGATGTTCTGCTTTAATCCTTGCTCAAGTAAATGAGAGCCAATGGGCACCTGCTGATAGTTCTACCCCTTAAATAGGAATGTCTTGTTAGTTCCGTCCAATTACTGCCCCTTTCCTCATTTTCTCCTACTGTATAAAAGAAATAATACTTGCCTTTATGCCTACATACCAAGAAATATAAAGTGAAATTTGCTGCTGCTTTTTGTTTTATTTCTTTGAAACACAAAGGACACAAATTAGGGAATGTTTCCACCAAAAGGAAAAGGCTTTCTAATGGATTCACCTGCTTTGAAATGCTTGTAAGATCTGGTAAATATAGCTTACAAATTACCAGGTGTTAACAAATGACTGTTATTGGAAAAGAGAATTTCTGCAAACTGCAAATCCCCTTCCTTTTATTATGTATAGCCATCTACTATTACACAAGAATTTGTTCATCTGTCAGGTCTCATTATATAGTAACGAGAAAACAAACAATATTTGTGATTATTTGGTAGCAAGCTCTGCTTCAGGTATAAAGCAGATCAGAAGCATGATGAGTCACTGTGAGATATGGTGATGTTGCCTCGTGCAAAAACTGACAGTCATATTTTGGTCTGGAAAGAATTTTTCCCTTGGTATGTTGTCTAGCATGTGATGATGAGGTAATATTTGCTTTGAAGTAAAGAGGAGGAGAATTTCCTAGAATAAGGTAAACTAATCTGAAATGCCTGATTTCTTCCAATGGTGGAGGGGTGCAGAAAACAGTTCTGGGATCCTAGGTTTCCTCCCAAGTAATCCAGCACTGATAGTAAGAGTCCATCCCCACTTCCACATGCTCTGCTGCACTTTGTATCACTGTTCCTGTGAAGTTTACATTTAAATGGCTACCTTTCCAACTTGGATATACACATCCAGTTTTCTAGTGAACAGAGGACTGTGACTATAGGTTAAAACTAAAGATGACCCCTACTTCCTTACAAAGACAGAAATGCTACAAACTCAGTCCCTGACACAGACACACAATGTTCACACAGATCTTTAGATTTCTTTAGAACAAATATAAGCAGAACAGAGCACTGTGTCTGACCTCTTTGACTGATATTTACCTTGCTTGTGTTAACCCATTGCTTGGCAGTTCAGTACAGAATATTCCCTATGTGAATCTTTTCTGTTCTTTTCTATAATTTCAATTTATGATTTTTAGAAAGCACATTTTTAATCACCAGTAACGGCTGTAATTTCTTGTGCTACTTCTGCCCAAGTTGCAAGTACTTCTCAGGGCTGTAGGGGTATCAATCAGAGATTATGTATTATTACCTACAAAGTAAGGAGCAGGACCCTAGATCAGAGCTCTCGGCAGAGAAGATACATTGAAATTTTAAAGAAAATAAAATCTTACCCACAAGTCAAATAGAGCAACAGAGAGACAATGTTGCAAGAAGAATGACTGTCAGGAGACTAAACACTGCCAGTCCTCATGCTGATTAAAAGAGTGTCTGAAGTCAATGGGGATTAAACACAGGTCTGAAACCACAAGTACAATGTTTAGAGATGCTTAGGACCAACAGCTGACATTGATTTTCACTAGAATCCAAAAGGCTTAGTACTTTATAAAAATCAGACTTCATATTTTATCAAGGTTTTGTTACTCTTAATAAATGAGTACTTTAAAAAGCTTTATTATCTGCTCTTTGTAAGAGTACTCGTTGTCTACTTGCTTTGGGATATCTCTGATCTACAAGCTTGAGCAACAGTATCCAATAAATACAAAAAGGAGAAATGATGTTTTCTATGGATCAATACCTGTTAAATGTATATGGGGTACAGTATACAGTACCAGCAGTATACAGTATACAGTACCAGCATTTGCTACAATTACACTCCAGCCAGCTCTCCCACAGAGTGCCGGGGTTTCAGAGAAACCTGTAGGAGATGATCCTTGTGGGTCCCCTCCAGCTCAGAACATTCTGTGGTTCTGTATTATCACAACCATCCTCAGGAAGCCCTCAGTCCAACGCAGTCCAACAGAGAACACAACCAGGCTCACTTCTTTCCCGGGGTTTTATCAATAACTCAAAACCTCACACAACATAAAATTCAGCATTAGCTTCCTCTCCGTGTTTTAGAATCATCAGAATTTTCTGCTTCTGCCATGAATCCTTTCCTCAAGCAACAGCCTTCTTTTCCCTTCATATCCCACTTCCACTCAACTGGACCCACGGGGAGTTAACCTGTCAGCAGGAACCCTGTGTCCAGTTGCAGGGTTTAGCTCCTGTCCTTAGACTGACACAACAAAATTGCTCTGGAGGTAGGGAGAGGTCAGAGCCTGCTACCCATGTAAGGGCAGCTGATCTCCAACTGACCTGGAACAATCCTGCTGGGCAGAAGGAGCAAGACATCACAGCAGCTCCGCTGCTCAGAAGCATCACAAGCTCTACACATCTTTTTGGTGGTTTGCAAAGTACAGACCACTGGAGATGGGTGTGAGAACAAAAATCATAGATGACTGGGGTCTGTAATACCAATGGAAGAAAGGTGCTTTACTTACTCCATGACACCCTATGCTATTGAAAATAAGAAGTGCAGATCTGAAATGAATTGCTCTGTGCTGTATCAAAAATGAGAATCCCTTGATTTTTATCTACATCATTTCAATTTCTCTGGAAAAGCAGAAAACTTAGTAAGCAAAAACTTACTCAGGCTGCTATATCTAAATAACTCCTTCTACAGTGGAGCCATGGTCTCTAAACTAGTAATGATAATAAGCCTAAAGAACTGCTATCACATTTAAGCAAACTATTTTTATGCATTTTATGGAGTAATGGAGAATTATCAAAATTCTAAACTATTTTCATAAGTGCTGAAAAAGGCATCCATTAAAAATGTGCTAATTCAGCCATTCAGCCAAAAATAGGAGAGAAGCTACAGCCCAGCACCTGCAGGCCGTAAGGAGAGAGTGGGTGGGAGAGGGAGAAGCAGCCTCCCCTAGAGATGAGAGCTGCTCCAAGTTAAGGTAGGAGTTATGTGGGAACCAGTGCAGACACATGTGGCACTTCTTCCTCCTACACACCCCATACCCAGGTTTTAGCAGGTTCCTGTAACCCTTTTCCAGTGCCACAGATAATTTATGTAGCAAAAGGAAACAAAAGCTGAGATTGTACCCCAAAAACGCGTAGTTTGGCCAAACCACACCGACGGGGAATAATAACTTGGACATAAACCCATGCTGAAGTGGAAAGCTATGTACCCATATTAGGCTGAAGACAGACCAAGGTCATTAAGGCTTTTATGACTGATGTGATAGGTACATCACAATGCAGGTGTTACCACATATTCTCAATGCCATGGATGACATAAATTCAGAAAAATCTTTTAACAACCTTCAAGGTATGTATATGGGTCTAAGGCATGTATGCTCAACAGACCTGGGCATTACCACCATCAGCTCTCCCCCTACATGGGGAGAAAGTGTCATGTAAGGGCATGACATGTTCAGCTGTGATCAATCATGACCGACATTCCTTCTAAATGAGAGTCTCTCACTTCAATCATCACTTTCCAGTTACATTACTCACATTTCAGCAAGTCCTGAAAATGGTTTCAGAAAAAATAGCAGAAAGCATGCAATCAAAAAAGTCAGGGATATGTGAAAACTGCTTTATCGTGGTGGTAACACCTGGGTGCCTGGGAACACAGAGGGTAAACACGGGAGGTGGGGGTACCAGGCAGGTATATCCAAAAGGACTGCATGCCATGCCACAGGCTAAAGGGCAGCAAGTGGCACAGCATCTGATTTCACTGCTACAGGATACTGAAAATATTGTAATGTGTGTATTAATAATTAATTTGGCACAGTAAAAGCAATTTTACTGTAAAACAGATGTGCGACTATTACTGGAGCCTGCAGGGAAACAAAGATAAACGTCCTTCCCCAGATCTCGCATCATTCAATAACCGGCTCGGGAACACAATCCAAGACTGCTGACACCTTTTTCTGCTGCTGCCACCAGATCACATTACCACAGGCAGAGAGTCCTCTGAGCATTAGAGGTCATCTTCTGTAGGAAGCAGGAAAATGGAGAGTCTGTTAGATGGAAAGAGAGAAGAGAAGCAGGGCTGGGACAGCCAGCTCCGGCAAAGCTCCCCTGAAAAGGCAAGCTGGCTTTTCTCCAGAAACAGATAGGGATGAGCACTAAGGACACAAGAGTTATTGAAGGTAAAAGTAAACTCTGAAACAAGAACTGACAATAAGCCATTTTAAAATGTTCATGAATAAATTTACACTGGAAATGAGAGGGAACCTCACTTACATCCTTACTTGGAAGTGGGAGGATAAAGGCGAGGGAGGAGGGGAGAAAGATGAAAAAATCCGTTCCTTCCATACTTCAAAGACAAAACTTGGTATTAAAAAAAAAAAATCTAGGAAATGGCTCCAGCACAGCAAGTAACTGCTCTACATTAACCAGGCAACATTCTTCTATGGTGCTGTGCTACTGAAGAATTGTTATCAAAATGCACAGATGTCCTTCACTTTGTACTTGTCTTTCCTTTATTCTTTTATTTATTGTTCCTTCCTTCTTTTTCTCACATCCATTACAAGTGCCAGGAGGTTCAAAGCCCCAGCAGGTTTGCTGCCATTTGGTCCTGTCTCACATGTGGCATTTGTACATAGACTAACACAGTACTCTGAACAGCCACAGGATTGAAAAACTGGCAGCTCTCCAGAAACTTTAAAAGAAATGGCTGTCAAGTTAGTCCATGCCCAAATTCCACACTGTACAATTTGCTTGTGAATAGTGTTTTAATTTACCTCTGATTTGTGATAGCATCATTATCACATGGATTTAGTGTGCTAGTCACTACGCTGATGCAAGCTAAAAAACCATCTCCCTTCCAGAGAAATCAAGGCATAACTGGGGATACACCAATATTTACATCAGGCAAGACTGCAAAGAGCAATATGCTGAAGACTTAGTTGCAACCAGTAGACCAGCAGTGAAGAAACTGGGAGTTGCTGGACAAAATAACAGTGGTCCTGGATGGTCAGTAGCAACTAGAACAATTAAATGCAAAGCTCATTTTTCAGAACTCAGAAGGGTTTTCAAAGGCAGCAGGTTTAAAATGCCAGTGGAGTGCCATATTAACTGCACAATACTGTTATTTTTAACCATCCTTGGCTCCATCCTCCCACATTCACTTTCCTCCTGAGCTTTCTATGTCCTTAGTTTCCTCACTGCTTTAGCCCAATAGTCTCCCAAGCTGTTCCTTCCTCAGATGAAGTGCTCACCCTTTGCTCTTCTCCCTCCTGCTGGTGCCTCTCCCAGCACACTCTCTCCACAGAGCTCATTAGTGCCTCTGCTTCCAGAAACACATCTTTGCAGGTGACTGCTAAGTCCTTATCTTGAGTTGTGTCCTGGTTATCAGGCAGGTGCAATTGATAAAGAGGATGACTGGAGCTGGGCTGAGGACCCACAGTGCAGCAGAGGAGATAATACGGGGTTAATTCTGGCATGTGAGAAAGAGGAGGGTGGTACAGGAAGGTCAAGACAGCTGCAGTGTCTGTATCTTCAGGGCAGAGCTGCTGCACCTGCAGTGCATTTTGAGACTTAAACCCACCAAGAATGAAAACAGCCTATATTTATATTAGGTATGGTCAGACAGCTCCTTCCTGACAGGATGCTCCCTGTCTCCAGTCTTGTAGCACCCCACTTGTTACTCAGTCAATTTCCAGTTACGCCAGAGGACCCAAAGAGGACTTCTCCCTTTCTGTCAACATGGAAGCAGCTTCCCTTCCCTACCCTACCCTTCCTTCACTGATATTTGCCCAATGGTTCACTTCAGTCCTTTTGATTTTTCCCTTTCCTTCTCGTTCCTTGATTTTACCTGCCTTTGTGACAGAGAAGTGAGGAGACTCTTACCAAATGCTTACCCTGGCCTCCCTTCACACTAGGTTTTATCTTTAAGTGCTGAGCTCCAGAGCGGTACCTTCCGTTCTGCCCTTCCCCTACCTCATTTGAGGAATTTCTTCAGAAAAAATGTCACAGGCTTTTCTGTGCAAGCTTTCTAGGGTAACTCATGTCCTCTTTCTAACTCCCAGTAACCCTCCTGGAGTGGCTCTGTTCTCCTACCCTTTCTTCCATTGCCTCCTGCACACACTACCTATTGTGTTGCCACTTCTGTGGTTTTTTTCATTCCTACCTTTCAGTCTTCTTCCGTGCAGTATTTTCTGCTTGACAAATATGAGTCTACTTCATACAATCTCTCTCCCCACAAGAGAGAGAGTCACACAGGTTATACAAACAGGTTATAAGGAAAGATCTGATGTACCCAAAAGCATGTCCATCTTTCCTGACTCTGTCTAATATAGGCACTGCCTCTGACAAACTTTGCCCATCCTTGATCATTGTGGCTAAAAGCCCACAGTTTCTCCCTCAGCACACACCACCTGCAGTGATTACCTGGGGGATGGTCCTCTACCTCCAGCTGATGGATTTCAACTCTTGAGGTGACACATCTGGTGTCAGAGATGTGTTCTCTGCAAATGGAAACTGTCTCTTCCATGATCCTTGGGTAAAGGCTATGTTTTATAAAATAACACACAAAAGCTTACTGCATTGGACCACCTATGTACTTTCACCAAATTCAGGAAAAAACCCTGACCCTGTTTTATAAGAAATTTTAAGTCTGGTTTGAAAGGTAAAGAATTCCTACTCCAAGAGGGTCGATGAAATAATATGACAAGGGTGGTGATTAAGTCTCACCACAAAGGAAAATGTTGAGTTGATGTAGGTGGCATATAAAACCCCCCACTCTCTTTATGAGTCAGGTAAGCTGCCAGAAAGCGGAGGTGAAATCCGTGGGATGGAGCTGTTTTCATTCCAGCCAGTTAGTAGTATGCTCTTTGAACAAGAAAAAAAGTAGTTAAATAATAAATGATATTTTTCAAAACTAAGACTCTAAATAGCAAAATCTAACAATTTCCCTTGATCCCCAATGACGGTGTTTGTAGTCAGTGATAGCCAAGGGGAAAAACTACTAAACAACTCTTCCCCCCAGCCTTGAGGGTGGATTATGCATCTATTCTTCCATCTCCCACCCAATGCATATGATCCTGCAGTCACAGCTCTCTCCTCTCCCTCTGGCTCCAGAAAAAAGGGAAGCTGACAAGCTGAGATCCCAGTCTCACCCCACACAGAACCCTTTTCAGAGGAAGAGCTTAGCTCTGACGAGCAGAAAGCATTTCTCTCCCAATAGCTGCACAAAAGTGGCTTAACAAGTGCATAAAACAAAACAATTGGGGGAAGAAAAATGTTTTGTGAGGTCTTATTTTGGGTCAGTTCAGCATCCAAGAGATAACTCAAAGATATGCCAGTGTCCCTCATTTAGAATTATAGTATTTTCATTACAAAACTCCTGAAATTGAGAAACGTAAAAAGAATGTCATTATGTCCTTGAGTTCAAGGGGCTTAAAGGCCCCCTCTGGTACTGTCAGTGGGAACACAACATCTGCTCTGTTCACAGTGCAGCCTGGGAAGGATGCTTTCTTAAATACACTTCTGAATTTAGGAACATTTCCCCCATATTTAATCCTTCAGTCTACCCAATACATATGTTTGAGGAAGAGCAGGAGCAGTGTATTTCAGGTGCTGAGAAAGGGATGAAATAGGATCAGACTATCAACATGAGTAATTTCTTTGTTTCAGCTGGAGAGCTGAAGACGTGGAGATAGATGTATACACGTATATATGTAATATTTAAATAAAATATATGTAAACATACAGGAGGAAAAGGACAGTGACCAAACGAACAGCTTGGAGAAAAAATGTCAAGAGGAAGGTAGAGTAAGGCAGTGGACAGAAGTAAGATGTCAGAAAGGAGAGAGCAGGAGCAGGTATAAAAAGAATGACACAGAGGGGGGAAAAAAAGAGATGTAAGAAAAAGATATATGAAAGGGAACAAAAATGAGAGAAAAGACATGAGTGGACAAAAAACAAAGAAGGCAGGTAAAGTAATGAGCACAATGTTTGGTATGGCAGAAATACTGAAGCATAAATAAGACACAGAAAAGAGAGACTCATAAGAAGGTCATAAGAAGAAAAAAAGACAGTGCACAGCAGAGAATATGTGAAATAAGCAGTGGAAAAAAAAAATCACCTGCCAGTACAGCACTTTTCAAAGTCACGGATGAGAGGTGCTGCTGTCCCAACAAGGGACAGAGCCAAACCCTAGGAAGTGACAGGCTAATTCCAAGGAGAACAAAGGATGACGCTGGGAGAAGATAACGATAGCCTTGTACTAGGTTGCTGCCTTTTGTCTGAAACAGAAATCACAAAGGTCATTAAAATTGCTGCTTAAATCTGGTACTTGAAAAAAACCTCTTTGCCAATACAATCATTCTTCCTTCTGTCTCAACATTGGACTAAATTAATTACTGTACACTCCACAGTTGTACCTCCCTGCTGGGGAAGAAAACCCCAGACACCATTCTGCTTAAAGCAGACCTTCCTCTCTGGCTCCCTTTGCCTATAAAAGGCTTCTGTAGAAATCTTTCAGTAGACAAAGGTAAATTTCCTGCAGCTCCAAAATCACCATGATGGATTTGGCTATCATTAGTAAAATGAGGAAAGAAAGAGGAAGGAAACAGGAGTAAGCGCTCAGGAAAAAAGCTTTTTTTTGTTATTATAATTTGGAAATTTAACCAGTATAGAGGGAAAGAAATTGCTGCCTGCAAATAATCTGTCACTCCTTTGCACATCAAATAATAGGAACAAGAGGGAGTGTGTGGGAAGTACATTCATATTATCAAATTCTTTCTGATATTAACATGTTAATGTAATGAAAACAAAATCAGGAAAATAACATATTGTAACACAAATACTATGGAGGCTATAGAGCAAAAACCCCAGGAAGATCAGTGCTCCCAGTGTAGCTCCAATCTGAGAAACCAGAGCTTCATTAGTAGTAACAGGAGCAACATATGGAGATGAATGAAACCATGTTTGTAAATGTGATATGCAATTGCACACTCTCTCTTGGCTTTCCTTTTTCACAATCTGACTCAGCCTCCACACTCCCCCATCTTTTGATTCATAAATTCTTGACATCAAAAAATAAAGAGTTACAAAGCCATCATGCAAAGGGCATGAGATGACGTGAAATACAAGGATGCTGGTGAGGACACAACGTGCCATCAATCACCACCCTGCAAATGGACAAATCTGCTGGAGATAAGCAGTGGAGACAGGGCCACCCTCTCCAGGGGCTCGCTGGAGGACGCCGCCCAGCAAACCACAGCTCATCTCCATTGCGCTAGAGGCGTACGCTGAGGTGGACAAATCTATTACAAAATCGTATAATATTGCTTACGCTGCACAGCAGCCACTTGTTTAGGCAGCCCCTGCATCACCAAACCCGTGAGACTGGAGGTGAGAGGAATGAGAAATAAAAGGGTTTCTTATGGCATATACTCCCTGTATTTCTTAAGCTATGAAAAAAAGATCAGGGTTAATGACAAGCAAAACAAAACACAATAAACAGTGCATGAAGACGGTTTACAGCCCTATACACTTACTAAATAATTAACAACCTCACAGAGTGTTGACACAGTGGGGGTCTGTATACAGGATAATCCCTTCCTTCCCTGAGGGCCTGGGCTCCTCAGCATGTGTGCTGTCAGGCTGCAGACGGCCAGCCCAGTCCGTGGGCACCGCTGCCCCACTGCAGGCAGTGCCAGGCTGCGGCCCCCAGCCCTGCCCCTGCCCAGGCTTGGCCTTCAGCCCCCAGTTAACAGGAGCGCACTGAACTCCGGCAATACGATTCCTACGATCGCAGCAAAGCACTGGCAAGGCTGACACCGTTTCGGTGCATTCGCCAAGCCCGGAGAAAGACGAAGCCCCGACCCTGCGGGGCTCAGGGTCCGGCACGAGGCAGGGCAGGGCTGCCCGCACACCGCATCGCGGTACAGAGGTGCGGCAGCTCGCATGCTCGGGCAGCGCAGCCCCGCTGCGGACACTGCGGCGTGCGGTGCCCACCGCCGCCGCACCGCAGGCAGCCAGCGCAGGGGAAGGTCTTGCCTGCTGGGCGTCTGGACTCCTCCGCAGGCGAGCTCCAGGCGCCGGTGGGGCGTGGGGCAGGTGCGAGCCGGCGGGGCTGGGGGGCTGCTCGCTGCCGCTCCGCGCAGATCCGGCGGGCGCCGCGCCGGGTGGGCCGCG
>NW_024580671.1:28094388-28140394 GCF_017639235.1 Corvus kubaryi | reverse complement strand
GGGGGGGGGGGGTGTCAGTACCTTTACACGCTAGCCCGGCGCCACCTCCCCGGGGCAGGGTTGCGTGCGGGGCGCGGTGCCTCTCGCCACCCCCGGACGACGACCCTTGAGAGGGGGTTGTTGTCTCTTGGTCCCTCTGTTCCCTTTTGTTCGGCTCTCTCGGGGCTTGGGGGAAGGGGCGGACCGGGGGGTTGTGGGGAAGCCAACGGAGGTCTCGGCCGGTGGCCCAGCTGTCCAGGCGGTTGAGGCAGACGGGACACCGTCCCCGTGGCCGCAGGGGGTGTCCGGCTGCCCCCTCCCTGCTTCCCGGGCGGAGTAGTGGCCCTCCTCTCCTCCCCGCGCCCCTCCGGCACGGAGGAGCCGCCCTGGGCTGCGGGGACAGGCGGTGGCATCGCCGCCACCAGCAAGAAGGCACCGGCTGTAGTAAACACAGCGCATGGGGCGGCGGTGAACCCGGTAAAGGTCACATCCTCGTATGCACACGCAGCCCGACCAATCTGGGCTCCCCGGTTGCTGTCTTGGGGACGGTGTGGTGGCTGCCGGTGCCTGTCGCTGGCAGAGCCGCGCTCCCGGCCGTTGGCTCTGCTCGGCGGTGTTTCCCGGCTGCGAGCAGGGATCTCCCTTGGCGAGGGAGCAGCAGTGCGAGCTGCGTCACACCCTCCTTTACCTCCTCCCGCCCCCGGCCGGGGTGGCAGCTGGGTGGCATCCGATTTAGCAGTAAGAGCTAGGAATGCGGGTTCTGCTGTGAGGTTTGATTCCTGAGCGGTAGCTGAGCCTAGCTGAGTTCAGGGCTAGCCACATGTTCATATTAAATAGCAGCCAGCAATGTACTGATTCCTCAGAGCATACAGTGTCTGGGTGCATCTTGGTGGGGAGCAATGAGGCACGGGAGTGTTGGAGCAGTAGGAGTAGAGGAATGCTGCTGGAGAGCTTACTTGCAAGGACACAGGATGGCATGGTAAATGGCTGTTTTGCAACCCAGGCTGCCAGCCTGGACTCCTTCATACAGGTCAATAGGTATGCATACATTTTGTGGCCTTCTCCGTGCTTCTGTGGGTCATCGATGGGCTTGTGTGCACAAATGGGGCAAATGGGAAATGACAGCTTTTTGTCATGTTTTTGTGTCATGCTTTGTTGCTGCAGCTCGGAAGTTTCAGATGAGTAGATGCGGTACTGTTAAGCTTGTGTGATTATGGAATGAAGGATGGACAAGTTCTCGGGTATCGCATTTCCAGTGGTGGTTGAGATGTGGGTGGGGAGAGAAAATATTTAATAAAGCAGGGCTCCCAGGTCCCTGTGCTTTGCACTATCTGGCAGTATCCTGCCTTTGCTTTTAACATGTGATAAATAGTTTCATTCCACAGAATTAGAAGTGTGAGCTTAACTACTTTTTTTAATACCATGTTCAGTTATCAAATACCACATCTAGTTATTCAGAAATGGAGGGCTTTTTTTTAGTCCTAGTCCATGTTCTTCTGAAGCTGACAGTTAAGCTACCAGCTCTGAAACAGATAAAATACAAAATTGGTGTTGTTATGACTCCACATTGTGCAAAATTCCATGAAAGCCTGAGTTATGTTTCACGATTTTTCATATGGTGGCCACAAGAATGTTTGGCTCATCCCTCTGCCATAATAAAGGTGGTTTTGGGCTGAGATGCCAGACTGAACTGAAATGAGCCATGTCGTGCATCCAGCTCTGCAGGTAAGCTCTTGGAGCTGGTTTTGGGCAGTGGTAGGTGGGACTAACCTCAGTTCAAGTATCAGACTGATGGGTTTGGTTTTGCTTTTTTTCTCGCTTAACCGTGGCACTACTGAGACCTGATCTGCTCAGCATGTCCTTGGTCAAGGGGGTGGCTCTCAAGTGGCCTGGGGTTGGCTGCTGCTGTTTGGATGTATGTGTGCCACTCCTTGGCATGGTACAGCTTCTGCTCTGGGTGAAGGCATCACACAGGCTTTGACCTCCTGCCTGATCTGTTGCCAGCATCGCTGTATCCTGGTGACCTGACATCAGTACCTGTGAGGGTGGGAGGAATTAAGGGCAGCAGCTGGGAAAAGCCTGTCCTGGCTCTGCTCTTTTGTGGGACCCAGTTTCAAAGAGACTGATAGAAGGGAGATGGCAACTGAGGAGGCAGAATCAGGGGGCTGACTGGCAGCCCTGCTGTCTTCTCGGCTGGAAACTAATTCCTAGTGATTTACAGCAGAAACTTGTTTCCTGGCCCTACCCCTTCTCTTCCTGTGAGTGATATTGAAAGCTTATAGGAATAGAAGTTCATTGTAAGAATGAATGTCTGGGGCAGTATTGCATGCCAGAGAGATTCAGTGTTGTTTGAGACCTGGGAAAAAAACCAAACCAGCTGGAATACTTTATTTTGGTAAGGGAACCTTTGCAGTGTCTGAGAAGTGATTAGTGCTGTTGTTAAAGGTCAGGTATAGATCCTGGGTGTGAGGCATTGTCTGTGGATACATACAGAGTACATACATGTGATACTACATATATGTGGTGTGTCTTCAGCATCATTCTGATACTTGAGTATTCAATCCTTAATACAGAGACTTCAAAGCTAGGGAGAAGCATTAACTGTTTTACCCTCAAAGCGATGACAGATCTGTTGGAAGAATAACAAAGATCCCATTTCTCTTTATTTTGTCTGCTGAAAATTCGTATTTTATTTTTTGACTGAATCACCACCAAATCTGTGTTTTGTGTAACATATGGTCCCATTAACAATTTTACAGTGAATAATTTTTTATTTAAGGAGTAATAGATCACATTTCCTGATGTTTTTATAGGTCTGGGTAATAAATACTGTTCAGGAAGGGTTGAGTCAAGGGCAATATATACCTCGCTGACTTTTCTGGGTTAAAGCTGTTTAGCTATTCAATGGCTTGTCATGGTCCCTTCCTCCCTCTCATTACCCCCAGTATTTATCAGGCTTAGCAGCGATACTCTCTAATTTCAAAGTCCTCAAAACTCTGGCTATAACCAAAATACTCCAGTATTATGTGCAGAAAACTCTGTCATCTTGAGTTGGAGGCTCTCTTGTCCAAACCTGACTCTGTCAGGCCCAAATAAAGTACACAATTTACTACCTTTATCCTGTAACACTGGTTCTATTTCTTTCCTACGTAGATTTTTCTCAGCTAAATAATATCTGCGTGGCAGCATCCATGCTAGGAGGAGAGATCACTTTCTCTAATGTGTTATTTTTATGACACAGAGTTTGATCAGAGGGAAAGCTTTTTACAGTAAGTGCTTAATCAGGGTTTTTCAAAACAGATTTTCTCTCTGCCCACTGCCCTTAACCTCGCAGGTTAATCCATGAAATAATCCATGCACAGAAATTCAGACAACAAATGTAGTGCTTCAGTCATAATCTTGGGTGCTTTGAGGTTTTTATGTGTTTTGGTCTTTGAAGTTTCTGAACATGCAAGTTTCCTCTTTGTACCTTGTGTTCATTGCCATTGCTATAGGACACACGTTCACAAACCAAAGAAATTAGGCCTTTTCCTAGAGGTCAGAATTTACTAAAACAGTTACAGTTTAGTTGTGAATTCCCCTTAAAATTTAATGACTTAGTGCTGCTTTTTGTTATGACATAAGAAAATGAAGTAAGGAGTCTTTGAAGCTACTTCAGACTTCATAAATATTAACAGGCTCTGCAGTCTTCAGAGAGAGTAAGTTCTGGATGTTTTTCTTCACCTTAATAGTACGGTTTCATTTGCACAGTAAATCTTCTTGTCTTGACTAAACTGAAAGAGCAGTTACCAGATGCAAATCAGAAATATTGTATTTGTGGGTGGGAGCACTCTTGCTGTGTTTCCTCTACTCTCTTAAACACCCAATCCCTTCTCCTGGTGCATGCTCTGGGAGCAGTAAATTTAATTCCATGGCTTACAAGACCAGATCTTCTGAGGTGTTTAAGTGATTGAAAATGCAGGGTTTTTTGCTTCTGAAAATAAGGGAAGGTAAAGATTCACAACTTATTCACTTGCATTGAAAAATCCTTTCTATTTGCATCTTGGGTCACTATATATGCTTAATATTTGTCTGTGTTAATGAGGAAAAAAACCTCACTGGTAGTGTTCTCTAAACATGCCTTGAGAATACTTAAAATTGTCTCTAAGTTTAAAAACCAATTTGCATTTTAATAGAAACTGAAATTCCATTTAGTTGCAGCTTCTTACAAATCCCAGGTTAATGCAGAAAGTTTTTTGTGATGGTCTGTAAATATGGGAAATGATAAGAGAGAATTGAGTTGTGAGCTGTAAAACCTGCCTGCAGAAGCACATGTCAGAACAAAGGAGCGCATGGCAGCACAGAGAGGCTTGTCTCCACCAGACCCTGGGGGGAGGAGGTGTCAGGCGGCAGACCCCTACAGAGAGGAGCCTTCCAGGAGCTGACAGATGAGTGAACAGCGAGTGACCACCCCATAGAAAGACATTTAGGAAGCATGTTGCTGATGTGGCAACATGGGATAGGTCACGCCATATAAGGAAATGCTGTGCCTTAGAAAAGTGAATAAAACCAACTCACTCCTTTGAATGAATGATTCAGATTCCCTGCTGGTCTGTGTCCAAGATTCAGTCGGTGACAAATGGTGCCCCGTGTGAGGAATTTATTATATGCCTATCTGTGAGTCTGTTGGTAAGCCCCATGGGACTTGAGGTGCTGCTGCAAGAAGCAGGAACGCTGGCCAGCGATAATCCCTACAAGTTGTAGGTGAGCCATGGGGGACGTAGGGGATGGAGCATCCCAGGAACATTACATCCTAGAGATGTTAAAACAGATTTTAAAGAAACGTGGCAGGAAAGTTGAGTCTACAGATTTGAACAGACTCTTGTTCTGGGTGAAGAACTGGGATTCAACTTCAGATAGTATTTTTAATCCTCAGACATGGGATGCTTTAGAGGACGTACTGTGGAACCGAACTATGTGTGGCGACACGGTGCTGACAGAGCTTTTGTGTCCGTGGAGGACAGTGTGCAAGGCGCTCATAGTGCATGTGGCACTGAGAGACCGGACAAAGAAAGCCGCTTGTGCCACCCCAGCAGCCGTGCCGAGCCCTTCTGCGCCACCAGCAAGTGACCGTAAGTCTGTCAGGGCTGTAAGAGGAGAACCAGAAGATGGCCCCTCGTCGCCCGACCCATTTGACCCTGGAGGGAAGCCAGACGGTACCGTAAAGCTCGCGCTGCCCCGCGCCATGCGGCATCAGCTGGAGCCGGGTCGCAGCGAGTGGCTGGAGCTGGCGGGGAGCGTGTTCCCTCTCCGTTTGCCTTCTGTGAGAGTGCAGTGGTGGTGGCAGACACAGCGAGGGGAGAATGTGTGGTGCTGCGCTGGCGAGCCCATGGCAGAGCCACGTGGCGCTGGCGAGCCTATGGCAGCGAGCACGTGGCAGAGCCGCGCAGCGCTGGTGAGCACATGGCGGCGAGCCTATGGCAGCGAGCACGTGGCGGAGCCACGCGGCACTGGTGAGCACATGGCGGCGAGCCTATGGCAGCGAGCACGTGGCAGAGCCGCGTGGCGCCGGTGAGCACATGGCGGTGAGCCTATGGCAGCGAGCACATGGCAGTGCTGCGCGGCGCCGACGAGCCTATGGCAGCGAGCACATGGCAAAGCCATGCTGCAGCCACACCTGGCGGCCACCCCCATGCCGCAGACGGGTGGGATCAGCGGCACTGAGAGCTGGCAGGGCCGCGGCTCCATTTAGCTCATGGCGAAGGCTGCCAGCGGCTGTCTGCATGTGAGAGGTGAAGAGGTGAGCCAACAGGGCCTGCGTGGCCGCCTGACCCACTACAGCCAAGGCTCCCATTCCCTGCGGACTCTTGGGAGCTGGTACTGTACTAGAAAAAAGGACTAAGTGTACCAATAGTCCCTTCCCCAGGGGTGGGGAGGCTGCAGCATACAGCATTTTGCACCAGCATGTGCGGGAATGGCTGCAGGCTAAGCGTACCCTTCCTGCATCTAGTCCACAGAACTCTTCTGTTTTCATTATTCAAAATGTTGACCCTATCTCAAAGATTGCTTTTTGTGATGGATAATAATTATAATTTATAAGCTATTTTTTTATGCAAGAATTAGGCTTGTTACCTTTTGAAACCACTTAGAGAGTTAATGTTATTATAATTGTAATTTTCCAAGACCTAGATTTATATATTCTGTGAAACAATGAAGTATTTAAGCAGTTGATGATATTATCTTGCTTATTTTCACTTGATGCACACTTGTTGTTGTATTAGATGTATTATTTTACCGTTCATAGTAAGAAGACTGCATGTTATGTTACATATTTTCCTGAATTTGGTAAGTTGAAAGATGTTCGTGTTACGTATTGTTAGAACAGAAAAGGGGGAATGCAGAGATGGGGTGTGCCCCCCATGAAAGACTGTAAAAAGTTTACATGTTCTTAATTTTTCAGTTGCATTCAGAATGATAATAATAAAGTTTTTAAGCAATTTTATAAGTATTTTAGAGAAACCCTCTCAGTCAAAGCTTAAGGCTCTGGCCAAACCCTAGCCCTGGCTGACTAGGGATTTATACCATCAGATCCAAGTGTTTCTGCTCTAAAAGTGTAATCAAGTCATTTTGACTTACTAATTTGATCTTACAAAAGCTGGACCCTCTTTCAAAGTAAACTTAAAAGTCTTCCCTAGAAAAGACTTTCTAAGTCTTGACTGTGAAACAGGACCTTCCAGCAGTTGCAGACTCTGAGTGATGGTAAAAGTTGTAGACAACTTTACACTGTTTCTCAAAGTTCTATCTGTTCAAAAACTGTCATAATTCTTATTTGTATAAAACAGAAAAGGGGGAACTATGGGGAATTATAAGAGAGAATTAGGTTGTGAGCTGTAAAACCTGCCTGCAAAGGCACGTGGCAGAACAAAGGAGCACATGGCAGCACAGAGAGGCTTGTCTCCACCAGACCCTGGGGAGAGGAGGTGTCACACGGCAGACCCCAACAAAGTGTGTTGCTGATGTGGCAACACGGGATAGGTCACGCCATATAAGGAAATACTGTGCCTTGGAAAAGTGCATAAAACCACCTCACTCCTTTGAATGAACGATTCAGATTCCCTGCCGGTCTGGGTTCATCATTCAATCGCTGACATGTGAAGAACACTTTACCTGTAGATACATTTTACATGAAGTTTGATGTATTCTTTTAAAACTTGTTTTAGGTATCTCATCAGTAACTGAAGAGAACTCATCTTTTTATTTCACAGAATCATGGAATGATTGAGGTTAAAACGGACCTCTGGAGGTACCTGATCCAACCCCTAGTTCAAGCAGAGCCACCTAAAAGCAGGTTGGTCAGTGATGACTCCAGATGGCTTTTGAGTATCTCCGAGGATGGAGACTTCACAACCTTTCTGGGCAGCCTGTGCAAGTTGTCAGTCACCACCACAGTAAAAAAAGTGTTTCCTGATGTTCAGAGAGAACTTCTGTGTTTCAGTTACCTCTGCTGCTGTCGCTGGGCACCGCTGAGCAGAGCCTGGCTCTGTCCTCTCTGCACCCTCCCTTCAGTTGTTTATGTACATGTATAAAATCCTCCCCTTGAGCCTTCTCTTCTCCAGGCTGAACAGTCACAGCTCTCCCAGCCTCCCCTCACAGGAGAGATGCTCCAATCCCTCTGCTGGACTATCTGCATGTCCATATATCTCTTGTACTGGGGCCCTCACAACTGGGCATAATACTCCAGATGGGGCCTCGTATTTCCCAGTATGCCTTAAACATAAGAAACTTCTAAAATAAATTGCGCATACTTTTTTTAGCATGCACGTCCAAGAGGTCACTTTGGTGCTGTAAATCACTGATGCAACTTCTAAGTAGTTTTGCTCTTCCACAGGAGCTAATGTCCCTTGTTTAAAACACTTCAGCATTTTCCTGATCCCGTCAGTGCAGGCTTTGGCAACTCTTTTGACCTGTGATTAAAGGATTTATGACTAGGTTTGCTGGCTACACATGCCTAATATGCGTAACCATTGGATGCTGAGTCACATGGGGACGTGTGTTTTTGGGGTGTGTTGACACAGACTCCTGTCTGAAGCAGAGCTCATTGCAGCTTATAGTGAATGTGTGCTTACATTTGTGAGGGCACATTCCTGCTGTGGGCTGGTTTGGTTCTCCAGCAGCCACCCTTGTACTCTTTTGGGGTTGACCTGCCTGGCCTGTGGCACCTTCTGCATTCCTGCATTTCCCTGGAGAAGAGCCTGGAGGTGAGCAGCTGTCTGTAGACTAAACAGGGAAGTTTGGATGCTTTGTGCGTATATGGGTAATTCTGTAGTTGATGTTAAATACAGAATTTGTAAACAGGGGTTTTATTTTTAGGTCAACAGGGTTTCTATTTTTAGGTGAACACTTGTAGGTGCAGAATAAAGATGTTAGTGTAATGCTGCTAACACTGGTCATGGACAGGAGGGAGAGAGGAGAGCAAGAAAAAGGCATAAAGCAAAAAGTATCACTTTATCCTTGGGTTTTGCATCAAATTCCTTGAGGGGGGACACTAATTTCTTTACCATTAAATGTCCCCTCCTATTGATGTAGGTATGTATAGTTGGTTAAGGTAGGATTTTTTTGAAGGTTCTTAAAGAGTATAGCAAAATCACGTGGTAAAAGCGGTTGGCAGTTGCTTGCTTTCACTATGTCCAAATACAATGGTTAATAGGCACCTTTCAGTTTTTCTTAGTATCCTCCAAAAAGTAACTGCACAACATGAGAGGTCTGTACTTACCTTAATTGGAAAGATCAAAACCATACACTTCATGCTGGCCTGATGTATGCAATTAGTGACTGAGTGCAGTTAGTTTCTAGCTGCTAAAACTGTCTTATGAGGCCTCTTGACAGGACTATCAGCAGTTTGTATTAGTATCTAGCATTACTAATGCTTGGCATTTTACCATGTTGTAAAAGCCACTTGTTCCTTCAATATTCATTTCAGGTATCAGGGTTACTTACATACAGAACACACCAAATTCACTGGTTTGGAAACGAACCAATTTTCAGAGACTGAAAATTAGTACCAGGTTTTTCAGTGAAGGATACACAAGCATCTTTAGATGCTCTCAAGGCAGGGTCTAATTCATAAACTAAAATTTATCATTAGCTTAAA
This sequence comes from Corvus kubaryi, assembly GCF_017639235.1. NCBI lineage: Eukaryota > Metazoa > Chordata > Aves > Passeriformes > Corvidae > Corvus > Corvus kubaryi. Next base: position 28,131,285 of record NW_024580671.1, on the reverse strand, counting down.
TTTTGAAAAGTGACTTCTTCAAGTTAGAAACGTGTATGAAAAAGAGGACTTCTTAAGAGAATTTCAGCTTTAGAGGTACCTTCAGAAAAAAGTCCTCCAGCCTCTCATTATGTATTTTGCTATCTGAGGCTCCACATTCCTTCTATGTTTGGAAAATGGTTTGCATGTTTTTCTTTCCTTCCCTCTGCATCTCTTCTCTGCATTCCCAGGTGTGCACAATAACTGTGGTTTAAAATACCTTGCTGCACTTCTCAAGGTATAGAAGTGTATTGTAATTCCTGGAGAGATGTGGCAGGGCTTCAGAGAAGCGTGTGGATTTCTAACTGTCAGCAGTTTTTCAGCAGTGTCACAGCCATAGGGGTGGGGAAACATGGGGTGTCTGGAGAAGGATCTCTTAAAATGTAGAGGTTTTTTGGACTTCACCATGCTGCTGCATTACAAGTATGATGAGGATATGGGTTTTTTCCATGTTGTTTTTTAGAGCCAGGTGATGTCTGTAGCTGTACAGCTTCAGGGACCCACCTAGTTATGTTAGGACTGATGGTGTCTAAGCCCTGTAATTTACTCCAGATCAGAATCCAGGGAACTGTAGGGTTGTGTGCTTTGGGTAAAGCTGCTTCCCTAGACACTTCTGTAGTAGTGGGACCACTACCAGTATCAGATTTTGTTCCAGGGCTAACCCAGAAAATTGGTGAGTTTATGCTTTCTGGGTTGTCTGGAGAGAACAGGATGTCCAGTTTGAACCTTAGAGATCTTAGCATCAGAGAGCAGTCTGAAAATATCTATAACCCCATATTGGGAGTGAAGGAAACAGTAGCCTGGGCTCCTGAGCATTTTGGAAAATGCACAACTATTGCAACAAGATACTGTGTTGGAACAGGAGAAAAAATAGCGTTTTAAGCACCCAAAGATGAAATGCTGTGTACCTTGGATGTGATATTCCTTGCAGTTGCCTGACCCCTGAGGACCACGACTTTTACCTGATTCAAATCAAGCTGCAAGATCATCTGTAATGCACGGTCCTATCTCTGAACTCATTTTTGTGTTAGGGCCTTTTTTCATCTTTTCTCTTGCTCACCTTTTGCCTTGTGAGAGAGGGAGTGATGTCGAAGGAGTTGCCTGCGTGTACCTTGCTGTCTCTAGCTGTGATGTTGGGTTCCCAGCAGCTGCCATCCTGTTTGTGTGGGGCAAAGGCAACTGTGAAGTGTGAAACTTGGGAGCAGCAAAACATCCAAAGCATCCTCATGGGACTTACACTAGGGTGTCTTTGGACTGATGTGATCATCAGATAGTAGTGAAAACCAGCTCTGTAGACTACTAAGTCTTGCATCACCCTGCAAGGATCATTTCATTGGAAGGAGTAGGAAAAAGGACAATCTGTCTGAATATATTCTTTATGTAATCTGACTTTTCAAAGCATTAAACCAGTTGCAGGTGTTACTACGGTTAGGTTAAGTTTATAATTCTTTGAACTTCTGCATTGCTTTTATCCAAGATCTCACACTCCTTTTAAAAGCTAACCTACAAAGTAACCCAAAAGATACCTCCAAGTGTCCGAGATCACTTTTTGTACAAAATTATAGTACACCTTGGTTTTGTGTAAAACCCTGTATGGTCTCAGCAGCTCTGTGGGATCACTCGTGGTTGTGCAGTAGGAATGCCCTTCCCAACAAGCCATGGAGAGTGTGATTGAACACCTTGGTCCTTTAAGAGAACTGCCAGCTGCTACAAGGTGCTGTGCTTGCAAGATTTGCTTCAGATGTAAGAGCTTCCAGGAAACCTGCAGTAATTAAAACTAATGTCAAGAGTTTTCAAAATACTGCAGAAATGAGAATTCTGTTCTCTTCCAGATTATCTGGAGCAAGCCCTTTTTTATTTGGAAGAAATGTTCTGAATACAAAAGCTTTTGATACTTAAGAAGGGTCTTGGCCTATCTTGCAAAACTTTGCCTTCTCTCCCTGGCGGAGTTGCTTATGAGACTGATGACTGTACATGCATTCAACAGCTCTTTTTCAGCCAAAGTGGGTAAGTTCTGACTTCTCCAGAAAACTATATTAGGGAATATTTTTACAGCAAATACACTTTTTGTAAAGCTACTTCTGCTTCTTTCGTATTTCTTCCAGTAGCAATCTTTCCCGTTTGAGGGCTCTGCCAACAAAGATTTCCTCTAATGCTGGATCACTTATCCCTCTATGACAACACATTGAAAATAAATGAAGCACAAATACCATTTCTTGGAATGTTTTACAGGAGGAATGTGGATCTTACTTTGTTTAGCATTTTGAATTTGCCTGGTGAATGAAGCTCTCTGGCCCTTGCAGTCCTCTGTTGAAAGAGAGCAGGGACAGTATCTGCTTTTTGAGTATGAAACAATGACCGACATTTTCAGTCTGGTTTTCCTGGTGCAGTGCAAGCCTAGCTTTGTCCAGTGTCTGCTTTGAGTTTCATACAGCTAACCTGGTTTGAGACACTATGGGTTCTATTCAAAGCTCATTTTGTGTTTTGTTGTTAATACTTTGAAATTGCGTAACTATTTTTTTCTTTAGCAATAAGCTTTAAGTATTAAGCTGTTGTCTGTGACTCATTAGTCTGTTGTTGGTGACAGTTTATTGTCTTTGTTAAATCACGGAAAATCCTTCCATGCAGTTTGTATTCCTTATTGTCTGAAGGAAACTACAGCTGTTTGTTTTACCCTGAAGGAGGCTTTCTTCTCAGCTGACTAAAAGTTCAGAATAACATCTGAGAGCTAATATAAAAATACAGCAGACCTCATTCATTGAACAAAAAATTTTGTGCGTGTATTTAACTGTTGAACAGTTGTGTTAGATGAGTTTTGAAAACACTGCATAGACTGACACAAAAACCAGTGTCTGTTTCCTTGCTTTTTTTACTTCTCATTTCAAAAGCTCCAGCAGAACCAAGTATTGGTAGTTACACAGAGTGATGTCTTCTAGAACCTTTTTAATCAGTGGTTTAGTTGCTATGAGTTAATACTGCGTTGTTGTAAAAGTCGGGAGAGAAGTCGGTTAAAGACACATACACTTACTGGGAATACTAGGAAGGGGTTTGACCTTGACGATGACTGAATGACCACAGATTGCTCATAATCTGAAATGGGAGGTGGGAAACTGTGTTTAGGAAACAGATGCACTGCTGATGTTTCTGAACCACGGAGGAAGAACCAGACAGCAGCTCTTGAGGTAGATTAGCTAAAAGCATGCAGGTTTTCTTTCTTACAAGTTGACAATTGGAATAGCTTCTTTTTCTTTTTAAATAAGGACTAACTAGAAGATTCAACTTTTAAAGTAAGAGTTGTTTTGGATAACTAGCAATGTGATTATAGTGCAGTGTGTGCCCTTGTGTAAGAATGCCAGCATGAAGTGGTCTGACCTCTTCTGTAGCCTCGTTAACTACATACCAGATCCAAAGAGTTTTTTTTCTGTACCTATGTGAGCTCTTGGTCAAAGTTATTAGTGTTGGTTATACACAAATCAGACCCAGCTTTCTGATCCTAATGTCACTGATTCCTGGGGACTCAGAAACCTTCACACTTACTAGAAAACAGTCTTCTAATTCAGAAAAACTTGCTTTCAAGTCTCTGGATGGTGTGCCTGCCTTTTCTGAAGGAGGGGTTTTAGTAGGGAGTGGTTTTTATTTTGCCTGTTGCTATACATCTGTTGAAAAGCCTGATGCCCTTGCTATGCTGTGGGGCATCAAAGTTGAGTGCAGCAGTTGAAAGCTAGAACAGTCCCTGGTTAAAACTGCTGTTTAGTTTCTGAAGCTTTTGTACTATCCAATAAATAGAATGATTTGGCAGGAGTATCAGTAGGAGATGAACTATTCTTTCATTGTGTTTTTACAGCTTTTCTTTTCACCCTAAAGACAGGTGCTCCCTGTTGCTTGTCAACTCATCTTCCAAGACTTAGGTGGTGTTTAGAGCAGACTCCCTTTACAGCCATCCAAGTCCCTGCTCGAGTTTAGTTCGTCTGCCTTGATCCTGCAGCTGGATGGAGGCTCCAGATGTCTACAACAAAGAAAGCAAAAGATACCATCTTTCTTTTCCTTTTTTTTCCTTCACCAAACTTGATGTTTTGTAATTTGCTTTTGGGCATCTTTTTCCCTGGAGATCCCTAAAATATTGAAGAATAATGTGATGTACATTTTTTTTCTTTTCCTTTTTTTTTTTTTTTAAACTTCTATGCCAATTAGGTAAGCAAATCAGAGGTTAGTGGGACTTCAGTGCTAGCTGATGGTTCCATCATATTCTGCAGTCTTGAGTATACTTCCAGCATTAATGCAGAAAGTCTCAGAATTCCAAGTTTCCGCGACTTTGAGAGACTGTATCTGTTAAAACATTTGTGTAGTATAAACAAAAGTCTAGATATTCCTAAACTGAAATTTTGAACCTGACTTGTAATTCAACTTTTGGGATTCTTTTTGAAAAGTGAAATCTATGGTTTAGGTTTTAAAATTCCAAGATTTAAATATGTGGATATTATTTAAGTAATGGGGAATAAGTTAGAGCTGGAAGAAATCCCAGTTAAGAAACTGACAGAAGTGCCGAAGATGTCGTACTCTGCCTTCATTTATGCTCCATCCCCCACATTCTTTAGGGAGTTTTCATGAGGTCTTTTGGAGGTCTGTGGGTGGTCTCTGGGCTTCAGCTGGTGACGTGGCCTCTCAGTTTTAACATGAGGCACCACTGGCTTCTCTCTGGCTTTGATTGGGAAAAACCCACTGTGGTGATGCGATACCTTTATTGTATTTTTATATAAGTTTTCTGTACCCCAATGGTTCATCCCTACCTTCCCCACTCCTATTCCCAGTTGGTTTGCCCCAGACCCAAGCCGCTCCCCTGGTGCTCCCACATGGTTGTTCTCCTCCCCTTGTTCTGGCTCTTTCCCTATCAATCACCCAAACCCCTCCTGTTGTTCCCGAAGGTTCGGTGTCCATCATCTGAAACCTCCCAATTTACCCTTATATGGTCCCCATCAATCCCCCGAGACCCTACCCCTCTAGATACCTCCCCCTTTGGAAATCCCCTAAACCTCGATGTCCCATTGGGGCATGTGATCCCTTTCCCTCCTCCCCTTGGGGCTATTGGCCCAAGGAAATGTCTATCCTCGTCCATATCCCTCCCTTAGAGATTTCTATTGGTCCCCACTTAAGCCATCCCCATTGTACCACCTCCCTTTAAAAGAGGTTCCCTGGAGCTACTCGAGGTTTGTCTCCTGTGGGTTGCTTCCAATAAACTTGGATTATCCTGTGTGGCAAGCCTCCTTGCTACTTTTTATCCTCTCCCTCGTCGGGACTGCTGACAGCCACTGTGCCTGGAGCTTCAGCTCCCCCGGGCAGAGCTGAACTCCCGAGGAGCAGCTTTAAAGCCGAGAGCCTCCAGCTGCTCCCCACTCCTGTTGCACACCGCAGGAGCTAGCCTGGGCAGTGGTCAGTGGCGGTCATAGCGACAACCCACCATTTCTTCGGAGTGGTTGGGTGAAGAAAGGCAGGATCTCTTCAGAAGTCTCCTTTGTGGACTGAGGAAGCTTTGAAATGGGCACAGCTGAAGTGGCTTTATGGTGGCACGTGGGTGGGTGCAAGGACTATGGCTCCCTGCTCCTTGCTTCCCCAGCCCAGACATGACTGCTTGGAAAGATACACTGTGTGTACATGGCTCTTTGTCTCAGTACTTTGACCTTTGGACCTTTATCATTGCCAGCTGAAGTGTCAGCATGGCATAAATAAGTCAGATCAAGTAGTGTAATTCTGGCCCTCATCCCAGTCTTAGGGGCAGATGTAAATGCCATCCTCTAGCTGGCTTTTAACTTGTTTCGTCTAACTGAAATGATGACTGATGTAATCTTATTTCTTCTCCCTTACTTTCTTCACTTTGTTACTAAACTTTCTCCTGCTATCTTTGTGTTAATTTAAATCTATTTTGAGTCTGAGGGCTCATCAGCCATGTGCCAGGTTGCTATTTGCTGTCATTTGGTTTGGATTATCTTAGCAGCCTGACAGGCTGCTGGTGTATCTGTGACATTTTGAGACAAGAAAGTACTTTTTTTTTTGTAATAGAGCATGCAAAAAGTATGGTAATTTAGAATGCTTTTACAGGCTTGGTTAATAAACCAAAAAGCTGATACATGAAATGCAAACACCACTGGATTCATATATTACGCTGTGGTGGTGTCAGTAGGTTAGCACGCTGAGTCTCTGAAGTGATGTTCTTCTTACAGCTTCCTCTATGACTTGACAGAACCTATCAGATGGCCAGTTTGAATATGGACAATTCTTTAAGCCACTTACAATTGTGACTGCCTGTGTGATCCACACTTAAGAATAGGCAAACTCCCCCCAGCTCTCTGTCTCGTTTCCAGTGCTGGGACAGGTGGCTGCGGGCCCCGTGTGGGGGCAGCGGGCCCGGCCAGGCCCTGCTTGGGCCAGGCTGGGCTGGGCCACGGCCATCCTGGAGCCGATGGGTCTGTTCCCCCCACTGCCTGCTGTGGGCAGCTGGAGCAGTCAGTTCCCCCCCCTCCACTTTGATAAGCGACATTCCAGCCGCAAGGCCAAGGTGAGATTAACCCTTTTATTGCTGTGAAGAGCTGAAAACCTGAGGGAGGAGAAAGAGGAGATGCTTAAAGCTGAAATTCTGTTGTGAAGCTATGATATATCAGAGTACCCGTTGTAATTTCATGAAGATATGGGGGGTGGAATGTTCAACTCGTGAGCAAAAGCACCTGCGCTGAGATAGGCAGATGCTCACGTAGCTGTAATCTCATGAGAAGTTTGAACAGGGAGAGATGGAAGTGATGAGGACTTTTGCTCCAAATGGGAAAGGAGAAAACCTCAGTTCCTAGAGATGCTCCCAGAGATAGTCCTAAAGATGAAGATGAGGAGGACCCTTTGCTCCCAGGGAAGGAGAAGGACCTCTGTTCTTGTTTCTGAATGGCTCAACCTTAAAATTGTACCCCAAAAAACTTCCAAGAGTGGACCCTCGAAAGCAGTTGTGGGAAAAGCTGCAAGTCGGGGGAGGGGACTCGCATGCGAGCAGAGAGACCTCTTCCTAAATGGACTGAACAATATTTGGAAGTGGGTGGCTGTCTTGTTGTGATAATGTTTTCATAGCACGAGCCAGAAGAGATTTCTCTTTCTAAATGGACTGAACAAGATTATTATGGAAGTGGTAAACAGACTGAACATCTTAAGGGTTGTCTTTTTTCATTGTCAGTGGGAGAAGGGAGGAAGGTGGGGGGAGGAGGAGAGTTCTGAAGGTGTGGTATAATTTTTTTTTCCCTCTTTTAGGTCTGTTAATAAACTTCTTTATATTCTTTCAAGTTTGGTGCCTGCTTTGCGTTTCTCCTAATTCTTATCTCACAGAAGGTAAACAGTAATGAGTATTTTGGGCCAAACCACTACATTAAATTGGTGTTTCTGCCCGGTTACAAACCCAACCTGCTACAGGTGGCCAAGGGGGCTTCTCCCAGGATACTTGTTCTGTTATGTTAATCTATCCCAGTTTGGATTCCCTGGTTGGCTGTCAGCCTCTACCCCTCGTCACTTCCCCAGAGCTGCCCCACTGGTCCCTGTTCCCTAATCCTGCCTTTTCCCCGCCCCCAGATAAAACTGTGAGTTTCGGGATCATGTTCATATTTGCCTCTGCACCCTTTGACAGTGTAGCAGCAATAAATGCTCTTGCCGGAACGCACGCAAATGCCCTTCTCGACTCTTTGCTGCCGACTGTAACACTGAACCCACCCGTGCGTCTGTGGGGGCATGTGGGACCCTACGGAGCCGGGCAGGGACGGTATTATTACCCCATGTTTGGGATCAAAAGGACCGATCTGGCAGAGATATTTTGTTTGCCTTTTCCATGTGTCCAGTACATCTCATGTTGAAACCTGCTGGAAAACTTGCTAATACAACTGTTTCAAGAGAAGAGCTGGCTTCTCTTGGGAGAAATGCCCCTTAGCATATGTGTATACTTTGGTGGTGATGCCAGCAGCAGACTCTCCCTTTGCAGGGAGAAGGAGAGCTGGGTTTGTTGATATACCCTGCTTTATTTAAAGATTTGCTCTAATATAATCTTGTTCCAGTTGTTTGAAGCAGCTTCTGAAGTGTAGTTGTTAACTCCTGTGCATAACTTTTTGTCATCTGCAGTTATGAGGCAATAGAATATAAGAAGCACCATTAAAATATTAATTTTTTTACAAATATGACCAAATTAGTAAGAACTGGGCAAGCTTATGGTAATAACCTTAGCTGTTTGGTTTATTATTAGGAAGAGGCTTTGCATCTTCTTTACAGACTTACATAAAGCATAATCTCTGTGTTTCCTTGAAATTATGGAATTTTTTCTTTGTTTTTTTTTTTGACTCTATGCGTGCTTTAAGGAAGCCTCAAAATTGCTCATAGAATGTGGCCTCTTATCTCCATCTTTTGTCCCTTATCTCCATCCTGTGTCCGCTCTTCATGTAGCCATCTGTGTGGCCAGGCTGCTGAAGATGGGGAGCCGAGCTGCTCTGTGTGTGTGTGTGTGAAAATGAGTGGGTTATGATTGCTGGCCAGAGCTCGTTTCCATCAGTGATGAATGTCTTGAGTGAGGAGTTATTTTGTTTTTGTTTGCAAAATGAAATAGGTTTTGTCAACTAATAAAATTAGGGAGAAAATACAAGAATGCGTGGGAAACTTGAGTAATGTCTTTCTTTTTTTTTTATCCTTTTCCCTCCCTCCCTTCTCCATCATTCTTTCTGAGGTTATTTTACTTCCTCATAGGCTGTGGTCCCTATCTGTAACTGTTGGTGGGGTGAGGGGATGTACTTTGCTCAGCCTCACCTTCATACTTCTCCATCAGCTGCCTATTTAACTCTCACTACTGCTAAGTATGCATGGCAGCCTTTTCCTGGGTTAGACTGGTGTCCATCTTCAATCCTCTACTTACAGCAGTTAGGGGTATCACCCACAGTGGCTTTTTTAACAGCAGTTGATACTGTGGGCAGAGGTTGTTGTGAAAGAGCACAGAGGAGATACCCAGACAACAGCTGCTTCTTGGAAGAATCAGATTTAATAGCAAAGATTTCTACTTAGTTTTGCTGTCCAAAGCATGTTAAAATCAACATGTGAAATGAAAGATCTGCAGTTATAGCAAAAGACCCAAGCAGTTTACTGAACAAAAGAGCTAACTTGCAGGATCCTTAGGGATCTAGTTTCTCACAGGACTGTGCCCTCTGCTCCCTGGTATGGCTATACTAGCTGGTTTTTTTTTTTGTTTTGTTTTGTTTTTTTTTTTTAATTCAGGATTTCTATTGTAAGCATGGGGACAAAGAGCAGATACTGTGCTTATGGTGGGAATGATGCAGTTTGAAATGTGAGAGAATGGGGGTTTGCTCCTGTAAGGAAGATTACCTTGAACAGCAGGGCCATTCAGTCTGGAGCCTGCCATTCCACTGTGTTAATTATTTAAAAAGTAATTGCAACTCAGATATCAAAACCCTATTTTGGGTACAGTGATTTCTTTCTTTTTACAGCAAATGTAACAGCAGTGCAATGGGACTAAAAAGATGAGTTGCCCCCAGAAGAAATGCAGGAGGGGTCTGTGATAACTAGAGACCAAGTTTGGTGCTTTCCTGTGTCACACAACTTCCTCTGCTATTTCCTAACTCTTCTACGTGGAGTAAAATATCTCTGTCATCTTTTGACAAGCTGTGTGGGTGGAATGAAGGAGGCTCTTTTCCAGAGTGCTGCTTTCCAGCAGAGCTGCTGTCAGTCTGGTGGGAACTTGACCTTGACTTTTTTATTCTGTGGTAAGATTTCAGGAATAGTTTACATGGCTTTTACAAATGGCTGTGTAGTACAGACAGTGCCAGAAATTAAGCTGATGCCTGAAGCCAGACTTACTGTTTCTCTGTATAAAACTTGCTGTTTCTCTTTTACTGTTTCATTTAACTTACTCTGATAAATCCCGTCTCTGTGTGTTGTGCGTGTCCTTTTACACATTATTCGTGCCAGTTTTTACACAATATTTTATACCCCTTAATTTAGAGGTTGATATGATGAGTAATTATAACACTGCAAACTTGCATAGTCCATGGAGTGTTTTTGCCTTTCTTCCGCCTTCCTCTCTTGTGTACTTGTAGCACCAGCTTCAGAACCATTTTCAGGTTTTTGTTGGGAGAAAGGGAGAAGGAATAGAATGAACAGCAGCTCTGCTTCTTGCATGGAAATATCTATGATTTGGGGATTATACACATTCTTTGTAAGATCAGGGCCAGTATATAGGAAGGAAATGAAAGATTCTGAATTATAGTGGTGGTTGCAATTGGCATGTGCTAGCTATGTCTTTCTAGTGCTTCATGGAACAGAAATGGTGTACTTAACCACAAGGGGAGAAGTTAAAAATCTTTAATGCATTAACATTATTTTTATGACTGCATGGCAGTTGGAGAGCTAGTGGTGTTTGGTAAAATGCTCAGTTCTTTTCCTCGGCCATGTCTGTCTTGGGTTTTTTAGTCAGCATAATCTGATTTTTTTGCAGCATGCACATTTCAGAAGGTTAATGAATTCTCAGATCAGCAGTCGGATAGTTAAAGGTTGCAGAAACAAGTTACAGAGTGCTGTACAGAAAATTACTGCATCTTGGGAATCTTTCACGGAACACTTGCATCCGAATGGTTTCATGTTAACTGGATACTCACACAGTTCTAATGTCGGCTTCTACTGAATTGTCTCCCTAAATTGAGGGAAGACCTCTCAAAATAGGCCCTCTTTTGCTGTACTCTGGCCCTTAGTCTTGTTCTCAGTGAGGTACCCTGATAGGTGAATGATTTGGGAAGTATGAACCTGGCCCTGTGGTTGTTTAATGTCACAAAAGTAGGGGGTTCATTTTATCGCTGCACATGTAACACAGCAGTTGTAGGTCTGTGGTCTTTTGCGTGTTAGCTTGAGTAATTCCTTCTGTATGGCCTTGCCAGAAGTGAAATTGTAATGCACAGGAGCCTTGGCCCTGTGGCTCGGGGGAAGTGTTACTCAGAGGTGCGAGGTGCAGAGGTTGGTGAGGGCTGGGGCAGGCTTCTCTTCAGCACGGGGTTGTGTGCTCTCAGCTGTGCTCGTGGGTGTACATGCACAGCCGAGATTGGTCAGGCTGTGGTCGTCAGCTGTGAGCTGTGTCCTGCTTCACATGGTACATCTTTATTTATAGACACAACAAACAAAAAGGAATGCACAGACATTCTTCGAAACTACACAATGCTATGTACCTTTGCTCTGCTTTCATAGGTTGCTGGGTGAGCTATGATCAGACACCCTGAGCTGATGAGGTACTTGCTTCTGAAAGTCCTCTCAAAGAAATACCTGCTAGGTCCAAGCTATTCTGTGTAGCTATTCTGTGGTCTCAAAGAATCTTTTTTTAAGCTTGGATTACATCTCATTTCTACAGTGTCCTTTTTCCTTAGCAGTACCTTCATTCTCTGATTTATCTCTAGTTACCCTCTGAAGATAGCGAACATGCAGTTGAGATAATGGAAAACTCAGCATCAAACAGGTCTCAATAACTTGCTCTTTTTTTACTTGAAGGGACAATTAAAATTCTTCACGGCTGGCAGGGCTCACAGTTTTTCTAAACAGTCAGTGATTACCTTCTTAATAAACTTAATAGTCTGTATAAGATGCTCCTGCCAGTATATGTACTTCTGAATTTAAATATTTATTTTAAAGTAGATTGTAAAAGGCCAGCTTTATTCTCAGTACTGTGTCAATCTAGACTTCTTACAGTTTCCATTTGAACAGTGGAAGACGAGATAAATGCAGTGACAGCCTAATCTTACCCTGTGTTAGTTGTCCTCCTGCATTTGTCACCCCCATGTCTCTGTTTTTATAGGCAGAAGTTGTGGTGCTTGCTTAGGGCAGCAGTTCCTGTGTGCCCCAGCTTCTTACCTGTTGGGAGCTCATCCAGTTCTGAACTGCCTGAACCTTCTCATAAGTAAAGGCTCTTGCTGAGCTGGTGATACTCATTTTCCTGTTTTTACCCTCAGCTCTACCCTGACTAGTAGACAAAATTCAGAGCAAGGAAGCAGAAAAAAGCCTTTTGTCAATGCCAAGCTGTGACAAACTCTTCCCTGTCCTTCAGAGTAGGGACTGAAGCTCTGGCGTCCAATTTTTGAAATTGTGGCAGCTTCATAAATGCTGTCTTTAAGGTGAAGCTTTGCAGTCCTTTCACCTTATTTAAGTGCAGGTGGCTGCTGTAAAAGGATGCTTTCTCCCTCTGCCCACCACCACAAACAGCCACATTTTTTGTGTGGGAATAGCAAAAGCTCCAATAGCTTGTGCTGCCCCGAGTGAGACTGCATCCCTGTCTGCTCTGATTAGACTGACCTTGCCAGAAAACAAACAAAAATTAGTTGCATCAGCAATGAGCTGATGAACTGCATGAATGATCAAGTGACGTAAAGGCTGTGGCAGAAATGAGCAGGGTTGCTCCCTTTGGTGTCAGCCTGTGATCTAGTGGACTTCAGGCTTGGCTGGGCTCCTCTGGGATTGGGATGGGAACACAGGAGGGGAGAAAGAAGGACCAGGTGGGTGACCAGGAAGGGAGGAGTTCATGTCAGCAATAGGCTTTTATTACTATCATGACATGCTAACTCTTTCATAGGATATCTGCCATGGCTTGAACTGGTAGCTCCTCCAGTCCATGAATGCTGCTGGAGATCCTCTCTGCAGGCAAAGTTTTCATGCAAGGCTTTTTGTGCAGCTTTTCTGGTGGCATAATCAGTGTCTAACTTTTGTTTTCTCCCACACAGGTGTCTTGAGGAAAAATGAATTTTATCTTGCAAATTTGGGACTTAAAATTCTCAATTTACAGACAAATTAATTTAACAAAGCTTGCTAATTTTAGGTTTCACGATGAGAGACCGAGGTTTCATGATGAGGGACAGAAGTGTGTAGCCACAGTAGGGTGGCTCTGTGTTAGTGGAAGAGGTGTTAGGGTAAATGGGGAGTTAAGGACAAAGTACAACTCCCACACCAACTCAGCGGAAACAGTTACTGCCTTTTGTTCCTTGACACGATAGGGCATGACCTGGATAGGTACATGTGTGTGGTTTGGGATTTTTTGTTTTGTGAATCACTCCACCCACAATTTTCCAGTGATGGCCAAGTCAAGGCCCCCAGTTTCAGCTGTCTTGGACACTAAACAGCAGCTCCCTGTCTCCATCCTTGTGGGGAGGGTCACTGGTGCTGCTGCCTCTGGCTGACCGACAGGCCGGTCCCCTGGTGCTTGAGGGATTAAGGCTGATGCTTTGCACAGGTCTGCAGCTCTGCAGGAACTGAGCAGCTGATTTTGGGAATGTCTGCCTTAAAATTTTTGCCAAATATGTCTGAAGTACTGTCTGAGGAAGGTACAGAAGAGATCCCTAGAGCCCCAAGCCAGCATGTTCTGTGTTTCCCCTCTTCCCCCAACCCTTTTGTTTGCAGCAGCCAAGCTGAAGGTTTTGAAGACAAGTCACTTTTATTGTGCAGTCCTGATTTGTCTCCCAGGCAGCTTCATGTTGTGAGCTGAATGACACGTTACTCTCTTTTGGGGAAAAAAATAGATTTTAGCGTAATACATATTCATGAAGCTGCATTATGGTTGCTGTGACAACCTCACCAGTAGCAGTCAAGATCTGTATGTTGAAGTTCTGTCTCCAGTCCCTGTATTGAACCACAGAACATATTACACAGCTTTCCACTTTTTTCTTCCTCCCTTCCTCCTCTCAGTCAGTGGACAATTGAAATTGTTTGAGTTGATGCTTAATTAATGACTGCATCTACTTAAGTCCGCAACACCAAAGCACAACTCCCTGTTGGTTTCCAACTTGTGTTAACCGAGTGTTGCTTCTGCTGGCAGTATGTAACAGAGGAGGTGATTCTGGTGGGATTTTTTTGTTCAACTCCCTTAAAGGCAAAATAATCCTGAGTTACTGAGCATAGTGTTTCTCCAAAGGTGGCCTGATAACTTAATCTGTCATGAAGAAAACAGCCCACCAGAGTCCATCCCCCTAGTCTGTCCCTGTCTAGTCTAGTCTGTTCCTGGAGTTTTAAAGAATCCTGACCCTGAAAGGAGCTTTTAGTAGGTGTTACTCAAAACCAGAAAGGAGTTTGTTCTGGGTATGTTATGACCCTGAAGCCAAGGGTGATGTAATTGGAAGAAGACTTGACCAGACTGTGGCGCTGAGGCGGTATTATTTCAGGATGAACCTGTTGTGATGGGTGTGGAGAGAGCTCAGTTTGAAGATTTGTTTGCGTGCTGATGTCAGAAATTGAGGGCACTTGTGCAGTGCTTGTAACTTTCAGAGAATGTTTGTAAGCTACTCTTGGCCAATCCAACTGAATGTTTGGCTCAAAGTATTGCAGTCTTTGTTTCCAATGACAAGTGATGACATCATTCTATACTGAGGACCTAAAAGGTATTGTCCTGGATGAGCTCAATGTCGTGTCAGGGCTGTTCATGAAAGGGCCACATTGAGTGTGGGTTGTGCCCCTTCTGTGTGCTAAACATCTTTGTTGAGTTGAGCTTAATGTAAAGTTTTCTTGAAAGGTGCCAACTTCACTTTTACAAAATCACTCCCTCTTGTTCAAGAAGAGGTGCTGTGGATAAAGTTTGGCTTTCCTCACAGATGTGAGCCTTCTGCAGAGTAGTTTGGGAGAAGTCTGTGCACAGGGGGAAGAAAAGTGTCCTTTTCTTTAATCCTGTGCTCTAGGATGACCCTGCTTGAGTAGGGAGGTTGGACCAGATGACCCACTGTGGTCCCTTCCACCCTCCCATTCTGTGATTCTGTGAAAAGCTGAGCAGACAAGGAGCTCTTGAGTGCAGTTGATCTTTCTCTGGTTATCTCCTTAAATATTAATAAGTACAAAATGTTCAGAAAGTGACTTGAAATGGGATTCCATTCATTAAAATGAGAAATTGGGGGGGAAAATCATGTAGCAAGAGGGAAATTTTTGCACGGAACATTATACAGAGGACTCTGAATCTGTGTTAGGCTCAGATATACTCACTGTTCCTTCCAGTTTTAGTTAGACATGTCTAGAAAAGAATACACTAAGCTTAATTTTCAGTGTATGTGAATGGATTGAGTTTGTCTTGTGTTACTGCTCTCCTGTCAACTCTCAGGATATTATTCAGGAGCATTTCAGTGTAGAAGTAATGAATACCAAACGTAATCCTGATACTTTCCACTCCCTCAATTTGCACATCCCTTCCTCATGATAAGACCAAAATGTCCTGGTGTTGACAACAATGTCTCTATTTGTTCATCCACATGCAGCCTGGCTTTTCTTGAATACCAGGGCTCTCACTTTGGACTTCTGCAGAAATGTATTTTGAGAATGAAAGGAGAATATGAAGGAGATGGAATGTAGAGATGAGAACTAGGGGTATACTGGGTTTGCAGGTCATCTTCAGCTTTCTGAAAAGCTGTTTTCTCTAGCAAAAGGAACATGGGTGCATTGAAGGTTACTGTACTGTGTCATAGTCTTGTAGGGCCTTTTTGACCTGGGATAAAATTCATCCATGTTTTAAGTGGTTTCTTTGTGTGTTTTCCCTCAGGCTCCAGACTAACACTTGCTGAGGCAATGCTGTTTGACTTTGTGTAGCAGGTTTGTGTTTTGTTAACAGCTAAGGAAAACTGAGCCCTGTGTTGCAAAGCAGAGCCCTTTCTCTGAAAAGTGCGGAGGAAGATTTAGCTGTTCAATCCCTGCTGGGTCTACCAGGCCACAGACTGTATTCGTGTAAAAACTGAACGCAACAACAGAAAACCAAAACCTATAAACCACTTGTAGGAGGCTGAGGTGAGTTAAGGCAGATTACAGACAGCAGCGTTAACATTGGGTGCTGTGCTTCCCTGAGTTCCCTCTGCATCCCAACCTCTTCCACATTCATGCAGGAGTAGAAATGGGGTAGGAGTGGCATGAAGGGGTGGGAGGGTTGTCCATAGGAACACATCTCATAAACAAGTCCCTCCAGATGGCAGGGGTGGCTCTCAATATTCCCTGGAAGCTGGTTGTCTGCTTACTGAAGCCTCTCTATAAATGTAGGCTGAAAAATTTCTTGTAGATCTCCTTATGATTTTTAAGTGAAAGTTTGGGAAAGCTTAGTATAAATTTGGAGTGTATGTTGGTTTTGGTTTTTGGGTCTTGGTATATTCATTTAAAATGAAGGTCTGACAGTTGTTTGAGGGGTTTACATATTAGGTCAAAATAAAGGCATCTCTTCCCTGGCCCTCTGTAAAAGGAATAAAGCTTCAGGCTTGAAGGATTTGTGTTAGCCAGTAGATACTAATGGCAATTAAAAAGAAAATATTTAAAGATTATTTTAGCTAGGGTTTTTTTAAGCACAGAAAATTAGAACTTTTTCACTTGATTATTGCCACATGTATGACAGTGTTGGGAAGTGGCAGTGTTTAAAATGCAGGGAGTTAAAATACTTGTATTTTTATTAGAGTGTTATAGTATTTGTTAATGGTTAGTTTGAAAGTAGAGTGACATGTGGGTCTGCCTTCGCACTCTGAGCTCCACATGTGTAGAGTTGCATGGTGGTTTTGATGTTGTGGGTATGGGGAGTTACTATAAACAGCCTGAAATTGACAGCTGAACCAGCTGAGCTCAGAGTGGATGTTTGGGTAAGGATGGGTCCAGGACAGGTAGCTGGGAGAAGGTGAGGGATGAATAGCTATGATGGTGAAGCAAGTGTTTTGATATTTAGTTATTTAGTTACTATATTTTACAATAAATCTAATTCTAGATCAGATTCAGGTCTTTCATTTTGCAAAAGCTTCCTCAAGCTCATCTAAATTTGACTCAAGTCATTTGGAATACAGAATCTCCAAGAATCTTTTTTCCTAGTGAGCCTGAAACTGCTGAAATGTCACCATAAAAAAAGTTGCTGGTTGCAGGAGCAGGCTGCTGACATAAAAAGCCTGTCTTAGATCCAGCATTTGGCTGGAGGCCAGATAATGAGTTTTTATAGGAGCTTGTTGGCAAGCTTACATTTTTGCTTAGGTTAATGTAATGTAACTGTAAGTAATTTGGGAACCTGGTACATGCAAAACAATTTTTAGACAAAATGATCTTATTATCTTTAAATTTTAACTGAGAAGATATTTTTATAGAACCGCTTCTTCTACTTCAAGCACTTTAGAAATGCCTAGGAATGTGGTTCTTTACCATGTCCTCTTTTAATGGTTAACCTACTGAATAATCCTGCAAAAATATTGAACCTCATGACATGTGTGTTTTCCTAGCCTCAGAATTTAAGCTGACTCCATTCAGTGGAGCGATTTAAAGAAAGGTTTGCATTTTTAAAAGGCTAGGTAATAATATGTGTGGGGTAAGTCATCAGTTTTGTGAGTAAAAAAATACCATGAGTGTGTTCATGGGTAATCTGTTGGCCAGGTTGTTCTGTGACCTGAAATGCATGAGCCATCCATGGATGAGAATGGAGTTTAGGATTTCAGTTTCCCAAATGATGGCCATCCCTGGCAGTTACGTCAATGGGCCTTTTCACTGTCCTCACGGCTTTTTCAGTCTTCATTCAAAGCTTGATGGTAAGGTTTGGAGATTGCTTTGTCTCAAGATGTTTTTGATGCTTCTCATTTCTCTTGTGTGGTAAGCGAATGTGATTTTATGCTAAGGGGAAGGACAACTGAATTCTAACCTTGAACCATCTGTGGAAGTGCTGGATGTGCCAGGCTATGAAAGATGTCCAGATCCAGCCCTGGCCTTTGAGGAACAGTGGATAAATGTCGTTTTAACAGAAGAATGCTGAGGACTCCTGTTTCTGTCCAGGACAGCAATGCTCATCTGCAATAACTGCTCCATCCCTAAGAGGGATAGGGAATGTGTGGGATGCGTGTTTGTCCTCCATCGTTGTGGGCTCATGGCTGCCAGCCGCTCCAGAAAAGGAATAACACTCTACCATGCTTTATTATTTCCATGCCTTGCTGTATCATTAGCAGTGACAGCGTGGATGATGAACAGACAGGATTTGGTTTACAGCTGCTTTGCTGTAGGTCTCTCACATGCTATGTAAATCTGGTTGAACATAGATGGAGATCATTGTGATGGGAGGGAGAGTGATACCATTGTGCTGGTGCTTATCAGAGGTTTAAACTTCCCTTGTACCGTTTGTTCCCTAGTTGCTATTAATAGTAAGGCCTAGAGATATTTTTGGATGTGATAGCTGACAAGTTTCTTCATCAAATAGTCAATGAATGAGCAAGAAGTGTTTCTATTTTAAACTTAGCTTTGACAAGTAAAAGAACTTCAAAGAAAAGCTGTTCTTAGAAAATAACCTTGGCGTGAGTTCCCACAAGTGTTTCTCTATATGTGATAGATTAAACACAGGGTTGCAACTTTAAGCATCTCTGATAAAGAATTTTGTGGGGTTTTTTTGCCAGCTGTACTGTAAGGGATTTGTATTAGTTTAAAACTTCTGTGTTTAATTGAAAGGTGCTAATAAAACTTGGCAGAGGTGAAAACTAAGACATATTTGAAGGGAATAATCCGGTTTGTGCTTGGTGTGGGTAGTCACTGCCAAAGTGTTAGGGTAAGCAGAGAATCCATTGGGAAAGTTGAGGAGCTCTGTTGAAAAGAGGTTTGTACTAGGAGATGAGAATTGCCTTAGGTGCAAAGGCTGTGGTAGCAAAAGGTTTTTCTATTTTGCTCCTTATTTTTATTCCTGAAGTGACATTTGTCTGAGTTTACCTTTTGCATTTTCATCTAACACCAGTGTCTGGGATGATGTGCCATGAAACTAAGCATGACTTCTAATGAAGAAGATGGTAGTGCTGATCATAGAGGACAAAAGAGTAGTACCAGAAACAAGTGCCTCAAAATAAATTTTTAAAAATCCATTTGCTAGGGCATAGCATCATCCTCCAAATGGATCTCTGTGTGCTGAGATAATTGTGGCTGTTTTGTTATAAACTGCCAGAGCAGGAACTTGCTGGAGTGACAGGATCAAGGAACTAACTGTTGGATTTGCTTTTTCTTCTTTAAAGATGGAGTTTGGGACCTTTGATACAGAGTGTGATTCATTGAATGGGAGCAGTTTGGCAAGTCTGGTTTAAATCAGAAATTATACAGTGCAGTGTCTTGGAAAGCTACCATTACAGTGAGTTTATGCACATGAATTAAGCTTTCTTCTGTTGTCTTTTAAAGAGCAAAATGCTTCTCCCAGTACAATTTCAGGGGCATACAAGGTTGTCAGTTGTGGTAATTTTAAGGATTTTGGCAGTGCATTTGAATGTGATGTATGGTCTGTTTCAGCAGTCTCATTTTTGGTGAGATCTTCTGTATGGATCTTTCTGTGACTTTCTTCAGTAACCCCTTGCTACTTTCTGTTTTCTTAGCCTGAGGTAGTAGAGATAGCATCCTTACTCTTTTGCTCTAGTTTGTCTGGGAATTTAAAAGTTGGTTGTGAAGCTTAGTGGATTTTTCCTGTGTTTGATTTAGAAGCATCACAAATTGAAGAATGTTGACTTACCAGCTAAACTTCTTTTGTTTCAAGTAACCTGTTAGCAACTGACTTCCTAGTCTGTCTTTGGAGCGCTGCTTGTTACTTTGTACCTATTCTGACTTGCTTTAAAAACTGCCAGGAGGGAGAGGCCATGAGAATCTGGGAAGAAGGCAAATGATGAACTGCTGTAAAACGAACCATCTATCTGTTACATGGTGGAAAAAATGCCTGTTAAAAAGCTAAGCATGTTTTTCCTCCAGTGGCAGGAAGGCACGTGAAAGGTGGTCGGGAGTAGTTAGTGATAAGAATGTGTGCATTTAGATTTATTGCAAGCTTTCTAAAATACTCCTGATTTCTTGATCTTGCAGAGACTCCAACCGTCATGTTAAGGTAAAGCAGAAAAGTGCAGTGCTGAACATGCTAAAGAAGTTGGACAAAATAAGGTTCAGAGGTCACAAGAGAGATGAGTTCCTTGATTTAGCAGAGTCTCCAAATGCTTCAGACACTGAATGTGGAGATGAAATCCCAGTGAAGATACCTCGAACGTCAGCTCGAGACAATGAAGAGCTGAGAGACCCTGTAAGTACTTGATCTAAGTACCATTATATTATGTTTTGTAGTTTTCAGGAAAAAAAAATAAAAGAAATTACTGATTCTTTATCCTTATATTATGGTTGCAACACTTGAAGATTTGTGGACTAGGAAGTAACTTTCCAGTAATAGGTCTTCATTTTGTGGAAATATCAATTAATTTCTTAATATTAGGGTTCCCTGTCGCTACTTTTAATTCTAGGTCTTGTGAGTTGACAGGTTTGTTAACTTTTGATGTGCTTCCGAGTGCTTTTTCGTTTTTGTTTTGTTGAATTACTAATGAACACATGAAAAAGAAAAGGCAACTTTTCAGTCTGAGGAGCTCAGATCTACTCAGATCTGTCAATTACACTGTCCAGGACTTTAAGGATAAGATTTCTGGTTGCTTCATTAGCGTTAGAGGGTCACACCACCTCCTCCTCCGCTCCCGTGTTGTATGCAGTAGTGCTTCTATGCTATTAGAGCTGGTTTAAACCTATGAAGGCAGTGCTAAAACGTTTTGGTGTTTGTCAGCAGAAGCACCAAAGCAGACCTACCTTTTTCAAAGACACTGCTTCAGGAAAAGTTAAATGTTGGTTAAAAAAGTAAAATAAAATCCTTCTTTAACTGTTGTGGCTGTGGATCCATAAACTTGGAGCGCTACAGTATAAATTTAGATTTGTCTATATAATTGTATTGTAGAAGTGACTTGGAATTCAGAGTTTATATCACGCTATGAAAACTTACTGTGCAGTTTTTATCCCCAAGATATGATCAGACTGTTGTCTGAAGGCTCATTTCTAGGAGCAGGGGGCTTGCTCACAGTAAGTTGTAAACTAAAAGATTTCAAACTGTTTATGCTTCTGCACCTCCTTTGGGGTTGGCAGCTTGTATCCGGTTCTGTAGCTGTTAGCTTTTTAAAATTTAAATGGGCTTGCATGGTGCCACATACAGTCCTGCTTATGGAGAGCTTTTTGCCAGAATGTTTTTCCTATGATCATGGAACAAACAGGTGGTAATAACAGAGCATGTTTTGGTCACAAAAAGTCTGTTATATGTAAATCCTCAAGCTTCTCAGACAAGGAAGTCTGTTAAAAGCTATTCCTTTTCTCTTATTCTACTGAAGACATCTGTCATTTGTTAAGATGTAAGTATTGTGTATACTGGGACTAATCTCTGCTGCTGCCCTTCCAACATGGTATTTTGTGAGTTTTTTATAGGTAGATACTGGCTTATTTTCATTAAACCTAAGGCTTTATGTTTTGTGTGGGTATATATTAGATGCCTTTCGTATTTAATCAGAAGTGTCTGGATGGCAGAGCTAGAGGCTACAGAAAGATCTGCCTGAAACTCCAGATACTATTTTATGTATTTCTGCAGGGGAATAGCAGCTCCTGGGTGGTATGGAGGGTAGCTGGGGGAACAGCAAGGTAAACCTGTAGTTTTGAATACTTATGAAGCCTTAGCATCTGCAGTGATGGTTTCTGTTTTCTCAAAATGTTGAGCTCTGTCTGCTGCGAAGGGAACTTGGAGAAACACTGTTTCTGGCTGGTTACATACTGCAGTAGGCTGTTGTGATCTAAGTCCTTGGGACACAATTGAGTGCAGTTCTTTAAAATCAGGGAGAAAGGGAGAGAGGAAAGCAGCAATGGCATCAAACTTGTTTTGCCCCACTCCTCATGTTTGGGTGCTCCAAACCCAGTGTGATGCTGGAACAGCCTAAGAGCATATCTGCTCATATCTTTGTTACAGATATGAGCAAAATAAGCAAATTGGTATGAGGAAAGAGTTCTGATGTATGAGGGATAAATTTCAGATGGGAAGTTTGAGGGATTAGCAGTTGGCCCTCGTAGGCATCTGCCCACTAAGCACTGCTGCCCATCTGTAAAATGAAGGGACAAATAATCCCCTGTGCTGCAGAGATACCAAGAGTGCAGAAAGTAATGCTTATATATTTAAATCAATATTAAAGTAGTGGTGGCTGAGGTTGTGTGAACAGTGCAATTCTGAATTACTTGTCTGTTTCTTCTTGAGATTATATAGTTGAATTGTGCCTGAATTGGTTTTAATTCAGTGTCTAAAACTCATAGCTTTAAATTGCTTGTACAGGGTGTTTTTCTTTTTTAGGCTTTGTAAGCAACTTAGTATTATACTTGCATTACACTGATCATGAGAAGACCAAGTCTTACTGGTTTCTTCCTGTTCAATACCTTTGGGAAACTGTTGAAAGCACACAAAAACCAATGCAAGTCTTCTGTGTAAATGAAGGTTAGGTTGCTTGTCTTTTCAGATAGATGTAAGCTGTACTGTGTTTCCACTTCTGTTCCTTCACTGTTTCTATTGAAATCTGGGTACAGAACTCATGGTCTTGAAAAAGAGCAAGATTGGTGGCTTGGAACTGAACACAGACGATGCAGAATTAGAGTCCTAGTCCACTTACCTGCATCTTCATTGTCAGCCATTCCCTAGACAAAGATTTCATCTCTGCCCCTCTCTACTTCCCTCCCCCTGCCCCTGTCTGGTGTATTAGTCATTATGGAGGCATTAAGGAAAGATCTGTCTATTAGAACAGCACAGTGCCGTCATATGAATGAAGGACCCTTCTGTGCTTCACGGGTTTGCAGTGCACTTAAAAATGTGTGTATGAGGTGCCTCTTCTTTAGGGATGTATCTGAACCTGACAAGCGTGTGCAAACACTTGATACAAATGGAGGTTGCAGAGTAAAAAGCCTTGTCATAAAAGCTTGTGATTGCAGAGCCCTGACCATCTGCCGGGAAGAGCATCATCCTCTGTTGCACTTCCAGCAGATGAAGTGAGTGTTCAGTCCCAGGCCACAGATTGTGCAGTGGCACTTGGTCCCAACACTTCACATGCCTTACTACACATGTAAAATTCACACCCTGTGAAAAGACAGAAAGGATGGTCAGATGAGGTAATTTTGTATTTTTTATCTTAAAACTGAGCTTTACCTATTTAGTTCAATAATAAACATCCTAATCTGTGTTTGGGTAAAGCACACAGCTAGCTCTTGGTTGAAGGACTCTGGAGATGGAAGGAGTTATATTTTCCTTTGAATTCTCAGTGGTTTCTGAGAGTTTTTGTTCAAAAGGTGTTTTAATTTGAACTAGTTTGGACTCAGCTTACGGGCTGGCTGATTGCTTGTGTGGGTTTCCCCCTCTCATTTAAGTGCCCCAGCTACCAGATATGCCTTGAATAGCACGTATTTTCTTAGGTCCCTGTGGGTGTTTGGGCACTGTGATCAGATCATTGCCAAGACAGCAGTGCTGGTTAACAAATTTAACTCTCTGCTAAACATCTCTTTCAATTCCTGAATGCCTTGCCAGATTTCTTCCTTTGTTCCCTCTTTGCCATGGGTGGTTGTTTAGTTTTTTTAAGGCAAGGACACTGCATGCAGCACTGTTATTTCTGCATTGTTTTGTAAAAACACCATAACTGCAAAATAAGTAGAGGCAGTAACCTGGTCCATTCCAAATCAATTAGCATTTGATTTGTTGGGACATTAGAAATTGAGGTAATGTTGCCTGCTCAGTAATTAAAGTGCTCTTTATTCAGCACCACCACTCCTGTTTTTTACAGAAGGGGAGACAAGATTCAGTCTACCTGCAGGTATATGAATGAACGTGGTGCAGAGATCACATCCTCTTCACAGAGTGGGGAAAGAACAAACTGTGTTTAAACCTGTAGAGGCTGGTACTAACCTGGCAGTGAGCTCTGTAAAGCTCTCTTGTATCTGGCATATTGTACTGAAAGCAGTCTAATCTACTTATGTAAGTTCCCTGTCAGTGTGCTAGGATTAAATCTGAGTTATTGTGGTACAGAAAACATTAATTTAATTGCTGTTGCAGTACAGCATGGTTTTTCCTGACACATGTCAGTTAAAACTTTAAATGCTGCTCTATCGGTCATCTTATTTACAGTAATTGGAAGATTTAAAGCGTGGTGCAAACATTACAGTTAAGAAGTTAAAGTCTCTCAACCTGGCTAGCACTAGATTTTTAAAAATTTATATAGAATATAGCTGTGTTTTAGGAGCATGCAAGTATGGGTATGCTTCCAAGAATAGCTACTGAGGATTAACTATTCATGCAGATGCTTTCATTCTTAAGCAATGTTGTTGAGTTTTTCTTGCAGCAGGTAAGTGCAGCATTCACGGGGAACCCTTTCATAATTTGAAGTAAGAAAGTGCACATGAAGTGTCAGATGAAAAGCTCAGGAGGGTAGAACTTTGCAGGACAAGCTGTGTAGTTTGTTGTATGGCTGAAGACCTCCCCCCTCCTCTTTTTTCCTCAAATGAACACAAGTTAAAATCTTCTATTTTAAACTACCTCTTCCCTGTGTTGTGTCCCAGCCACTTTCTGGACTCTGTGGGATGACTTGAGTGGATGGTTTTCCCCCGGGGTTGGCATGTGGTGTCCTCACTGCTCCCCATCCTTTGTGTTTGAGAACTGCTCCTCTCCACGTTAATTACAAACTTGGAAATCAGACCACCATTTTGTTAGATATTCCTAGAGAAAAATCATCCACGTGCATTTGATGCTGTGGAAGGAAAATAGAAGCAGAGAGTTGGGCAGTTGTGTTTGTGTGATACTGAAGATGTGCTGTGCTGCAGATGGAGAGGACAGATCCACATCTGCTGAGTCAGGAAGTGACTTGGACCCTTTCTGTGACTGTACAGTGACAGCAGTGCCAGCACACAGAGCAAGCCCCAGGGCTCACAGAATGAAGGGGTTTTGGAGAGGGAGGGCAGAGAAGTCTCGGGCTGGGAAGTGCTGTTATGGAAAGCCTGAACTGCAGATGGCTTGAAAAACACTTCTGTGGGGAGATGTGGATTTTAGATCTGGAGCTGGATGTGGCTTGGAGAAGCAACCCTGAACTCTGATTACAGGCAGTCTGCCGTCATCAAAAATGTTGCTTTAACCCCTCTGTCTCTACGCTTACATTGGGCATTTCTGTCTTCCTAGGCACTGCCAGGCCTTGCACACGATCTTGGCTAAGTAATAACGATTGCCAACATTTTCAGAGGGCTCCTGTGTCAAATACTGTGGAAGCTAGAGAGGCAGAAGGAAAAGCAGAAATCTATGGAAGCCTTCAAGGCTTTTACGTTGAGTCAGAAACTAGAAAGGACATCTGTACAGTGCAGTGTAGTTAACCCAGCCCGAGTCCCAGTCCTGTCCTACAGAGGCAGCAGAGAGGAGAAACCTTTACCCAGATAAAAGTGGAATTAATACAAGGATTTTGTTAACTTGTGAATTGAGTCAGATATGCTAGCTTCTGACAGAGGGACTTTTTTGAATTCAGAGGCAGGCAGTTAGTTGACCTTCAGCAAATGTAGAGACCTTATTTCTTGTTTTCTTAGGTGTGTTGGTGTGGGGGAAAAACTTCTGTGACAGAAGGAGACATCTGCTTAAATGTCTCCCATATCACTGTCCTGGATGTTGCCAGTTCTTCTGAATGCTTCTAAATGGTAGTCATAAAACATTGTGGTGATGCTAATTTTGGAAATAGGGTGCATCACCAAACTTGTGTCACTGTGTATCTTAATAAACCATTTTATTATTACATGATAGTTACATGATCTTGCTCCTAGTATTCTAGTAGTATTATGTTTTAATTCAGTGGATTTTTTTCCTCTTTTTTTCTGTAAGTTAGAAGGTCATTGTAACCTTTTGTAGCTTTTTGTGTACCATCTGATTTTTAACCATCAGTGGGTGTCAAGCTGCTTGGATCCAATGCTTTAGCAGATAAACAAATTTGGAAACTCTAAGAATGAGTCATATTAACCGGTGTCACTCTCCCCAGTGCTATGCACCTCTTGCTCTTTCCTTCTTCCTTAGAGGCACAGTTAAGGTATCCTGGGCTTTAATTATTGACTCAGCGTCTCTGAAGATGCAAAAGCAGAGCTGGTTCTCTAGATGGATTTCTGGAATGTAGCACATCTTTTGGTGAAATATCTTGAGTATCTTTAATGAGGATGAAAACTTAAATATGCTTAGATACTTGCTAGCTCCTTCTTTTTCCTCTCCTCCCTCATATCAGTTTCTGTGCTCCTTTCCCTGCCACATGGGGTTGGGGTGGGAACCAGCTGCTGTCTAAGCACAGGGCTGATGCCCAGAGTCCAGGCACATTCCTTTTGAGTACAGCACCTTGCTCTTTGACCTGTACGTGATTTTATTTATTTATCAATAAAATATTTAAGCAGTGGCACTGTTTCTTCAGGTAGCTCCCTGTGAACTCCTGCATTCTGGGAGCAGAGATTGTCCCTGTATACTGTATACTAGATGTGGAAATACAATACAGAAAGCTGTGCATTAACACCTGGGCAGCACTCTGTATTTTAATAACACTTCCCTTGTGACTGCCTGTGGAATGTGTTGTAAGGGTGCTGCTGTTTGGCTTCAGCCACACCGTCCTCCTTGGGGCTCTTCAAATGTCTGGCAAGTGATAGCACTAAATTTTGCAGTGTAAATAAATACAACCCAGCTCTGTAGATAAGAGATCAGCACAGAGGTTAATTGGCATCCTGTGCTCATCTGAAAACAGTCCCTGATATGCTTCTGCAGTGCTGAAGCAGTTGCAAATGGCATCTCTCACTGCACCTCCCTGGCTAAAGGCAGGAGTGATTGGGAGTGTGGAGCATGGCGAGGAGGATGCTGTGCTGCAGCTCTCTGTGTGAGGACTGCCCTGGGGTCTGTCCCTCTCTGCCATGGCATGATTCGTGCCAGCTCCAAAATGGGAAGTAGCCCAAGGCTGCTGCTGAGCTAACAGCTTCTGCTCCTCGTCAGGGCCAGCAGCGTTGACAGAGTGCTGTGTGGGTGGGTGCTGCTTAGGGGACTGGAAATAGCATCTCAGCTTGGCACTGTATTGGGCAAGCCCAGGTGGGGAGTTGATGCTAAGTAAATGCTGGGCAGTAACTGCCTACAGAGTGCTCATCTGCCCGTATAGACAAATTCTGAGACTTAAACTCAGCATCTGTTCAGTTCAAGCAAGAAAACAGATGTTTAATAGGTATTTCCACACTGTTTTATCTTGAAAGTGCAAATCAATCCCAACTGTCAAAGTACTTTGCTCTCAGTAAGCTTTCTGCACATCTTTCCTAAAACATAGAAAATGTCTTAATTTAATGTCTCCTGTAGATTACTTGAGTTTCTGTATGTATGTAATTAAGCTGTCATGGTTAAATGTATGCAAGCTGGTGTTTGAAAGGAATACAGTTCCTGTATGTTTTTAGGGTTCAAACAAGGAATGGGGAATAGTCAGAATATGTAAATAAATTCTTTTTTGTTTTGAAATAATTTCTGAGTTGTAGGCTTCTGCAATCTATCACTTTGGTTTTGAGTATAAGATTCTAGAGAAGCTCCTGTAATTCTCACTGACAGGTTTTTTGTGCCTGGTGGGGACTGTACACAAGTGCTGAACAACCATTACCTGGGAGATGCCCTCACCCACCCTTTTCCCTGCTGTCTGAAAATGCCCACTTCATGAGAGAAAGAAGGCATCACCTTCCTACTGTGGTGTGGGCTTGGGGTTTTTCTGTGTTTACTTCATGAACGTGGTGGTTGTCACTGGTCTCACTAACTAATGCAACTGCTTTTTAATTCCTGCTTTCTGCAGTATTTTCAGTATGCTGCTGAGTTCATTCAAGGGATGCTGGTAAATCTGTTGAGGCATGCAGTCTTCTGATTTCCCCCTCTCCTAGCCTGCCAGGATGAGCTCCTGAGCTCCAACAGCATCCTTCTGCAGTAACTTGAGTTGTGGGGGAGTGAGGAACCCCTTCCTTGCTGAGAAACTGTGGTCTTGAGAATTACACATTCCATAAACGGATATTAAAATATACAATATGTGTTTTCCAGTAGCTCAGTAATTATCTAGAAAGGTATTACTTTTGCTAGCTTCACAATTTTATATGTAAAGTGTGTTGCCTTGACCATTCATTTTATGGGAAGAGGAGAGGGATAGTACAAATATGGCTTTTCAGTCAGCAGAAGAAAGGCTTAAATGATGATGCAGTAGAACTGGTAAGGGTGGTGGTGGGAAATACTTGTTTTCTGTAACTTCCCAAGGTTTGCAGAAGTGTGTTCTGTAAACTCACATTTGATTAGCTTTCATTCACTTGTTTTGGTAATTGGTGCTGAAAGAGGTGTGTAGAGTTGTTGATACTTGCATGTTTCTCATGTGCTTGTTTCTTTACTGCCCCAGAAATCAGTTGATGTATTTAAATGACAGAAAAAAAAGTGCTTCTGAACTTTCAGTATGTTCTGGCTTTCTTACAGGCTGGTCCAGGGACCATCATCATGGCTTCAGGAGTCCAGGATTTTAACAGAACAGAATCTGACAGACTGAATGAGATCAAAGGTCACCTGGAAATAGCCTTACTGGAAAAACACTTTTTACGTAAGTATAAAATGCTCTGTGGAGAAGAAGGGCTTAAGCCTTCTTAAACAATGTTTCTCTAAC
Source organism: Corvus kubaryi (assembly GCF_017639235.1). Lineage (NCBI taxonomy): Eukaryota > Metazoa > Chordata > Aves > Passeriformes > Corvidae > Corvus > Corvus kubaryi. Next base: position 28,102,753 of record NW_024580671.1, on the reverse strand, counting down.
TGTAGAAGTTGGCATCAGAATTTTGAGGTGTGCTGATGTGCAGATAACACGTGGGCTTATTCTTCCCTAATAAGAACTAAAAAGCATTCCCAGGGTTTCTGGGTCACTTGAGTATTTTTTTCTTCATTGCATTCCTCACAACATAATTACTGTGAGACAAAAGCTGCTTAGTTGAAGTCTTGATGTTGACATCTGCAGGTTATCTTAGAACTCAGTCAACCTTAATTTGCCTGCAATAGATGTTTTTCTTTCTAGTAGTAATTGCTAAGAAGAGATTTCTGAAGGGGGAGACCAGTTCATTTTCTTGGCAGCTGTTTCAACAAATAATGCATCTTAAAACACGTCTCTTAACATTATATGAATTATTTGTAAGTGGTGTGAGAAATACAGAGAAGAGTGTAGATTTCAAGTGTTAGTTGTTTGGGTTTATGTTTATATATATGTATGTATGTGTGTATAATGAGAAAAAGTTGTCATTCATGGCTAGAAGCAGCTGCAAGATTTTGGGGATTTTATCACAGCAGGTCTGAACGGTTGACTTTTAAGACAGGATAGTTAAAAACAGAAAAATGGAAAACAAAATAAGTTGATAGAAGTAGAGATCTTTGTAACAATCCAATGAGAATTCTTTCTCAGTTGCTTCCCAAAATGGCCATTTTAATATTTTGGTTTTGAACTTCAGAATATGAGGGTTGTTTTTATTTGTTCAGAGCTTGTCACATATTTTCTGAGGGGTAGAAATAACAAGACTATAGATTCTATTCAATTTCTGGACTATAATCCAATGACAAGATTTACATTTTCATCTTCAGCATGTTCTCAAGGATTTGTCATTAATTTTCTGTGACTTGTTTTTCACTTAGCAATATTTCTTTGATATGTTTTGCCCCCCATGTGAATAAGAGGGAGGCCTGATAAAGGAGACTGGGCAGGAATTTATAACAAGCTGCTATCAACTTCCACTGATACCTGGAAGAGGTATCATGCTTGGAATGTCAAGCAAAAATTGAAAGATCTGTTTGACTTGCCTTGTTAGTTTCAGTGATTTACTTGATTTTTATTTAACTGTTCAGAACAGAGTTACCATGTGCTCCTTCCATCCCCAAGGATACATTGCTTAAGCTCCTGTTATCCAGCTGTTTTTTAAACTAGAGGGGGCACATGCAATTTCTTGCTGCAATCTAATGTGCAGCAGAAACAGTAGGACTTACCAGAACTGATTTCTGATAGGGCTCCGAGGCACTTCCAGGGCTGCTGAATTCCTTCTCCTTCTTAGTATGTTCTTACAGTAACTAAATGGGGCGCAAAGGTTTGTGAGTATTGGTAGTCTTTAAGTTTCTGCTGTAATTTGAAAACCTTCTGATCAACTGTTACCCCTTGTAGCTGAATCATTTTTCCTTTGCACCGAGCTTTGTAGTAAACTCCAAGGTGAAGGATAAAGAAATTCACCCATCTGTGTAAACTTTGAGCAGATGGTTGGGGGTTCCGGCCAGCTGGGTGGCTTGAGTCAGCTGGGGGTGTCTCCAGCCATCACCTCTTCACCAAAGCCTGACGATTGCTGTAGCTGAAATTACAGGGTTGTCCTGACAAATTGGTTGTAACTCTGTCCATAAGAACAAGAATAAGAATCATAAACTGGTTGAGAAATAAGTGAGATAAAGCTTATCCCTTATTTGGCCACATTCCATTCAAAATTTTGGGATTAAATAGGTCACCATGTTTGGCAGCTGGAGTGAAGTAGGAGTTCAGCTTTTGCGTATGGCTCCTGCATTCTTATCTTTTCTTTTTCCTTCTCTTTGAGTTATTATTTTGGGCTTTTTTGATACTAGAAATGCTTCATTATTGTTTTCTTCCCAAAAGTGAACTAATGGTGTGCAGAAAAACATTCTGAAATGTGCAGTTTGTTTACTTCAGTTTGCCCTTGGAAGAAAGCCTGGTCATTACTTTCTTAAAATCCTATTGCTGCAGTAGGTGTTTTTTAGGAAGGCTAGTTGCTCTGCAGTATTTCCATACTATTTTTAACTATGGAATTCCTTAAGGACACCTTGCTATGATTGTGTTTTTGCATGAACTGTTTGCCACGTTCACTTACTCCGTTTCCTCCAGCTGGGCATGCAAAAATCAAAGCAATTGCTAGTTAGTGAGGGAAATATCTAAGGTTTCATGCATTTGCTTTTTAATGTGCTGAAGTTCCACTTGTTATCAGCTTGATTCTGACTGGTTTCTTTTTTTGGCCTCTTCTATGCTTTTATTTGTATTGGTGTGTCATTAGCCAGGAGGTTTAAGGAGGAGAGATTTCCTCTCAGCTGTCCATCATGTGTAATGTATACATGCATTACACAGCTGCAAGTCCATGTGGGTCTGTAATTGCAGGTGCCCAGCTAAAGTTTTTCTCTAAATTCCATTCAGCCATTAGTAGGCGCAAGCAATAGGTGCAGTTTGGCTGAGTAGTTAATGCAGTGAAACACATCCCAAACCTAACTGTAGCCTCTACAAGCTGCAGAGGAAATCCAAAGCAAGTAGGTATGGAGACAAACTGTTGTCTGTAAGGGGAAGATATCTTCATCTGAGATGCCAGATGAATCTCCTCTTTAGCAAAGAGGTAATCTAAATACCCGCAGATGGGAAGATGGAGCGGAGTCGCTTAGTGTGTGCAGAGCTGTAAATGTGAATAAAGCATGTCTGGAAATGCAAGGGGTTTAAGCTGTGGGCTGACAGGAGGATGAAGCATGTGGACAAAGGGATCTTGGATAATGTCTTAAGCAAGGGGGAGGGATCATCTGATTCTCGCAGCCAAAGGGGCTAAATTTGCTTTTCTTGTCTGTGTGGAAACGGTCTTAACCTCTTTGATCTAGTGGCTCATTCTGAGCCTTATTATAGGGATGCTGAAAATGTGCCTGTTGGGTTTGTGGTATTGGTGTGGGTTCCTGCAGAAAAAGTCTTGGAAAAACAGCTGAATGATAAGTGCAGAGAGCTTGGTCTGCCGGAGTTTCCAGTGCATGTGGACGGAAAAAGCTTTGTCTTGGAGCTGTGACAGGGACTTTCTGTTATTATAGCCTGGTTTTCAATACAAGTGAACACCTCTTTGGACTAATTGAGGGCTCAGTTTGGGAAGGCAGCTACTGACCCAGGGCAGTTAGATTGATATGTTAAGTTTAGTAGTGGTTTTAGTGTTTCCATTTCAAAACCTAGTTGTATCTTAACAAAAAATAAACTTGTGCTTGCTGCTCTTGCATTTGAAAGACGAAACAACCCACAAAACAGTCTTTCCGCTTTTACATCTCTTCTGTTTGAGGTAAACACCTTGCATCCTGTTACTTCCTGTGCCTGCTTATAGAGGGCAGTTTTGGAGATATCAGCACTCTGGTCCTGGTGCCACAAGGTGCTTTGTAAGCACACATACATCCTGTGGTTTACATGAAGTATTAGCTAATTCTCATTCAAGGGTGTTCAAGCCTTTTGCAATGCGGAATTCAGCAGCTCAGGGAAGACTAGTCGGTAGCAGCAGATGAGAGTGAGCAAACCAGGTGACTGTTAGAGAAGAGGGTTAGTCATGAACTGGTAAATCAAAGGAAACTCACATGAGGATGAGGAATACTGGAAGGAAACAAAATCCTTTCCCACAAGGGTTTTCACATTACACTCCATACAGCAGGAGTCTTTAAGGTCTTACCAAACCGGTGGTTTCAGTCATTATGTTTATACCACATGACAAAAGAAGTTGGGATTATGCTGCTTTCCCACTGAAATTTCTGCTCTGGTACACTGTTCATCCTCATGTGCCTTTTTGAACCATTTATGTGACTAACTCTGCAATATTTTCTCTGGCTCCCACTTTCTGGTGTAAATGATCTGATGATTTTTTGTAAGAACAACCTAGCAGAATACTGACCTCATGGAAGTAGAGCTCTAGAAAACCATACATGATTCTCAGGCAGAACTGGAATGTTAGAAAGTGTTAAATGTCGGAGACCAAGTGTGTGCTGGTGATTGTGACCAGCAAAAGACCTATGCTGAAAAGTCCAGCTCTGTACAGAAATGTTAGTACCTCCTCAAACAGTCCCAGTAATTGTCCAGTTACCAGCTGTGTCAAAATACCTTTGGTGTAATTTCTTCTGATGTGAGGGTCACACCAGCTGCAGTAGCAGAGCTAGAGAAGAGCAGAAGAATAGATTCACTGCATTGGTTTTGCTTTTTTCTTACTGATCTAGTAGCCTGTAATCTGAACCTTATGTTAAGAAACCTTGAAGCAGAGTTTAGAGCTGATTTGAGCTGATTTACATAGCAGATGAAGACCCTGGCAAGAGAGTAAGCAGCTGTTGTGTTTTTTTGAGAGACCCATATACCAGCTGTGGGCCGTAATAGCCATTCCTCGCCACATGGTCAGCCCTTGGCCAAGGGATCCTGGTGCTGCACTGTGGGCTCTAAAATAAGGTGTGCTGATGCTGGTGAGCCCTGAGGGTGCTGTGGCACTGGAGCTTACCTGGAGTTTCTCACATCCTTTACTCCTTCATCTAATCTTCCTTTCTTTCAGTTTAAAATCCTGGACTCCCTAGCACTAAAAAGGTGTCTCTGGGAGATTTACCTGTCTCTTTTGAGATTGTAGAGTTCCTCTGATGAGGACTGGTTTGCCTGTGGTGACTGGTGGGAGATCCTGAGTGTTTATCCTGGGCATCCACAGATGCTGCAGTAAATATATGTGAGTCCAGGCTTTTCTGTAGAGCTGTCTCTTCACCAGAGCTGCTCTCATTTGTTTATTAACAAATTTCAAAGTTTTTCTGGGTCTGACTTATGACTGAGAGACTTCTCAAAAACTACAGAAAGTTTCTTAAGAGGTATGGAAAGGTTTTGCTTATACCCAGAGATACTTACATTATATACCATGTATAGTGACTTAATTTCTAGCCTTCCTGGACAAAGAAAAAAAACCCTCCAAAACTCAGGCTTCATTTTCCTGGAAACATTGGAGGAGACACTCATGAGCAGTGTAGAGCACTTGTTTGGGGTTTAAGAGGCCTCAATACAGACTAATGAGCCTTCGGATCTCCATTTCTTATCTTCAAGGACTCTGTTCTGACTGGTGGAGGAGATAGGTTGGGCTTTTGCTCGCTCTCAACTTGGCTTCCAAGAGCATGAGGTTCCTGAGACCAGGGGAGAGGGAAAGGATGTGACTCCATCTCAGTACAGCAGGAGGCTGGAGTCCTGGGCTGATCCTTGGTCTGAGCCTGGCTTGTGCAGTCTGCCCTTGTCATTGCATGAAGCATGTACTTGATGATGTAGGTGATGATGCCTGAATGCTGGAGGATCTCTTATTGTCACACCGCCTTGTCATGGGACTGATGAACCAAAATGCAGCACAGTGCTCAGAGGGATGTACTGTTTGAGCTCCTCTGGAGCCTTGAACAGATACCACCTACACAGTGTGTTATGTACATGGGCTGTGCTTGTTTCTGCCTTTTTTGTGTGCCCAGCTTGGCTTCATGAATTGCAGAGAGGGTGTGAAAACCCAGGCAGAGCAATGGTCAGCACTGTTGTGCCTCTCCTTTTGTGTAATTGGGATGGAGATTTTGGGAGCCCCACGTGGAACCTGCATTTCCTTGCTCAGCTTAGTAACACAAAAGCCTTGGAAGAGCCTGCTGCTATTCCTAAGCCAGACGTTATTTCAACATTTATAGACAGTTTCACTTCTGCCAAAACCAGAGAGTGAAAACCATTCCTGCAATAAAGACAACATTTTTGCAGCTCTGTGTATTTTAGGTGGGTTTTGCAACACTTCTGGCATTTTTATTCTCTGAAATTTCTGTAAATTCATAGAGCAGCACTATTTTTCGTGACTTTTTAAACTGACCTTTTAAGTGTATGTAGCAATAGCAAACTTTCCACTTGATGTTTTGAGAAGGGGATCTGTCTCAGTAGGCTATATTTTCAGGAAGTGTAATTTAAAATCTTTCCATAATGAAGAGGAAATGATCCAACTCTGTGTCTGTTACAACATGATAATGCTCCACTGAAAGCACTAAAGGTAAATGTAAAGCTACTAATTGGTAGTTAGCATAACTATTTTGTACGAGCCTTAGCAATGGCATCTTAGTTCTTTCTAACCTCATCCACTCCAAGTAGGACATAGCAGGAATGGTGAGAGAGGAGACTGGAACAGTTTGCACAGAGGAAGAAGACTTTGTCAAATATGATGTGTTTTGTAAATCGGTCTTCCTCATCACATGGAAGAGAACACTTGATATTAAACTCTTGCTGTTAAGGTGAGGAGAATAGTACCAGGGAGTATTAACTGACTGAGAGAGGATGATGGTTCAGACTCTGCCTTCCCTCCACTGTCTCTGGATCAGCGTTGGCTTATTTCCTGTCAGCAGAGCAGGAGCCCATTCTGCTCCCTGCCATGTAGGCGTATGCAAAGAGACTCAAAAGCTGGTCCTCTAAAGCTCTGCTTAGTGTGAGTACTGGAGCAGGAGCTCTATCTTTGAAAGAGTAAAGAGAGGCACAAAAGAATGATGGAAGCAAAACAAAGTAAAAAGCAATTGTTTAACTGCCAAACCTGTGTTAAAGTTTTTAAAAGGAAATTGTCATGACTGGTTCTGAATAGGACAGGTCACTTCTTTGTTTTGATGTGTGCAGACTTAGCTGGAGGAGGGTGCTATTGAAAATGTGGGGTTTATATTTATCTGTTTCACCCCTCCACTCTACCAAAATGCCTATATAAAACAGGGCAGAGAGAGGAAAGGTTGTGCACTCAGTAAAGATACTAATCTTTAATGATTCTGTCTGCCTTTTGGCTTTTTATGACACCAATATCCCTATTAGAAAATCTTTTTTGCTATGTTTTCTGTATGAACAATTAATGCAAACAAGCAAGAAGCCTGACCACAAGGGAAAAGCTATTAAATTGACAAATCAAGGTGTTCACAAATGCAAAAGAGGGGGGAAAAAAAAAAAAGGCAGAATTCTTCCAGACCGCTGGTTGTCCAGCTCTAGAAGAGCTATGGAGAACAAGAATGCTGGTATCCATTTTGACAAAGAACATTTCTAGGTTCTTCCTTCATAAAATCCCAAGAGTAATCCTCCGAAGCAGGGAGCTTTGGGATTCCCAAGTGAAGTGTGGAAGTCCCAAGCGTGAAGGACGACATGAATTAAGGGGTGACTTAAAGAAGAAAGGACAGTTAATAAAGTGGAGCTGCAAGAGTGATGGCTTAAATAAGCACTTTGCCAAGTATCAGGCATGCAAAGAAGTAGAATATCTCACAATGTCTGGGATCGAAGGATAATGTTTTATCTGAAATCTTTCGGGTAGATTTATGGTAAGTTCTTTGGCAATCTCCATGGTTCTCAAGTCACTGATGGAAAAAACATATGCCCTGGAGGAGGAGAATCACGGATTAGAAGAAGAACAGGTAACAAATAGTGCGCAATTAAGCTGTATGTAGTTATAGCTATGAATTGTGTACATGTCTTCAGAGGAGTATGTAAATTGCAGAGTAAGTGTAAGCAGGAAAAAAACAGGTTAGGGAATTCCATTGCTTCCTTCCTCCATCACTGCGTGTTGGTCAGACAATGTTCTTTGTTTGTCTTTGCTTTATCACAAGTGATGGAGCCGTTCCATGTCTTTCACAGCACTGCCATTTGCTGCTGGTTTTTAAGGTGAAGATTAAAAGCTCCTCAGTGTCTATGATGATAAAAGCTGATCTGTTCTCAGGCTCCTGACATTTTGCTAGCAGCGTCATACAGTCGGTTTACTTGGGACAAAGTTGACGTACTAGCTTTCCATAGGAATTGGGAGTCTGGTAAGGGTGGAAGTTGCCTGCACTGGAGACAACTCCCAGTGTCTGGCTGTATCAGCACCGCTGTTGAGATCCAGATTGAAAGTGTGTGATTGGATTTAGTATGTTTAGTAACAATTAAATAACAGACTTGAACTCCAGTAATGTTCAAAGGGTTGTAGGGAGATTTACCATGATTGACATACATGTAGAAGGGTTATTTTTGTCCTGTTGAGTACTGGTGTTTCCCCATGTAAATATGAAAGGGTGCATGCATGCTTTTTTGCTATTTCTAGTTTTTAACTCAGTTTCCTTAGATTTAACACTAAACTGAATTGGTAGCTAGAAACAGTGATTGGCAGTCTCTGGCTCTGCTCTGAAAGAAGTTTTTGGTCACTTTGTCCCAGAGGGGGATTTTGCAACATACCTGTGGGTCTAGGGAAGAAATGGTGTTACATAAAACAGTTACGATTTGCTCCCTAATCTACCTCCAATCCTGGGATTAAGGGAAACATCCGCTTTACTGCACATGCAGGGTTGAATTAGTGTCTCGGTTTTGAAAGACAGGTGTCTGCTAAGGAAGGCAGAGGCCC
>NW_024580671.1:27907153-28094378 GCF_017639235.1 Corvus kubaryi | reverse complement strand
TAACAGGAAAAAAAAAAAAAAAAACAGACTAAACTAAAACCCCAACAATTAGAAATCCAACCTTCTGCCACGCCTTCCTAGCCTGATGTATCATCCTCCTTTTCTAAACACTACTCACATTCTGTTCAGTCTCACCAGAGCTAAATACTTTGGTATTTAAGTGGTTTTTATCAGAACATTTCTTACAGGCAAGTCTTCTGAGGAAAAATGAAATTTTTCATTTGCTCTAGTGGCTGATGTTGTAAAATGATGCAACACAACACTGAGTGCTTGTCTTTTAGCAGTTACATGGTGTCAGCTAAGCTTTTTGAAATGTTAAATCTTTAAATTTGAATTGTCAAATCCTTGGAGTTCAGGTGCGACAGTTCCATTACACCTCATAGAGGATAAAATGCCGTAGAAAAACTGAAATGGATAAGGTTTTTTTGGTAACCTGTGAGATGCATCACTGATGATGGTCTTTACTATGGGGTCAGTTCTCCTAGGGTTTACAGTGCAATAATAGATGTAATTATTATTGTCATTGAAACACCATTGTTGCATTGTCTTGCAGACTATTATAGCTCATTTTAAAAGAGCAATAGCATCCAGATATTGTCCTGCTTTTCTACACGACTTTGCAAGAGAGCTTTTAAAGCATTTTTTCACGGTCACAGCTGCTGTCACAACTTAAAGGGTTACCCAGTGTGTAGGTATTTAGAGGTTGTGAGTGAGTTCATAGGCTTCTGTAAGACTCAAGGGCATGGAGGCTTTTTGCTCTAGGTTCTCAACTTTATTACAGATGGCCACAAAAATCACTACTAGCAACTATACCTGTGATTTATAGCTCAAATATATAGATATTAAAAAAATATATGTATTGAGCTGTTATAGATTCTTTGGAGCGATCAACAGTATGGCAGCAACCAAGTAGGTGTATACTGTTACAGGCTACAACAAACTTCTCACTAATGAAGCAAACTTTCCAGTAAAACCACAGAAAATGTAATTATGGTGGCTTATTTATATGCAGCTATGCAAATGTTTACATTAATCCCAGTATCACGCTTACTGGACAGATGTCAGAATGGGCCAAACCATCCCAGATGTGGAAGGACAAACCAAACTGTCCTGGGTGAGGGTCCAAGATCTCTTAGAAAGTTTGTGTGAAGAGTTCAACCTGTTCAGGAAAGGAAAAGCATCTGCAGCATGGGAAGTTCTTGGAGGGAGAAGTCTTATTTTGGATAAAAATTAAGTCATATCATAGAGAAATAAAGAGATGTAGTACACTGCCACTTCAGCAGCCAATAGATACTGCTAATTTCTATTTTGTACCCAGAAAAAAATGTTGTTTTCTGTTCTCTCAGGCCAATTATTATTTTTCTAGACTCTTTTCTTTTTCTCGCAGATATAACAGCCAATGGCAGTTACCAAGTCTTACTTTCTCAGGATGTTTTCCCTGTTTTCAGACTATTTTTCACCTTTTCAGGTGATAAGCGGCTGTTGTGGTTCCTTGTTTTTGTGCTTGTCAACATTATCTCAGGGTGTCTCAGGTTTCCAGGTACCTGGCTATGCATTTCAGAGAGGCCAGCTCCACTTCTCAACAATGCTTCTGGTTCCCAGGCCTAGTTCCCAGGCTTGCCAGCATTTTCTCTGTCAGTATTTCAGCAGACACTTTCTTCTTTTAGTAATTTCCCCCCTCTAACCAGGTCACCTTTATGGCTGCTCACTTCACCTGAATGTCCAGCTAAGACATGCCCTGAGCCTCTAGTGATACTTTAATGTTTCTTGCCCCGGAGAAGATAGTGGGCTGTGATGAATATGCCTGGGAAGGAAATTATGGAAGCTGATTAATCTGGAAGCTAAGCTTGACCTTTTATGTTTTACCCTTTTGTGTGTGTGCGGAGTGGGGAGGATGTTTGAATTTTGACTGTCTGAAGATGAAATCCAAGGAGCACTCCATTCTCATCATCAAGGAGGGTAGTCATCTGTAAAACTCAGTAGATAGGTACCATGGTGAAATGTTCATACGGATTCTTCTCAGGGGTCCATGACCTCTGCTCTTTGTAGCCACCTTCACTCATTCTGCAGGAGGACTCTTCAGGGATAGAGAAATTTGCTCTGAAAGTGCAGTTCAGTTTGGCCAAATGGTAGATTATTTCAGGGGACAGAGCAAGGAAGAACTTCCCCCCCTTCCCCTCTCTGTGGCTTCTGTTGCTTAGCAGATCTAAGAGTATTTAACTAACTGAACACGAAGGTTTTACAGTGCCAGACCACACTGCTGCCAAAGTAGCAACAAATACTGCTTTAAGGACTTAGTGGGGTGGATTTGAATTGCAGTCATGTATGGGAAAGTTAGGAAATGCTCTGAAATGTGAAGCTATGACAGTCCTTAAGGATTGGATGTTGTTCCTTTTTTTGGTTTGTTTTATAGGAGTTCTGTCTCATTCACTGTGCACCCTTCCACTCGCCTTTTTCCATAAAGAATATTTGGCACTGCTTGTCCTCTTAGTGGTCAAATTTCTGGAGTTTTTGTTTTGGTTTTAGTAGTACAAAATGTAGTGCAGTCAGAGCAACAGGAATTAAGGAAGCTGGAAGATCTGACTTTCAAGGACATTGAGGTTAATTTATAATATGTGTGGTTTTCTTATGTACACAAAATGCATAGTCACTTCCTCTTTAATAAAACAAAAAATGCGTAATGAAGAATTTTTTCCCTTTAATGGTCTTGAGAAGATAACATCTCTATCAAGCTTTGGAACTTTCTGTGATATCTTCATGATATTGCACAAGCTCCAATGCTTTTGAAGTGCAACAGATGTTTCCCCTCAGCTGTGTGCAGGCCCTTGTTCTGGAACAAGGTAAGCCCTTGAAAGTAGGGTGAACTAATTATAAATGTAGTTTTCTTGTTGGATTTAAAATTCCTTGTGGATACATAATTAGGGACAGCTCCATGTATAAGTCTGCCCTTATATCCATATCTTTGCATTTATTTACAGGAGAGACAATACCTGCTGCAACAGTGACATTTCTCTACCCTACCCTTGGGGATTCTCAGTTTTAGTTGCTGGAGGACAACGTGGTTTCTGTGCTCCAGCTTTTCTTCCCAGGGTCACTAACCATCTCTCAGTGGGGAGATGGGTAACAGCACTCCTTCCTCTTTGGTGGAGTTCAGTCTGCAGCCTCACGGTGGAAGCCGTTTTGTTGTCCCCTTGATTCACGTATCTTATTCCCATCTCTCCTAATTTTGTGCTCTAAAGCTCTTACTGCTGCAGGACAATCTCCCACCAGCAGATGAAGTGATTGGACACATTGCACAAGGGCCTCCTGTAGGGCACAGAGAGTGTTATCAGTTCCTCTGGACATTTGCACTACAGCTTCAGACCTTCTCAAGAAGCATAATGATTGGAGTCAGAGAGGCTCAGACACCAAAATTCTCTGATTATCAAAGATTTAGATGGCAGTATGTGAAAAGAAACAAAAGAGGTTGTATAACAACCCTCTGGAGGGTACAGCATAGTATACCAATCTTGTAAAACAATGGGAAAAGCCTGAACCCCTGTGTCTGTGATGATAGTGGAATTAGCAAGTATTTTCTGTTCTGGTTTGTTGTAAACTTGAAATACACCTGCTGTTCTACTATTGATTGTTATGATTGAGCTTAAAAACCAGCTCAGAGAACAAAGTGTAGAGTAAATTTTGGTTAAAAAAAAAAAAAAAGGAGATTCCCAGTCTTATTTTTGTCATGTGTCATGTATGCCTATCTGGGAAAAATTCAGTAGTAGTGACCCCATTTTAGCTCTAGAGTGAAATAAGGTCATGAGCAAGGACACTGCCAGTGACAAAAAAGCAAGGCTAATTAGCCACAAAAAAGCCTTATGCATAGTTGATACTATGTTGTGAGAGTGTGTATGTGTTTGTATAAGTAAATATATGAATATATTTGTATATCTAATTATTACATGGAAGTTAGTAGGGCACAGTATAACCTTGGAAAAGTGTAAAAATTTTAACTTAGCTTCTTGTTCCACAACACCTTCTTAAAATTGTAAGAGGCTCATAGAAGGACCATCTGACTTGGTGCCAGAAATTGATGGGCATGGGTTTATATGGCATCATACAACTTCATGTGAGTTCATGGTTTCGTGTTTGCCTGCCCATAGACATGAGGGAAAGAAACAGATACTTTTTTTTTTGGTTGCTGTTATGACCACTGGATTTAGTAATAGACAGCCTTTCCTGCTGATTATTTCTTTGGGGAATGAAGAGTATGTTGTGTTTAAATAAAGATAGCTTGTACCAAGGGCTTGTTTTGCATCTTGAAAAGAAAACTTTAGAGTTGTTTTCCTCCTTGCTTAACAATTGTAGTGAAACATTTTGTACTTGATACAGCTGTGTGCTTTTTATGAAATCTGTCTAGCCCTTAAATACTTGTTTTTTTCTGATGAACATATTTGGTATAGCATGGATAAAAAAATCTCCCACACCTAATCTGTCATAATTAGATTTTAAATTTCTTATAGAAATACTTCAGGGTAACTAAATCTTCTTCTTCTTCTTTAATTAACAGAGGAGGAGCTCAGGAAGCTGAGAGAAGAAACAAATGCTGAAACGTTAAGGCAAGAGCTAGAAAAGGAACGGCAGAGGAGATTAGAACTAGAACAAAGAGTCAATGAAGTACTTAAAACAAGGTAAGAGAAATATCTTCACTGTAAAGCTGAAAGCCACTTGAGATCTCTCTCTGTCTCTGGGAAGTGCTGGTGAAAGCATATGTTTCCAGCCTAGGTGCTCTTAAAATAAATCAGTAGTTCACAGAGCAAGCAGCTGTTTATGTGTTCCTGTAAAACTACATCATTAACATTCATGTACGTGTAAGTTACTTGGCCATAGCTGTAGCTATGCTGTAGCTACATGACGCTTTCTAGTTGAGATACTCTTCATTACACCTCTTCTGATGCACCTCCTCTGGGATCTTGCCTGCCTGGAGCTACTGAATGCCAGAGCCTTTGCCATGCCATTGCATATGCTTTGCCTTTTCAAAACCTGTGTCTTCTCCTGACTGCCCAGTCCTCCTTGCTCCTGTTCTAGCAGCAGCAATGACGTCTCAGTGCCACAATTCCCTAAATGCATGGGAGTAACTGGAATTTGAGCCTTCCTTGCCACTGCAAATGACAAATGGAAATACCTGCCCCTAGGTCCTTTCAGCCTCGAGGACATCCATCTTGATGGTGCAAAGCATCAAATTTGATGTTTTCTCTCCTTAGTCTGCTTAGCTACATGGATCTTAAGGCCATAGCAGTTGCTTGGTGGCCTGGTTGGTCTAGACCACTTGTGTACGTAGCTGCCCATGTTATCTTCCCTGACAATAGCTGAGATTACTGAGCAGAGCTGCAGGACCTGTGGCTCACCACCGAGTGCTGTCATCAGGAGATAGCACAGGCTGAATTGGTGGTCACATGCCAGTTACTTAGAGGTGACAAGCAAGAGCAAACAGGCAAAGGGTTTTGCTTGGATATGTGGCTTCCCAATGCCATGCAAACTCTTCCCAGCCTCCTGCTTCCTTCTGTACTCAAGTGTAAAAATATCTTTCTGCTCAGGCCAGCAGTCTATGTCCACTGGTAGCGATGGAAGTAGGAGCTATTTATAGGAAACATATGAGCCTAGTTCCTTTCTGTTGTCTGTTTACCTCCTGCTCCTATGGAATCATAGAATTACTTAGTTTGGAAAAGACCTTTAAGAACATCAAGTCCAACCATTAAGCCAGCACTCCCAAGTCCACCACTAAACCATTCAGTCAAGGGCCACATCTACATGTCTCTTAAATACCTCCAGGGGTGGCAACTCAACCACTTCCCTTGGTAGCCTGATCCAGTGCTTGAGACCCCTTTTGGTGAAGGAGTTTTTCCTAGTATCAAATCTAAAACTCCCTGGTGCAACTTGTTGTTTGAGTGGACAGCTGAAGAGGACCCATTGCATGCTGAGAGTATCTGTTAGCTCAGTAGCAGCTGTACAAAGCAGCGAGTGTTGTTTCCTACTGCTGGTAGATGAAACTGATGCTTAAGGAAAGGATACTTTCACGTCTGTGACTTGCTGCCTTGAAGAAGTTGCTTGGGATGCAAATTCCATATGCTTGTCTTTAGTGCTGGCACAGGCCTTTGGCTTTGTCCCGAGGGCAGCTGTGCCTGGGCTCCAGGCTGTGCACAGAGGAGGGGGAAAGAGATCTTCTCATTGCTAGGCATCCTGGAGGAGGATGAGGAGCCATCTTCTTCTGCAGGAAGGTACTCATTGTCCTTCTCTGTTTCAGACTAATAAGGCTGACTCAGAGTCTGATCTGGCCCCCTGGAGCTTATGAGTACAGGTTTTACAGAGAAAATAGATGGAATGTCTTTGTTTATCAATATATGTGTCAACAACTGTGCCTTGTTGGATTGTGGACAGCAGCAAATCTCTAGCAGGAGTGACATTGCTAAATTAAGGTAGGATGACATGGCTCCCTGGGTGTTGTAGTCCCATTTAGATATCCTAAGGATTACACTAGTCCTGTCATCTTGAGTATTGCACTTGGGGATTACATTCAGCCAATTATCCTCTCTACCCAAGTGTTTCTCTAACTAGTCTTACTACTATTTCAACCCTTTTGTGACAGGCAGGATATGTAAGGTGACAACAAAATAAGACTTTGAAAATTTTTCAGCTTCTACCCAGGAGGAGAAAAATTTGGTTGTCCATGATTTTTCCTTAACTTGTGCTTCGTTGTGTGAAATTCTTCACTGCTTACTACATTTTGCACTTCACTGTGGACATTTAAAAATACTTTTATTAGGACTATAGGTGAAATGTGGGCTTACATAGTCAAATATGTAATAGGCTGAATTTATGCCTGATGGAAATTTAATTTTATTAAGCAAAGTAACTGCAGAAAGTTCTATCCGCTTATGTCAAATTCACCCTGCTTCTAAGGTAATTGTTTGCGCAATTTAAAAATAGATATTCATATGGTAGGGGAGGGAGCAGCTTTGTGGTACTTAGTTGAAGGCTGGGGTTTGCATGTACTGTTCTTTTTGCTTGCAGAATTCAACTGCTAATGAAAACCAAACTTATGCTGTGGTATAAGAAAGAAATTATTTTAAAAGTTGAGTATTCAAAAGTATTTGTGAGGCAGATCAATACATGTGGCAGTATAAAACATGGTGCAAAATGTTTGGCAACGAGAGAACAAGTTCACAATCTAGATTGATACTTTTTTTTCTCTAGTGAAGATCATGGGCTTCCTTCATTAAGGTCGCAGTTGTGCACAGGGAAGAGGGTGGAGTGGAAGAAGAGGATTATTGGTGTTTCTGTTTGTCATGGTGTTTATTCTTTGTGTATCTGAATATTCAGAAATCTAGTGGCCTCAGTTGAAGTTTTCCACAGTTCAGAACATCCGAGCATTTGGTATGGCAGCTGAAGCTTATGACATTTTGCTAATGGAACGATGCATAAATAACCTGGAATAGTTTGTATGAGCTGTTGCTGCCGTATTTTGCAAATTGTGAGCTACAATCACACAAAAACAAAATAACAAAAAGTTTTGCAACAACACTTACCAGCAGCCTGTGACCTATGCAGCAAACCTTGTTATTAATATCATTGTGAACTATTTTTACAAGGACCAGTTGGACAATGCTTCTGCATAAGTCACTATTCCTTCATTGTGGATGAGAATATAAACGGCTTCTGAAATTTTTGATGTATTTTAACAGGAAGGAGATGGAAAACATGAAAATTATTTAAGTTGGTTTTTTATCAGCTCTTCAGAGTAAGAAGCCATGCATATCTGAAAGATACATCTTTAAACTAGGCTAAGAAAATATCTGCTTATTTTTGCATGTATGAGGTTGGAATGTGTTTTTGATGGAAGTGCATGCACCTTTAGGTTGCTTTGAGCAGTAGGAAAGGTGTTAACAGCCTTGAATGTCTTCTACAACAGTGGTTGAAAAACTGGTGGTTGGTCGCTTGTGAACTTGGAGTTAGCCTGTGGGAAAATTGCTTTGAATATGTCTGAGAACATCCTGGCAGTGACTGTACCTGTTGTGTGCAGCAACTCTGGTCTGCATCCAGTTTTTGGGGGACTTTGTTGATTCACACAACTCGCACACTCTGATGCAGCGTCCATTCAGTGCTGCCCCACAGAACAACACCAAAGTGTTATTTTTTTGATTGCAAGTATAACACAAAAGTTAAGGGAGCCTTGACACTGAAGACCACTGCATATTAGGCCCTGAATACAGCTGCATCAGAGTGTGCTAGTTGCTTTTGAGTGGTTCGTGTGTCCTGGTCATGAACAGCTCTAATATTCATTAATATTGATGCTTCCCTGACCTCAGTATATTAAAAAAAAAGAGAGAGAAACAAAAAAAAGCAGTTTGTGTTTGTCTCTCCCACTGTCTGAGGCTGCTCTTATCTGTTTCAAACAGCCTGTGCTTTAAATGGCTGCAATCTCTAGTTGCATAAAGATGACCTAGCTTCATGTTGGGGATGTGTTGGTGTGACCAGTTACACCCTTCTTCTGGGTGGAAAGTATGGTCCAAGAGGAATTAAAGCAGCTTGTTTTCTTAGGTTCAGGCTGTGGTTAGGAAGCCCACATAGGAACACAGTGTTTTCTGGGACTATTTGTGTTTTTCAGCCTTTTAAATCATCTCTGGCATTAAGAGTGGTTCAGAAACGGTTGGAAAGATAATTTCTCCCTCTGACAGTGGTCCTGATGAGCTGGACAGTTCAACATGACCTGGTTTTGGAATCGAACTTCCCAGTAGGTGTGCAAGCCCAAACAATGAATTCTGAGCTTCCTGGCTGGGATCTGTCTGAAGTGGCTAATTTTAACCTGATTCACAGGTGCAGTAATGAGCTGTCATTAACCTGATGATTCGTAAAGGTCGGGTTCTTCATGGGGAAGGAGTAACAGGCAGATGGCAAGTATGACATTGCCAAAAAAATGAAACGAAAGCAGCAAGGAGGGCCAAAGCCGACTGTCATGTGCTCCTCATGGAGCCCAGTAAGGCTTCTGTGCAGAACTACTTCTTGATAAGGTTTTCTTGATTTTTTTGCCCAAGAAACATGGGGAGTAATGGTGCTGTGCTGTTTCTGAAAACACATCCCAGCATGCCAAAGGAAGACACAGCTGGAATGGGTTGAGTAACTGGCTCCTGCCTGCTTGTGAATGACAAGCTTCCTTTCCACCTAAATATGTCTTCAGCTTCAATGAAGCACAGTTCCAGTGACAGATTTCAGATGAAAATGCCCAGCTATATGTTGGAACCATCTGATATGCTGATAGAGGAAAACAAGACACCACTGTATAATAGCTGCTGCAAATTTCATCGTGTTTATTGCTGTCTTTTGAGAGCTGGAAATGGAGGAGATGCAAGGGTGTGGGAGAAGAAGCAAAGGTAGGAGGAGTTTTTAGGTGAGGAACCCGTGGCTTATATAGAAACTGGAGGAAAATGGCACAGGAATCAAAGTTAAAGTTTAGCTAAAGAAAATAAACTGGTGACATTCCAGGTGGAGTTTGAAAAGGAGAGTTGCTGCAAATGCAGAAGCCATGGGGAAAAGTCCTGACGAGTCATGAAAGCAAGTGTCTTTCAAAGCAAAAAACATGGAATTCAGCTCATCCAATAAATATCAAGGTGTAATTTATAAATCAGTAAATTACTTCTAAATGTTCTTTTTAGAAAAGAACAAGGGTGTGAAAAGCTCATTAAGAATCGGGTATGCTTAGGAAGGAAGGGAGGTAACAAGTTCTGTAGTTTCTCCATCATACTCATTGATGTATGGTGATGTTGAGACAGCACACATTAGTAATGACCTTTTCCATGTGCAGACAGTACGGTGAGATCTTTTCCTAATGTCCTTTCTAGAGGAACAGCAGGAGAGAGGATGGTATGTCCGTCTGTATTGCTGCAATCTGCCCAGTGCAGTGGGATCCCTCTTCTTGCTCTTCATTTGCTGACCATGTTTCACTTGATTCCCTTCCTGAGGAGCAAAATATGAAAGGAACATTTGAAAGTACCTCTATTGCCTGATGGGTGATCATGAAATTGCACAACTGACACTTTCTTATTTCAAGAAGTAATCTTTTCAATCATACAACTCCCTGTCAAGTAAAGCTTGCTGTGGCTGGTGATATGTTGTCAAAGCTCCTGCTTCATTAGAAAAATCTTTCTGTATGACATCTACATGGATGACTGAAGACTTTGGGACTGAAGCCTGAAGTATTCTCAAGACAGGTTGGCAGTTGGAGGCTGTGTGCAAATGTACTGTGAAGCCTTGCACGTGTACAGAATGGCAAAAGCATTTGCGTTTTAAAAAATCTGTTCACTTTAATGGATGAGAATATTCTTGACTCATTTTGAAAGGTGAGACCAATGATGCCTGCTTCTTGACATATATTTTAAAAACATTTTTGTTGCAGTTTTTTTGGCTGTTTCAATTTTTCAAGTTCTTAAAGATATTTCTCAAATTGGTTGTGATTTTGAGAGCTTACAACTAACATTTAAAATCATTCTTAACACCTGTTCCTCTTGTGAAGTTGAGTGGTGTTTGACCCTAGTAGCCAATGGCAGAATTCAAGATTCATATGTTAAATAGTGGTTTTGCTCTACTCCAGTGGTTATCAAGTTGTGAAACTGAATCCCTTTTAATTTATTACTGTGGGAAGAGTTGTGGCTGAATATACCACACAAAGACATAAATAATGCAAGAAATTTGATACTACATTGTTGAGTAGTTGTAAGATGAAATTGAGCTGTTGGTGACAGGAATGGCTAAACCCCACCGCTCCTCACAGAGGATGGCATTTCCCAGGATCCTAAGTGCAGTCAATAATTTAAATCTTGTGAAAGAGCGTAAGCTCGATTTTCTCTTGTCATAATTGTATAATCTCAGCTATGGAAACCATGGAGGTTCTGGTGCTTGCTTTACCTAAAAGGGAAAAAATTCTTCCTCTGTAACATTTCACGTTGTTTCTGTTTTCTTTGTAGGGCGGAAGAGGTGCCTGCAGCTCAGCAACCTGCAAAGCCACAGGCACAAGCCAATGGAACAGGTGAGCTTGGTTGGTTGGATCTCTAGCAGAACTAAGGTTGAGCTGGATTTTTTTCTTCCTTTTTTTTTTTTTTTTAATCCTTATGAGATCAAACTTTGCTTCTGAAGAAGCTGAATAAGAGTGACCATTCAAGCAACTTCTCTCTCTGGACATGATTCTGCGTTTACTGTTTGTAGTTGACTTTGCGTACCTGAGCTAGGAATTTATTGTGTATTGTAAAGCCTTTAGGTGTGTAATGAAACCTGTTGGCTCACTTCATCATTCTTGCGTGCCTTGCTGATCCTTGACTTACCAGAAAACCAGGTGTAATACATAGAAAAAATGTTCTATTTTGTTCTCAGTTGCAGAAGTTTGTTATGCCACTAGCCATATTACTACTTCCTTCCTCTAAAAGAGGAGACATTCTGGAGAAGGAGTAAGCTTAAGAGTTATTAATTTTTTGGGCACCTACGCAGTCATCTACATTTCTAAAGCTGATGCTTATTATGAATTCAATAATGTAGTGATTTCTGAAAGAAAAGGCAACAGTCTAATTCTCAAAATTTCAGTACACTTTAACTTTCCTCTCTACACCTTGTGATTGAGACTAAGGCTTTTAAATCTGTGGACTAAACCTGAAATTTCTCCTCCTGTACTTCCATATTGTCAGTGCTTTCTGTTATGTGAACTACAACCTGACATTTTTTTCTCCTGTACACTCAAAACTTCTTTCTCAGTACTTTCTGAAGTATTAGCATGTGGGAAGCTACCTCGTATTTTTATTTTCGAATGGAAGTGTTGTCTCAGCTGTAAACTGTCTTTTTTTTTCTAGATTTGATTGTAAATCATTAATAAATAGTTGAATTTATTTTCTGAGCACCAGTGGCTTTTTCTCAAGAGCTTAAATGCATCATTTTGGCTGTTGTAATTGGCTGTTTAATCTTCCATGCCTCTGTTTAATCATACATTAATTTCATGGAGTTCTGTACTAAATTTGGTCCTGGAGTAATTATGACCAGTATCCTCTTTGTGACATTGCTGTGTTGAGCTACGTTTCCAAATAGTCTGTCTGTTTCTTCTAGACCACAATTTTGAGTTACAGGTGATTGTTTTGTTCTCACGTGCTGTGCCTTTAGGCTTTTACTCTGATACTGTTTCCATGTTACCCCTATATTGTATTTTTCCACTGAAACTGACATACAGAAAGTGTGTGTCACTTCATTATTTTGCGGTGTAAGACTTCCCAGGTAGTATTATGACTGTATATTCAATATGTAGAAAGTGGCACATGCAGCATAATTTCTGAGGCCTGACTTTAGAAAAAAAGAAACTGGAGGTTTTTTTGTATAATTCTATAATGACACACACACAATTTTTACAGACTATCAGTGATTGGAAAGTGAAAGTAAAACTGCCTCTAGCAGAATCTTGCTTGTGTTTCAGCCTCCTTTTCCTGTCAAATCTCTGTGGCTGTGAGATGATTGTCCAGCTCTCTGCTGGAGTGTTTTGCTTTGCACTTGCTTTTCTCAAGGTGACCCTCCAGCACAACAGGAGCACTGAGATTTACGTCAGTCTTTTGTTCACAGAAGTCTCTTAACCAGAAAATGTTTTTACTGTGTTTGCTAAAAATGATTGTTTTTAGGATGTTTCACTCTTTGTACTTTGGGTAATACAAGATGCTTCCATGTACTATCCTAAGAGCAATGCAGGAGTCACTTTTAGTCTTTACCAACTTAATGCAGTTGGGGATCCTGTGCAGTGGCAGAAGTAAATTGCAAATTTCCACAAAGGCTGTTGGTGAAGGACAGGGAAGCTGTACGCAGTCTGCTTGCCAGCAAAGCATGGTGTGTGGGAACAGGGGCTGCCATTGGATAAAGATGTCTTTTAGCATTATCCTGATACTTAGTGCTTCTCTTTTACAGATAAGCGTAGTCACACAGTCTGCTCGAGACTCCAAAAGTGGTTTTGTGACAAATTTGGGGAGTATCTTGAGGACTTCAGATTTCAGCCGGAAGAGAATACAGTGGAAACAGAAGAGCCACTTAGTGCTAGAAGGTAAATCCCCAATGTCATTGTGAGAAATTGTTGGTGCCTTTACAAGTTGCTTTTTTTACCTCACTTTCTCCTTTTTTAACCAACTTTTTACATGGTTTGAGCAAGTGTTTCAATAACAAATAATAAGACCAAAAATACAGAGCTACCTCAAAAGCTTTGTGAATGCTTTGGACAACATGAAATTTTATCTGCTGTCTGAAATAAAGTAAGATTTATATTACTTACCAGGTTTTGTCATATGTCTCCCAAAATCTATGAATGTAGTTAGGCTGGAGAGCTTTTAAACTTCTGTTTTCAGTCTGATGCAAGGTAGACTGTATTAATTACTAGAAACAAATTCTGTAACAGGCAAGAATGAAGCTTTATGCACATGTAGTTTATAACTCTGAACAGTATTTCAGGTATCAAATGTACACAAGTGTGCACTAATTGTCTTTTTAACAAGTTGCTTTTATCCATTATTTTTCAGGTTGACTGAAAATATGAGAAGATTAAGTAAGTACTTAGCAGTATTTTATTTGTTGTATTCGTTTTAGTTTCATCTGGGAGAATACTTGTGACTTGTTGTCAGTGGTGTATGTGCATTGCCATCAGAATACTTTTTAAAGAACAGTATTAAACTTAAGCTTTGGGTGGTTCTAACTTCCACTAGGTGAGCCACAAATTCTAGATCCCTGTTGTCCGAGGTGCCTGACAGTCACTCAGAGCTCTCCAGAACCTTGGTGTCCCCAGTGATTTCCAAGTCTTGCTCTTCTCTATGGGCTTGGTGTAGGGTACTGGAGCAGAGCAGATGGAAGCAGCACTTGAGTCCATGACCTAGTCCAGTGCCTTGGGTGTGCCCTTCCACTTACTTGATCTGCTGCTTTGGTTGTGCTGCTGATGCTTAAGGAAATCTAGTCCTAGTTGTTTAATTACTTCACATAGGAAGCGTGTTGAGGATAGCTGAGTTTCAAGCCAAACAAACTAGGACAGCAAGTCAGAGGCTCTCTTGAAGAAAGACTTGAAAAGTTGTGAGTTCTACTGCAAAAGAATGAGAGCTTCTGAGACTCTCTGTGCAGGAGGTATGATCATTCTTCTCATCAGGAAAGGCAGAACTGGTGTGATCCAACAGAGAAAGCAGAGGTGGTCTTGCAGCAGCCCTCTCCTGTTTCCTTGTGTTCCCTAGCCAGTTTGCCCAAATAGTAAAAGGGCGTGGAGGAAGAGGGTAAAGGATGAGAGGGTTTTAGGGAGTTGAGGAAGAGCTCCTCTTGCTCTTGCTGGCTGGGTGTGCCTGTGTGTGAGCCTCTCCCAGCACAGGTCAGTCTCCCATGCAGTGACAGCAAGACCAAAGGTCTACAGAGGAGGGAGACGGACTTCTTCAGGGAGCCATGTGCTGTGTTGTTTGGCTTAGGGAGAGTAAGCAGCAAGGTGCTACCAATGGGTAGAGTCCTGCAGAGATACAGCCAAGAGATCTAGCCTGGCTTTAAGCTTAACTGATGGACAGCAGCAAGGGAGGGAAGGGCTCTGGCTGTTGTCTGCCTAGACTATAGTAAAGCCTTTGATGCTGTTTTCCACAGCATTCTCCTGAAGAAACTGGCTGCTCATGGCTTGGACAGGTGTATGCTTTGCTGGGTAGAAAACTGACTGATGGCCAGGCCCAGAGAGTTGTGGGGAATGGAGCTACATCCACCTGGTCACAAGTGGTGCTCCCCAGGGCTCAGTGTTGGGGCCAGTCCTGTTTAATATCTTTATCAATGATCTGGACAACAGGATGGAGTGCTCCCTGTCAGTTTGCAGATGACAGCAAGTTGAATAGGAGCATTGATCTGATGGTGGGTAGGAAGGCTCTGCAAGAGACAATCATTTAGGGACATGGTTTTGTGGTGGATTTGGCAGTGCTGCGTTAATGGTTGAAGCCAATGATGATCCTAAAGGTCTTTTCCCACCTAAATGATTCAGTGATTCTAAGTTGTTCCTTGATGGCTTGTAATTCAGTCAGGTTAATGTACATTGGTTTTCAGTGAGACAAACTGACCTGTGCAGTGGTCTTTGGGGTAATATGAACATGGCTTGAGAACAAACTGCTTTTAGCATCCAGGATACCCTTATAAAGGATGTTGATTTTTTTTTTCTTTGTCTATACTTAAGAATTTAGACATAATCTTTGTCTTGGATAATACTTTAGTTTTTGGAAATGCATTCTTTAATTGTTAGTTACATTAGTAGGTTTAATTTTTTTTTCATTTGAATAAGACTTTTTATCATTACGTGTCTTGAGTATTCCTATCATTTCCTAATTTGGTTGTTTATAATATACAAGTAATTTAACCACTGCCAGCTAATGCTAACAGTTGTGTTTTTTCTCCACTTCTGTTTAGAGAGAGGTGCCAAACCTGTTACAAATTTTGTGAAGAATCTTTCTGCCTTATCAGACTGGTATTCTATCTACACTTCTGCTATTGCCTTTATTGTAAGTTATCCTACTTCTCCGGGAGTAGTAAGAACTTGAAAAAATACATTCATTATTAGCTGAAATTTGTTGAAACTGCCATATCTGAGTAGGGGTTGTGCTACAGTTCAGGTTATATCAAATAGTGTAATTTCATTTAACACAAAATACTAGTAGTTGTCACTTCAATTATATATAAAGTCACTTAAATTGTTTATCCTGGGTTTCTTGTAGCATAGTTTTGTAGTTGTTAAAATAATTTACAACTATCTGGGTATTGTTCTCTCCTTTCTTGTTTCTCATCTCCCAGTCCTGGTAATTTGATGGTTACTTCAGCCTCTGCAAAGTTTCCTCTTGTCTGGGGCTGAAATGCTGATAGTGGTTAAATTTGATGAGAAGTTACTGTCCTCATTGTCCCCAGGGCTCTTTGCCATTCTTTAGGATCATACTGATGAGAGGCAAAATGCCTTGATTTCAGTGGAGCTCAGTGTGAAAACATCAGGTCTGTGAGCTACGTTCAAGCATTTCTATGCTATCTTAATGAGGTTCGATGCTGCAAAGAGGCATAAGTATCTAGTGGAGTTTTGATTTGTTTCCTTTCCTCCTGTAGTTAATTAAATGATATAAATTCTTTTGGTCATAGTGTATACGAAATGTATTTCTGTCAAAGGAATTACTGATAGGTGCAGCTGAATGAACCTGTGTGTGAAAATGTCACACCCTGAAAATTATAGACCCTATGCTATTTTGCATGGCACAGCTGAAGGAATATTGAGGAGGAGACTTCCCTCCCCGTGCCCTCTGTCTGTCCCTTCTCCATATCTGCTGAATGTTCTCTTGCCTCACCTGGTAAGCCCATTTTTCAGATAAAAGCTGAAAGAGGAAACTTGAGCTGTTTTTTTGAAAGCTCTGGGGCCTGGGAGCCAGAGCGATGTTTCACTTTGGGGTTATCAGTAAAAACCCTAGTGTGTCTCACAGAGAGACTGTAGTCTCCATTTTCAGAAGCTGGGAAGGGAACAGAATGCCTTTTGAAGCTCTTTGTGTTTGTACTTGTTACATAAAATAAAACCTGTTTTCCTGCAATCTTTTTAGTCTTGGTAAAAATTTGGGTTTTAATTGACCTGAAATAATAGAGTGAGAGTTTATCCTGTTGCCCAGTATGGGGCTAATTGCTCTAACTCCTCTTCTGTACCATGGCTTCTGTGCCATTGCTGACCATGCAGCAGATTCACAGACTTGAGGGTTTACCTATTTTTTTTTTTTTTCCTCCTACCCCTTCAAGTAATTGTAGTGTGAAAATACTCAGTACTCTGAGGCAGCTGAGAACTATTTAAGTGTCATCTCTGGAGTTTTGGTTCATTCTTAGTTTTGATTTTGCATTCCTGAGTGCAGGGCCATTGTTAGTCGTGGAGTGGCTAAAATTTATTAATTTTTTTAATATGAATTGCATAATTCTGAGCCCAACAGCACAGTGGGAAATGGTATTTCATGCAACTCACTGTACCCCAGTTTGTAATCCGCATCTCTCTTTGTTTGTTTGTTTTTTCTTCTTAATCTGCAGATTTACATCAATGCTGTATGGCATGGCTGGGCCATTCCTATGTTCTTATTTTTAGCAATTTTGAGGTTATCCCTAAATTACCTCATAGCCAGGTATTTGCATAAATACTAGCTTACTCTCTTAAGTAATGCTTTGCTTGAAAGATGTTTTGTTATTCTTGCACTGAGTTGTAAACTGTTACCTTTTCTAATAGTGTGAGTTACATTTAACACAGTGAAATTCAAACTCAATTATCCTTAGTGTCATTGCTCAGTTTCTATAATCTTTTACTATTATTGGGAATTATCTTTGTATCCTGTGGCTTGGGTTATCATAAACAATGATGCATGCTTTCAGGCAAATCCCTCAGCACACTAAAATTCTCATATAAAATTCTGTGGCAATTAGAGTACTTGGAGAACATCAGTATTGAAGCCTGCTGTTTTTCCCGGCAGAGAATGTTCACCTAGGCCTAAAATGGCAGTTTTGCCTTTTTCCATAGCTCTTCACATACTTTATTCAAAGTATCTTCCATTTGCAGATTCAATCTCTTCTAAAAATTAAGTCTGAGGGGTGGGTTTAATGCACCTTAAAACGTTATGCCTTAACGTGCATATTGTAAAATAATTTTCTGACTTCTTAATTGATACTTTCTGTTTGACATTGTATTCCCTGGAAAATGCTGGTAGCAAACAGGTTTCTGAATAAGTTGATGTAATTTTGCTCACATGAAAAAATAAGAGAAAAATATTCCTAATCCTTTACTCCATGCACACCATCAACTTCTGTTGTAAAACACAAGCAGTGATTCTGTTTAGTATCTACTTAACTAATATTTTTAAAGCTAGCGGTTGTTGGCCACTTGTGCTTGTGTTATGTTGTGGGTTCTTCATTCATTTGGGGATTATATTACTTACTTCTAAACCATAAGTGCTTATTGCAGAAAACTGCTTTTCAACCTTTTACAAATAATCCGTGTTGGTGGATGGAGTTCTTGCTCTCTTTAACTATTTCCATAATTTCTAGGGGTTGGAGAATACAGTGGAGCATTGTGCCTGAAGTTTCTGAACAGATGGTAGGTCTTTGATCAGCTTCACCTGTACACCTACAGAAAAAAATTGCGCCTTTAAACTCTGTATCTGTGTGGGCAGTTGTGGCAGGAAGGAAGAGCAAGGTTCAAGTAAAGACACTACTTTTTTTTTTCTCTCTTGTAGTTTAAAAGTCTTTACTAACAGCACTCTTAGGTTCAGATGCTTCTCCCTAAAATATTCCAAACTTAAAACACATTTCTGAAATGAATTTTAACTTATCATCTTGGGACAAGTTAGGTCCTGTGGGATATTTGAGAAGTCTTGCATTCTGTTTTCTTTAAGAGCATCAGGTCCAACTGTTAGTGTAGCATTGCCAGCTCCATCGCTGGGTCCAGGTACATGTCCCTAAGTGACAGATCTAAGTGTCATTTAAATACTTCTAGGGGTGGTGACTCCATTTCCCTGGACAGCCTGTTTCAAGGCTTGACAACCCTTTTCATTAACAAATTTTTCTAAATAGCTGATCTACATCTCCCCTGGCACAGTTTGAGGCCATTTCCTCTTGACCTTTCACTTGTTACCTGGGAGAAAAGACTGACCTCCACCTCATTACAGCCTCCTTTCAGATAGTTGTAGAGAGTGATACCATCTCCCCTGAGCCCCCCAAAGCATTGGAAACTAAAAATAACCAGCAATGAAAGACATAAAAAGTAGATCTTAAACAAGGGAGGAAAATGGTAAATACAGAGACGATTTAAAGTGAGAGAAGTATTGCCAAGAATGTTGAGGGATCACCTTGTTCTGATAAGTTTTGTAAAATATGTTTTATCTGAGCTGGAATTAATGGATTGTCTCTTTCTTGCCTAAGGAGCACCCAAAAGAGGACCTGACCGTGTCTGAAAAGTTTCAGCTCGTCCTAGACGTGGCTCAGAAGGCTCAGGTACTGTGCTGCTCTCCAGCTGCCTCTTTAGAAACAATGGGGTTCATAGTCTAAGTGGTCAAAGGAGGTGGTTATGCAGCGCATGAAAACAAATGCTTAAAGAAGCAATATTTTTCTTGCAAAGGGAACTTTACCTACGAGCAGTGGAGATTCCTAGAGCTTCTGAAATGGCATGATGCTTCAGAGAACTGGTTGAGGTTCTTTGACTGCAAGTCTGAGCAAGCTCCAGAGGGGAACAGAAGCAACATCTCACGGTTTTCTACCTTATATATGAATATAAGCTTCTGATAATGTAGATTGGGTGGTGAATCTTACTTAAATGTACTGGAGTGTGGATCCATATCCCAAATCTGCAAGTTATAAAACTGATGTAGGAGACACCGTTCCTTTAAGATTTAGCTGAAGGCTGCTGTCTGTTTAGCTGTGTTAATTCAACAGTTTGCACTGCATCTCTAAAATAGCATGTTTTAAAAAACTCCACCCCCTCCAAGCCTTGAAATCTGCTGGTGTTGGCGAGGCTGAAGGAAGGTTTTCTCCCAGCTTCATGAGTTGGGTGAGGTAGCAACTGAGTGACTGCACCATCCAGTTGAGCTGAGCCTTGTGCCATACCTGATGATGTGCTGCTGTCAAAAGGGGTTTAACCTTCTCTTGCTAACGATGAATGCTCAGCTCCTTCCTTCTTCTGGGGGTGGTGCACATGTTTATATGAACACCTTTGGAAATTTATTGGGAAGGTGAAATTTTCAGGTGCTCTGACAGTAAGAATTGGTCAGAGAATATGGCCCTTAGTCCTGAGCAGGGGTCAGTTGCCACCAACAGTTGTTGGAATTACTTGAAATCTGCTGTTTCCAAGGGTTTATTATAAAACCCGATAATGGTGTGTTTCCAAGAAGCTAATAGCAATTTTGATGAACTCAGTAACCACTTACTGAAATTTCAGCACCCAAAATGTGTGAAGGAACCTTCCATTTTGTTACCTACTAACAGAAGCTCTTTACTCTTAGATTGACAGCTTAATTTAAAATATTTGCAGTAATGTCAATGCTTTCCAGTCCTGACAGTGGGATCAAATAGTTTCTTCACTTGTAACAATCAGTCACAGGAATAAGGTTAAATGAGATGGAAGTCATCAAGTATTGCTATTCTGTTCTGTATTTACTCAGTTGTGAAGTATATAAATGGCTAAAAATTGATTTAAAAAAAAATCACTTCCGGGAATTGCTTAGTAACAAAGTCAGAAAGCTGTTTATTTCCATTATGTGGACAAAAAACCCCAAAACAATGCAGTACTTGGTTTTAATTCTTTTGCTTCTTATGCAGAACCTTTTTGGCAAGATGGCAGACATACTGGAAAAATTTAAAAAGTAAGTTATCTGACACAAGGTTTTGTTCCCTTTTAAAACAAGAATTAACCAGTATCTGTAACACTGGTAATAAAATTTTGCTTCTTTTTTGTTTTCAGCTTGTTCATGTGGGTCCAGCCAGAAATAACACAGAAGCTCTACTTTGCTCTATGGGCAGCTTTTATTGCATCCTGCTTTTTGCCCTACAGGATTCTTGGGCTTGCATTGGGTAAACACAATAAATGATTAACCTGTTACAGTCTAGACTTACGGTTAAAACTTACATGATCTTTAGAGGGAGAATTTTAGAGTTTAAGAGAGAAAACATGCACTAATAAATCATGCAGTGTTTTAGAGTATTTTCATTGTGCTTGGCATCATTTGTCATGACCATTTTGAAAACCATCTCAGTGTTTAATAGAAAAAGACTGGATAATGTTTTTGCTTTTTGAAGAGGAGAAATCTATGATGAGCTGTTAGCAGAACTTTTCAGACTGTCAGCTATAAGGCTTCTGGAAAATCCTGTATGTTGAGGGTTTTTTGCTCATACATCCTTGTAAATGAAATATGTGGCATGACACAGGAGGCATGAAAATGACAATGTAGGAAAAGAAACAAAAGAGTCAGTGGGACTCCTGGTAAAACTTGGAGGATTGGGTGGACAAATGAACAGACTACTGTGGGTCTGTTACAAATAGTCTCAACTGGGAACTGAGCAAAGGGTTCTCACTACCACATGAGACTCTCTTTGCTAATGTATGAAGCCCTGTACTGTGAACCAAGAACTCTCATTTTTTCTTTAAAGTAATGATATAATCAAATGAGTATTACTTGTAGTGACACTGAACTTCAAATTTTGTTAGCTTGAACATAAATGTAGGTTTGCTTGACACGGCAATTGAATGTAGATGTGTGAGGAGTGATTGTTTTACTCTGACTTTTAGGAGATCTGAATTGCACTCAGTAAAGTTTTGAGAGAGTATTTTAAGCCCATTTTGACCTGGCAGAATGCAAGGAAATAACTTGTGTAAGATAAGAGTTGGGACTGGAAGATAGAGTTTTATGTAGTACGTGAGAGCCCTCTGTTGCCATTAAAATTCTTGCAGGAGCTGCGTAGTTGAATGCTCTGGTGTGTTTTTTGTTTTGGTAGTATATCATGTTTTCAGAATGCTTCTGGTAATAAGGAGCATATGTTTGAATTATTTGTTTTTCTGCATAATAGTGGCTATGTAAATGTTAAAAAGAACTGGGGACAGGAAGGAAAGAAAAATAATTTTCTGGTGTTGGAAGAAGAATCAAAGTAGTAAACCCAGGAGAATGGTTTAACACTGTGGCTGAATATACAGAATTTGGTTTCATTTGTGAACTTCTGAAAATACGATCAAAACAGTGATGTTCTTAATGCCTCTTCAGCACTCAAACTGAAGTGACCTTTTTTTCAGGACTCTATGCTGGAATCAAGTTTTTCCTTATTGATTTTGTCTTCAAACGATGCCCCAGACTAAGAGCTAAGTATGATACTCCTTATATCATCTGGATAAATCTCCTGACAGATCCTCAGCTCAAAGAAAGATCCAATGCTACAGTGTCAAGACGGGTAAGGGTAATGAATCTTTTTGTCCCTACGTTCTTAGCCTCTGAAAATCAAATCACTTTCTCCTTTTTCCTTTTCTCCAGTGACTAGAGCACATTAAAGAGAAGGTTAATTAAATCCTTACAATGTTAGTTGATTGTAATATCAATTTTTTTATTATTTTCCAGATTCACAGTTCTTCTATAGATTCTGTTTCTTGTATGTAAGGAATCAGTTATCAAAAATGTTTATATATGTATGGTTGTACTGTGAATCATGAAGCTGAACACACAAATATAGCACCAATGTTTCTTTAACATACATTCTGTGTGATTTTATTGTCGAATGTAGTCTTTTTGGATTACTTTCTCTATTCTTAGACATTCCTTTTCAGTGGAAATTCACATGCTTAGGTAAATTGAAGAACAGTTAGTTAAAAAAATCAATAAAGGATTGAGTATAATATGCAGCTTACTGATGGGATAGTCATTAACAAAGGTAATAAGGTAGTTTACATGTTTAGACATTATGTCTTATGGTTATTTGTATTAGGTGACCTTTTAGCACAGTGGTGATAAATGACTTCACCATGTTCATACTCCATCAGTACATTTTCTTTTTGTTAAAATGTCATCGTTAAATCACCAAGTATTGTGTTTTGTGCATCTTGGTAAGTTGTTCTAGGGCCTGACATGGTAACTGAGTCAGACTTCTCCATATCCCTGAATTTGTCAATGTTTATTGGTTTAAAAATTAAAATAGTTGTAGTAAATCTTGAGTCTAATCCCATTTTAGCATTCACTTAATCCTTCTTAGCACAATATCTGATTGCATTCACGGAGTATCTGAGTACTGTCTGAAATGCACAGTACTGAGCAGTAATTCAGCCTGGATATACAACTGGAGAGCAAAAGGGATAAGCACATGAACCCTCAGTTGTTAAAAGGAAATCTGGGGCTTGGAGGGTGGTGGAGCAGAGGGTAGTAAAATAACTGCAGCATAATTGAGTATTTCAGAAGGAAGTGGACAAGAAGGACAGTCTTTTACAGAAAGTGAGTCTTCTGTTCCTGTTTTCCAAGGGATGAGATGGGTAAATAAGCACTTGGATGAAGCCATCCATGGCCTGTATTTCTCTTGCTTGCAGAAGATGATCTTAGAAGTTTCTGTGCTTCTCACACTTACAGGTTATCTTTCACATACTGTGGTAGTTGTGACATCCTCTTGCTAGGTCTTTCTCATCTGCCTTAGAGGTGGAAAGATTCTGAATTGCTGAACTTGAGTCCATAAACTTAGAGAGTAGTTATTCCTTTGGGCTTTTCTTCATGGCTTCAGTTTTGCAAGTAGAGACAGGGTTTTTGTACTACCAGGTCTGGCTTGGTGGACTTGGCTTGTCTTCCTGGAAGGGATGTGCAGGACTTCATTACCTGCTTCCAAATGTCTCTGAAAACATTAACTTGATCTCAGAAATTTTAGAGAAACTTTCTTACTCCACGAGAGATTTCTGCAAACCTCGTATTATGAAAAATAGATTTTTGTACTAAAAGTTTAAAGCCAAAGAGGGTTTTTAATTTTTTTCGTAGAAAAGGCAGAGCAGAAAAACATGTAGTGGCAGCATGCGTGCTTTTGCTTCGACTTCTTCTCATTAAACAGTGTACAAGACACAGTAAACTTAGACACAAAGCAATATTAATTGCCTGTACCAGCACTCTGACCTTGTGTCCTTAGAGAACAGTCCTGACAACAGTATCTGATGGGTAAAGGTTGCATCATCAAAAGCTGATGACAGAAAAGTGAAAAGGAATACTTCAGGTTGTTGGTGATGTTTTTAGACAATCAGGGCTCTTCCAGCATTACAAATCCAATCACTTCCAGTTAGATTTAAGGCTTATCAAAATTGGATGCAATGCTTTTCTCTTAGTAATTGACCATTGGATGTTTCAAGCCTGAGTGGTAAGAGGAAACATTCGCGTGTGTTAGGCAGGACTAGAAGTAAGGGCAGAGCTACTCACATTTTTGGCCAGATGAGTCATGGTACTGAAGTTTAAACTCCATTTTTTTAATCTCTTTATATAACAGGTAAGTAGAAAGCAGTGTAGCAGAGAGCAGAAGTAGTCCTTATTCCAGCACAAAAAGGATTAGACCTCTGGCTCTGACCGTTTTTGTTTTGGGCCATGGTGCTTCACCTGGTTGTGTGCATGTGCAGCCAAGTAGCTCATCTAAGAAGGCCTTCAGAAAATTCTTTTCATCTTCAGTTGCACATAGATTGTTGGAGAAGCTGTTATTTTCCTTGAATCCAGGGACTCAGCACTGCAGAAGCGAGGCAATATTAGTTACCATCAGCCATTTGCTTTCCATGTCAACTTACTTTATTTTTTCCCCCTGAGGTATCATTGTCTTACAGGTACCGAAAAAGGTGGATGGCAAATGCCCTCTGCTGTGCCTGTTTTGTCAGTCTGGTTTCTAGCTAGCAGTTGCAGTGCACATTTTTTCATTTGCTTTGGATTTCTTTTCTTAGTGTGTAAATCCTGCAAAGTGTTGAGTGCTGCCAATTTAGTGCAAAGTAACTAAAAAAGCAGCTGAAGGCTGGTTGGCCTTCAGCAGCATTGAGCCTTTACAGAAGAAGAGCTTAGTCCTGAGCTTCCATGTTGTCAGTTTGCCAGTTGTTTAACTGCATGTGTGTGGTAGGGCTAAGAACAGAGCTGCTTGTGCCAGCTTTTGGAATCATGTGGTGCGCCACCAAGATGAAATTGAAAATGCAGGCGAGCTTTCCAAAAGAAACTGCCTGCTATCCTTCCACAAGCAAGGCTTGTTGCCAGGGCAGTCTCCAGTGGTTAAGGAGCTCTGTTTAAAAGTAGGTTTTACTCAAGTATTTTGTTTTCGGGAACTCCATAC
Source organism: Corvus kubaryi (assembly GCF_017639235.1). Taxonomy (NCBI): domain Eukaryota; kingdom Metazoa; phylum Chordata; class Aves; order Passeriformes; family Corvidae; genus Corvus; species Corvus kubaryi. The sequence continues at coordinate 28,069,538 of NW_024580671.1, read as the reverse complement.
TATCTTTTTTCCCTCCCAAGGATGCTGACAACCATTCAGATTCTGTTTCATGTGTCAACACTGTCAAAATTCAGTGCAACTTCAAAGCATAGGAAAGATCAATGGTTCTAATGCAACCTGAATAAATTGAACTGGTGTGCTCTAACCAATCATAACTTTTTAAATTGCATTCATTGTGTGTAGTCTCTTGGTTTGTGAGCAAGATCTTGCAGTGTCACTCAGTTCATGTTTTATTCTGTGTATTATAGTGTTAAGTAGATTTCACTTTTTCTTTTGTCACTGTCACATTTGTGTTGTTTGTTTCTTTTCCTGCTAGCTGTCAGGGCATGAAAAGGTATGGATCGTAGTGTGGAAAACTTCCTTTCATTTTCAGCATTTGTATTCATAATGAGCTTATGCGGCTCTGTGTGGCTTTTTTTTATTGCTCTTTTTTCTTTCTAAACTTCTTTTGTGCAGCAATACTTTGTTTATCTCTTGAAGACAGGCCAAGTACTGATACTATATTGTCTGTTAGTAGTCCCACTAGTTACCGTCGTTGGAGCTGTTTGCAGTGACTTAGCTGTATCTAATGAGGCATAGCCTTTACTGTAGAAAAGTGGTATTTTAAGATAGGTGCCTTTAGCACCATGTGGTTCACCCCAGCAATGGGTGTCTGTCAAAGGGCAGCACTTTGAAAAGTTATGTTCAGGTACCATATTAGAGACTTGTGCTGTAGCAGCAGTATAGTGCAGTAGTCCGAAGTTAATATATGGAAGTAGTTCATGAAAATTGTTGCATTATAGATTTTTTTTTTTTTAAGAAAGAGTAGTTAGCTAAATTATTTTTGAGAGCGTAGTTTAAATGTTGCTGCTCAGATTTTGGAATCGTGTTTCTTTTTCTGCAGCTTCAAACAGCAGCCTCAAGGAGTTATGTGGGCTCAAGTGCTCCAACTGGAATAAGCAAAGATGAAGACACAAGTCGTTTTCATACCACCAAGAGAGGAAATTTCCATGAAGTTTTTAACCTGTCAGAGAATGAACGTCCTTTGCCAGGTATGGTGCCACAGGAAGGTCACATTAGTAGAATATTTTGTAAAAAGCCAGGAATAGTTTAAAGTTGAATTCCTTTTCTGTGCATTGTACAGGTGTAACCTTTTGATTTCAAAGTCTCGCTTTAAATTAGGATGAATGGAGATGGTCTCTTTCATTCCATATCCTTGCAGCTCTTTGAAAGAGTGCACAGCCTGGTGTGCCTTTTGTGGTTATGCAAATCCAATAGTCAAGTTAAAGGAAATAATTGTGTGGGTGGTTTTTATTTTGTTTTTTTAAAATGAGTGTTAAAACAGATGTTATGATGTCTAAAACATCTGATTTAGGCTTTTCTTTCTAAGCACTTTTAGCTTTAGGTATCTAAAGTATAATATTCAGTGTTTTCTATTGTATAAGGAGACTGTTGGGGATAGTGCCTGTCTCTTTTTCTTAAGCTAAGATTTCTTGTTATGTCTTTTTCAGTGTGTGAAAATGGCTGGCGCTGTTGCTTGATTAACAGGGATCGGAAGATGCCTACAGACTACATCAGGAATGGAGTTCTTTATGTCACAGAAAAGTGAGTCATTGCACTCCGCGCATTTCTTAGCGGGGAAATTCAAGACATGGAAGAGTTTGAATCTAAAAGGGATCCTTTAACAATGTTTTGAAACAAAAATGCCATTTCAAGGTGCTTTGCAACCTCAAGAAAGGATCATAGGAGAGGGAGAGGTGACCCTGGTGTGTGGCTGCTCTTAACAGATGAGATTTTGCCTTGGAAAGGCTTGCATAGGAATGCAGAGTAGCTCTGTATAGACAGTTGTTGGTAGCTGCAGTCCTTGATGTGGATAGCATGCTAACTGTACATATATATTTATATATACTAAAATCTAAGTATACTTTGAAAGTTGTGATCAATTTGACAAATACTCTTAGTTTGGGGATTTTTTAAGTAAGCTGAATGTATAGCTTCCTTGAAATGACAGCAACAAAAAGAAAACTGAAAATTAAGCCTTGGTTTCAAATTTTTATGGGCAAGTGGTTGTTTTTTTAAATTTCCTTCCTTACCTTCCAGCCTCCCTGGACTGCATAACTGTGGTCATTAGTGCTTGGGTTTTGCACTGAAGTTCCTTTGGAGTGTAATGAAAGGAAGTAAAGCTCATCTGTATGCAATGTCAGCTAGTGATGGAGGCCACTCTTCAGTGTTTAGAAATCTGAGCTTTTGTCTGCAGCACAATAACATGAAACTAACACAGTGTTTCTCATTAATCTTCGTTTAGGATGGTGAAAGATGTATAAGCCTTTTGAGATTTGGTATTTCAACTGTTTAAGGATATATGTCCCTCGTGTGTCTTTAAAATGCTTGTCAGGTTTAACCATTCAGTGCAGTAATATAAAATACAAGAATTTTTGTGTGTGTATGCATACCATATGTTCTGGGCTTTCAGACACATCAGCCAGTTGCTAGAATTTATAAATGTTTGCGCTAAATTAGAAGCCATAGCTGAACTGAACCTCTTTCTTTTATCTTGGAAGTTATTTTAACCTGTGAGATTTCAAACTTCAGAAGAGAAGACAAGAGGAATATTTGAGAGATTTATTTTAGAACACTGTATCAAAATGAGCATTTTCTTTTCTTGTTTTCAGTTACTTGTGCTTTGAAAGCTCAAAATCCGGCTCATCAAAAAGAAATAAAGTTATAAAGCTGTCAGATATAACGGATATCCAGAAGGTATGTCTGGGCAGCAAATAGGGGAGAAGACTGGTTTTCTGTTCATCTACTCATGTTTTGCATTTGTGCCTTTGTTATTTTGAAAAAGCATGGCATTGATAATATGTATAAGTGAAATGTAATTCTGTGGTCATGAATGTTTCCCAGAACTGCTTTTTTGGACTCAGTACACACGCAAACTTGCTATGAGCATTAAGACAAGCTAGTTTACTAAACCCTTACACTCCTGCTTTTTTTTTTTTTTTTTTTTTTAATTAAAGTTATGTTGTTTATTAACTCCAGTGTTGACCAGATCTGCCTAAGCCTTAAGAAGATTTATTGGTAGCAGGAACTGTGCATTACTAATTTCAGTCTGGGTGTGGATATTGATAGATGCATCATCTCAAAAGTAGGTGCCTCAGAGGGAGGCAGGATTGTTGTCAGTGGAGAAAGGTAGGTCATTAGAATAGCCAGCCAGTAACAGAGGCAAGACGTGGAAGATTGGAAGCATAGCAAGGGCAATGTCACCCTTCCTTTGGTTGAAGTTTATCAGCCTGTGGTTACTAAAGGCTTTATTGGTGCCTTGCATCCCTCTTTATGGCCTTCAATATCACTTCTTTTACTCTTTCTGAACTTGTCCTTATCTTGAACACAGACACCCCTGCTTTCTCCTGCATTCTGTACCGCAGATTAAATCATGTTGAGCAAAGAAACACCTCAGCCTGGTGTCTACTACTGCATAAGTATCTCCAGATTTTCAATTAATTCCTTCTATTTATGTGACATGTCTATAAAGCAGACAGCTTATGCTCAAATTGAACATTCCTACTGGAATTAATAATTCATATTAATGGATTTCAAACATCTTACTTCAAGTAATGCTGGTTTGTTGTTCAGTAGGTCTTTACTGCCATAAAGCTCCTTTTGCATCTGTGTAGTGTTTTTAATGAAGATGAGACAGGGATCATGCAGTCAAGCATAAAAATGTGCTGTGCCTGGTTTTATTTGGAGGTGGGAAACCCAGGTCTGACTTGGATGTCTCTTTCTCCCTGTGAATACTCCCAAGTTCAGCCTACTTATCTTTTTGGACTTTCTTTCTAAAAGAAAAAGCAAGCAAACTGTGCGTGGCACTGGGTGCTGTGGTTTAGTTCACATGGTGATGTTCGGTCAAAGGTGGGAGCTCTTTTTCAACCTTAATGGTTCTATGACTCTGTGATACCCTGTTTTCTATCTAATTTTGAAAAAGAAGCTTTTTCTGGTCTGCTTGCTGCTCCTCTGAAGAGTGGATGAGAGGATGCAGGGGAAGCGGTGGGTGACGCACACAGGCCCATCTCCTGCACGCAGAGCTGGGCTGGGCCCTGCCCGCCCCATCCGGCTGCCTGCGGTTCCCAGCACCATGGCTGGGTCAGCTGCTGTGTGCTGGAGTGGGACTGATGCTCACTTTGGGGCTGGGGCTGGTTCCAGCAGGTCGAGTGTTGCTGCAGCCCATGGGAGGAAGTGGAGAGAAGGATCCTGGCTGTCCAGGTGAGGCTGTAGCCACCGAGTCCAGGATCTGAGAATGGCAGCTGGTTTCATCCTGGTTTTAGTAGAGATCTCTTAGTTGTGTCTGGCAGGACATGCCAGTGATGAATTGTGTAACCTCTGCAGCACCTCTTGCAGTTGTTCAGTACAGAAAATATCTTACGTCTTTGTGTTTTTTTTTAGTATAAAGTGCTCTCTGTTCTCCCGGGATCAGGAATGGGTATTGCTGTATCGACACCATCTACACAGAAAGTAAGTAGCTGGTGGCATCTGTATTGCTGTGTTGGACTTCTTACCCTTCTTTTCCTCCTCTGGTTAGCAGTGGCATAAAGACTTTTTTGTCTCCTTATGCCAGTGGTTGGCTTTTTCTCTTTTTTTTAAAAAAAATTCACTTCTCTATTATTCAGTATGTTTGTCTTCAGAATTTTAATGAATTCAATATTCACTTGTTCTACTACATTTGGAGTGTTTTACTCCAACACTTCAGAAAGATCTTCCCCAGCATCCTCCATCAGGAGCGTGGGGGCTGCTCTGCTGTGCAGTCTGAAGCAAAAAGCTGTTGGCTTGAGAGTATCCATGGGGGAGGAGGCTTTGAGGTGGGAGGACCTGACCCTCAGATGAAGTTTTTAAGGAAGTGAAAAACACTAGAAACTATGCCACGTAGTCAAGGCGTTAGTAGAGAAAAGGATTATCTTGTCTTTATCAATGCATTTCTAGTGCAATTAAACTGTTCCTATTGACTTGACAAAAATATACCTGGAGGAAATTCTTTTCTTTGTGTATTGACATGATGTGGTTTTTTTCTATCATTTAGCCTTTGGTGTTTGGTGCCATGGTACACAGAGATGAAGCTTTTGAGACAATTTTCAACCAATACGTGAAAATAACATCTGCACCATCCAGCAGTGAAAGCTAGTGTCTTATCTTGGAAGAGCTAAAGGAAACTTCCTTACTGTATGACTTGGTAGTGGAAAAAATGAACATCCTCATCTATTTTGCAATAATTTTTCTTGTCTGGTGGTTTATATTCTATCTGTTACATAAACCAAGTGTATTTTATATATGCCTTCATGTTTGTTTTTAAGGTTTTTGTAAAAAAAAGACAAAAAAAACCAAATGAAACAAAACAGTGGAAGTGCTATCATCACTATTAGCCTTGCACATTAAGCACTTTTAATGTTTATTTGCTGACATTAAAAACTGGGAAGATGCTTGGAGACCCGACTGTATAACAGATTGATCCCTTTATCTCCACTGATGTCACTAGGGATACATTTGTCCCTTTATCTTAGTTGTTTTTCCCCGAGATCTGAGAATGATGACAGCAGCAGCCTGAAGTCTCCTTCTTCAGCCTGGAGTTTTTAATTGGGTCCTTTATTAAAACCGATAGCAACACCAAGGAAGTATTAGCATCTTAGTATTTCCATATTTACAACTGCATTTAAAATAACTACTTCTTGCTAATTTTTGTGTTGCGGAAGGATGTTTTACTGTTTTGGTTAACTTCAATTTTTCCTGCATAGAGATGTTTTAAATTACTTGTACAGTGAATTGGAGGAGAAAGTTTGTAACTGTATTTTCCTTTCCTCATTAACCAAAGTAAGAAGAAGGCAGGCAGGCAGATACTTTTTATAAAAGAGGGCACCAAAATGTTGTTCCTAAAATGTTAGGCATCATATAATTAATTATATTTCTATAGGTACTTGTCCTAGAAGGGCTCAGCTGTTGTACATGTTGCATGTACAAGGCGTTTGTATGTTAATGCATTAAAGATTTGAAGGCTTTTTGTTTTGAGGGAGGTGAGAGTAATTAAACTCAACTCAGATGTGACCTTTTTAAATTTGGCTCTTCTCTTGAGTTACCTTGTAATAATAAAACCTGCTATAATATAGCAACTGAAAGCACTAATTCCTCTCAAAGCATAATTTGAGGACCATTGGTGTGCTTCTGTCTTCCCCCTTGCAGAATTAAACTTTTGTAACAATTAAACCCAACTGCCAGGTAAAACAGGAAGGCTGCACTCCTCTAAACTCTCTCAGGCCTGTCTAGCAGCAAAGCACATACTGACCTTTGTCTTTAATATTAGAAAGCTTTTATACTCTATATAAAGCACCCATCTGAGAGGTTTAGAATTTTACTTGCATTTTTGTGAAAGCACAGTAGGAGTTATGCCAAGCCTTCCAGAGTGTCTTTTCCTTTGCTGTGTCTTTCAGAGTTGAGTGGTAAGACATTGTATGAATGGCCCTAAAAAAAAAGCAATGGAGATGCAAATTCTTATGTAAAAATGGGACGTAATTTCATGGATTTTTTTTCCTCTGTTTTTTTTTAAATGGTAATTTCCTTTCTTTATAGGGAAAGGGGTAAAATGAAGGAGGGAGAGGGGTAGCAAACACCAAAGGGTGTTTAACTCTTAGCACAGATTTAAATTAAAGTGTGTCAATAAATGCAGGAGTAATGAAGAAGGTGGCAGTCAGACTGTACAAACCTTATTTTAGTCTGGCCATAAAGAGGTGGGATATGAGAACTTTATATAAATTTGATATGAAGAAGTACTGGTGAATACCTTAACTTGGTTGAGTATTGTAAAGTGAAACACTGATGGGGGTGTGCCCTGGGTGGAAATGTAAACAAGAACAGGGGAGAAACCACTGTAATGACTAAAATGCAATTTCAAGTTCTCGCTTTAGAGTAGCTCTTGAACATGTCTGTACATGACCTGAAAAATGGGTGCATTTCTAACACCACCTTTGGTATGCTGTAACTCAGGGCCTGGAAACTTCAAATATAGGTGAAGCTGGTGGGAAATCGATTTTGCCACCATTTAAAGTGAATGTAGCTTGACAGTGTATGGTTTCATAACTTTACACATTCAGGTTATATGTTTAAGTAAAAATTCTTGATCTTAAATCTTTCTCATCAAAACTACTTTAAAATCAGTTAATTTCTTTTTTGTAACTGCTACATATTATAATTTGGCTTTCCTTTCTAGAATCTTCCTTGAATAGTAAGTGTGGCTAACAAATAGGCATTAAAATGGCTTAATGTTACATAAATCTTGATCAGATTCATTCATCTTGTCTTAAGAAAAAAGTCCCTTGGGTGTGTTTTAAGGTTATCCTTTTTTTTTTTGAAGAAACAGAAAACTATATTTTTTACAGAGAGCATGCTCTTTTTCTTATTTTTGTATCATTTTTCAAGTGTAATTTATACCTTCACTCTGATCATAACAGCAGTTTCAGTAGGGAATCAGTTGACTTGCACTTATTACCTCCTCCCCCTCCCACCCTTCACTGGTTGACCCTCGTGTACAGGGTTGTCCTAGATTCTGGTTCCTGGAGGAGCTATAGGATCTATACTGATGGTGCCAGGACAGTTAACCATACCTAGGCTTTGGAGAGGGAGAAAAGATGTCTTTATCCTTTTCCCAGACTGAAATGCCTCATGTGTACAATACGTTCTTAAAATTTATTTTCTGAGCAAAGAAATGAGAAATAAAATATCTTATAAAATTTAATGTGCTGATGTTTGAAATGAATCCACACTTTAACAGTGTGAACTTAAAAGTTAGTGATGCTTAAAGCAGTAAACCTAGTGCAAACTGCAATGCAACATTGGTTCTGGTACAGAGAAAACAGACTGGATTTATTTTGGTTTTTTTAATACAGTTGTAATATAATTGACAGACATCTGCGTACATATTTTGCAAATTTCACTTTACATTGGGTTATCCGGTTTCCCTGCTGCACAACTGCTCCCGTGGTGTCCGTGACTTCCGAGACTGAAGGTAACTTTCGTGTGTTTACTCACACTTTTCTCCTGCTGCACCCTCCCAGGTCTGGAGGGCAGGAGGGGATGGGCAATGAGTAAATACATACTTGACTTGTGTAATTACACTGAAGCTCTCACCTTAAATTCCAATCTTCCTAGTTAGTTTTGCAGTACAGCCTGGTGCACTTCAGAAACAGGCTGGGTCGGAACACTTAATGTAAAGTGCTTCTAAATAGCCGAAAGTGATGTTTTTGTCATTCTGTCTGTCTGATTGCTGTTTATATTTGCAATTCTGTTCATGTCTGTGGATGTCTGGATCATTCACGCATAATTGGATTTAACTTCTTTAGAAGTTTGTTGGTTAGTTGGAGTCCCTTTTAAAGACGATAAAAAAAGGGAGATGAAAACTGACTAATTCTTTATCAGTGACCATTTAAATTCAAAAGGCAAAACAAGCTGAAATATGAAATCATGCCTTTCTGTGCACTGTAGCTTTTGTTAGGCAAGATTGAATGAAACAAGCTATTTATTAGTAGCAACATCACACAGGATGCCAGCAGCAAAACTCTACCCTCGTTCTGCAGACAAAGAGAAAAGGGATTTTCCCCAACTGTGAAGATATGAAAGGATGTACCTGTTTTTTGGCTACTTAAACCTGTTTGAAAACATTGGTAGTTTTTATTGAACTCTGTACATTTTGGCAGATGCTTAATTTCTACTAATCATTGAAATATAATGGATGTTAAAATTTTTATGTCTGAAGTTTGAGTCTATATTTTGAAATTGTAAATAATTCATTATCAGTGTAACTTTTGTTTGACAAAAGACTTATACTGTATGAATAATTGAAATAATGCAATTATTTGCCCTGTACATTTTTTAAGAAAATCTTGTTTGTTTAAAAAGTCTTGTATAAATTATAATTTTTATTTAAATAAACCAAAAAATGCTTTGTGCTAATGCTTCTTGCATACTTCAATTACTTATCTATCAAAACTACACCTGATTTCTTGGAATGAAGTGAGTTAGTACATTTTGGCAGATTCATAGCCACAGGTCCGTCGCTGGGGGGAGGCAGGTGGGTCTCATTGCTTTTGAAGCCCAAGGAACTTGAATTATATTTTAAATAATTCCATTACTTTATTGTGGTGTATGTACGTTTTTGGTTAGGTCTCTTCTGTGATTACATCAGTCACTTTGTAGTGCACAGTTAATTTAAGGAATGAAGAAGCAGGCAGTGATTTCTAAGGTGCCACTGCTGGAGGGTGTGGGCAACACAAGACTTTTTCAGGCATACAAGCTCCTGTGAGCCAGAGCTCCACCCTACTGTGCTGCAGGTGGGCATTGGAGGTAGGGATAAGCCCTTTTCCATCCCCAGGGTGTGTGGGTGGAGCAGCATTCCATAACCAGGAATGGCTGTTCTGCAGCCTCTGTGTCACCTCAGCTCTCTGGTCACACCAGCCCACCCTGCAGTGCTGTGCCTGTGTGTAACCTGTACCCTGCTGCGGAGGAATGGCCACGCTCCCTCATCCCGCTGTGTTCCAGGGAAGCTGTCCCGCTGTCCTGCGCTCGCGTTCGCAGCATTCTCAGGCCTTTGTGTGCCCTTAGGAATGTCATCCCAGGAGTGAGCTGCCTGGTCATCTAATCCAGGCCCATTTGTTTGTCTCTACAATGCTCTTTTCTGTGTTTGGCTTGGCTGAAATAGGTCAGTCTGGGACGGATCCTCCACATGGGAATGTGTGCTGCTCTCCTTATTTCAATACTTCGTTTTCTCATGGTGGCAGCAATGCAGCTGGTGATATTATGGTGTTTTACACTGGTATTCTCTGTGTTCTGACAATACTTAACTTGTTCAGAGAAAACTTCCCTCTTGTACTGCTTAAATGCGTTTTTTGTTTAATATTTGTATAAGATGAGTTGCACCTGCAGCAGTACTCACAGAGGCTGGGTTCAATCCCAACTGCTTGAAGCTTTGTGGATGGGAAATGTGGGGCCTGGAAGTCTGGTTTTGGCTGTAGACTCCATGGTGTGTGTGTGGGGACACCATCTTCCTGAAAACAGTGCTTGCTGTCTCAAGGTCACTTCAGCAGCCCATGAAAAGCGTAGAATTGATTTGAAAAAGCTGTTCACCTGCTCTCCCTGTAACTCCTACTGCATAAAGGAAGCTTTCCAGGCAGTTTGCAGTGTCACCCATACACGCTGGCTAAGTGCACGTGAGCAAGGCAGCCTTGTGCAGTCCTGGATTAAGGTAAAGGGCAGATACAGCATTCACCTTGGAAAAGCTGAGGGGCTTTTTGCTGTTAGTTTTAAGTAATTTTCAAGTTAGTCCAAGTTCTTCTGTTGAATCCCTGGATTCACTAAATTGCTCTCCTTAGGTTATTTTGTACATTAGTTATTGGCTCATCTTAGACTTTTGAATATTTTTATTTCAAAGATAAGTAAGAAATACTAAAGATGTGCGAAGTTAATTTACTGTCTTAGAGAGGTTGGGATATTGCAAAGGGATCGGTCCCTTGCAGCAACAGTGTCCTCACGGGGCTGTGGATGCTCTAGAAGTTAGGTGGGCGTAATGCAGTCCCTGAAGGATGTAGTTGTGAACATGTCTTTAATACCAGATTTAGCCTGAACTGATGTCATACTTGGTTAGGTTGGATTTGACTGGGAAGCAGAGAGAGATGAGGGGAAGATAAATACCTTTCTCTATGTTTAAATAGCTGGCACTTTTCTATACCTTGGGAGCTTCACAACCTAGCTGAAATGTGCATTAGGCAAAATTTCTGCTTTTGCATTCTCTACTGAAGTTCCTTCCATCTTTGCCAATTTCTGTGAAATATAGTTGCATATGGATAATGATCTCCTTCAGCTTTCCTTTTTCACTATGCTTCTCTATTAAATACCAAATTTGTGTATTCTATAGCTTCTGTCTTATGCTTCACTCTCCATTATGGTATGTTTTGCTTTTTTTTCTTTGATTTTCCTCATGTACATATACAAACCTTCCCAAGAAACCAAACTCAAACCTTGTCCCATTTGACTAATTTCATCCCTTTTCTTATCCCGTGCCCTTTATTTCATATCAGGGTGGTCTCATGTGAATGGATGTACTAGCATATGCATGCCTAGAGCAGAAATTTCTCTCCATCCTTACTTTGTTTAGTAATTTGATGCTGGCTTTAACCTTACAGTATAGCTGGAAGTTCAAGATTGATTATGTCCAAAGAGAAGTTGCTCTTTTTTTTCCTCCTTTGCTGTCTCTGACAGTTTTGAATTGAGAACTTTTCCACTGGTTCCTCTTACCTGGGTTTTTCTCCTTCAGCACTGTTCCATTTTCTTCCTCTCACAAAAATAACCCTGTAATTTCAGTCCTGATTATTTAGAGATACTGACTGACCATGTCCTGATGAACATGTCACAAGTTCACTGAAGCTGCCTTCACCTGTTATATCTTCCATTTTGTATAAATTGGAGCTAAATTGCTGTATCTTCTGGTTTGGATTACTCAGTGGCTTCCATTTTCTCAAGCTAATTTGTCATGTCTCTGCTCCTGATCATCTGCATGACTGGGGAAGAAGATGCTTCTTGAACCTGTTGAGTGAACTCTTTAAAGTGAACAATCTCTTCTTGACAAAGCCAGTTTTACTGGTGCAAGCCTTTGTCGAGCAAAATATGTACCTGAAGAGGAGCAAATGTAGATGCAGATGATTTTGCCTGCTGCAAAATGGTGTTTGGGAAGGCATGTTTGAGCCTAAGCTGCTATTTGCTCAGACATCTCCATGCCAGTCTCTTGAGCACAGGGCGTGAGGTTTTAACCTCTCATGGCTAAGTCAGTAAGAACTTCTGAAAATCCTCTCCCTAGGTTTTTTATGTCAGATAAGTATTTGGGAAGGACTCCTAGTATAAAGTCTGTAAACAAAGCAACTATATTCCGTGTTGGTTTTGCTTTGTGAAAAAATGTGTCCCCTAACCAGAAATGGCATTGGCCAGTTACAAATACTAACCAGCCACACGATAGGAATAAGAGTCATGAACTGATTCTAAACCTAACAATCCTTAAAAATATCATGCAAGTTATGTGTTTGTAGAAATGGGATTTGTACAAGTATTTGGGGCCAAAAGAAGCCCTTTGCCAAAAAACCCCAAAAAAGTTAAGAAAATAGATTGAATCTTCTAGATGCTATTTGGGAAAAAACTGGATGGGTCCTGGAGTGCGAGCTAAACTCCATTAGACGTTTCTTGTGAAGTGTATATATATATAGATAATATGTATATACACACCTTTCTTTACTCTCATAATACAAGGCTTTCCTGTGTTGCAGGTGGTTTTTTTCTTGCAATACTCTATGTTTTGGATGCTTGCAGGAAGTGTGTGATTGGTGTTGGTTGGTGGACAGGCTCTAGGAAGTTTCCAAAGCTACACAGGATGTCATCATTACTCTCAGTACGCGCCTGGCAGGGGAGATGCCTTGGAAAGCCATCTTCCTGCTCATAGAAGGAGCTTCACGTTGCTCTCATGGTGTGTTGACCCTTACGACTTCCCAAAATAAGCAGCCCTGATGGCACAGCTCATGGAGTGGTGGCAGCTGTGTCTGTTCTCAAATCCTTCTGCAAGATGAGTGGTTCTGGGCACTTTCCAAGGAAAGCAAAGCACAGCTAAGCCTTGAACTTTACCTATGTGGTGCAGGGCTGAAATGGTGAAGGGAAGACAGATGGGGTATGAGGGAGAGGCACTTTTTAGTCCAAAACTGGACTTGTGATGACTGTGGGTGCCCCTCACACCATCTGTGGCTGAGCAGGGTTTAGGAGGGCTTTTGGAAAAATGGGAGATGCTGTCTTCAAAGCTGTATAAATATGTTGAGACTCTTTGTTTAAATATGCCAAAAAGTGTATAAAGAATGTCTGTGTGAAAAATGTAGGTTTATTGTATTTCCCTAATACAGCCATTTTCAAATATTACCACTATGGTCATCATGCAAGGTCACTGTGTGGCAAATACCAGTTGTATCTGTTGACTTCTGGGGAAAATAAATACAAAAGAAAATCATCTACAACCTCAGCAAACATCTTGAACATGCTTCTCTACTAACTCATGCTTAAGATTTATTTCTACTGTTTGAGTAATTTTACTGTTTTATATTCCTGACAAGGTGGATGGCTTAGTGAAGACTTATTGTGCATCTCCTGACTTGGAGATGACAGGAGCCTGTTAACACCTGCTTCTACAGGTGTGCCAAGCTCCAGGTCCAACTGGGTAAACACCTTCTTGAAAAGGCTGAGCTCTGGCCTCTGCTCAAGCAAACATCTTAAGGTGACTTGGTTTCATGCCAAACTAAGAGCTCCCTACCTCCTGCTTATGTTATGCCAATGCTAGGGCTCACCAGACCTTCCTAAAATGACAGGAGCCTGGCAGAGGATGCGAGAGCAGTGAGAAGAGCAGTGCATTATCCACCTTTCCAGAAAGCACAGGAAGCTGTTACAGGCTGGCTTGGCTGCCCCTGTATCTGCAGCCCAGGTATGGTTTTGGTCACCATGAGGAATCTGACATACAGTTGCCTCTGTGTTCTCCTTTTCAGGTTTGCAATGTCCATCAGATTTCAGAGGTACTTTTGAATATAACTTGAATAAACGTTAAAGGCTGATCCTGAGCATATAATATTAAAGAATAATGCAAAGAAACTGAGCTAAAATGTCCATGTGTGCAAGTTAACTCTGCACAAAACCTGATTGTGCAAATATTTAAAGAGTTGGAATGCTGTTGTTAGATATATGTTTAATCTGCTAAATCCACTTCCTTCCTTGACTTGTGCCCAGCTCCTTCCCTGAAATTTCAACCAGAGCTGGTGAAAAAAAAGGTGAGGGGGTAGCCATTGCTCATCACATTTTTGGGGCCACTGCAAGCAGAGCAGGGATGGTTAGAGAGAAGGCAGGAAGGACAGCCAGGAGAGGTCGCAGGCTTTTTGTTTGAGCATGATGTCTCAGGGCTCTGCTGGGGTAGACTCATCCCTCTTGAAAGCGGGAGCAAAGTGGGGATGGCTGTTTCAGAGCCTCCATGCAGAAGAAGTAGAAGGCATGTTATCTGATGTGTGGCATGTTTTCATCCTAAAAATCATTAATAAGGATCTTGGATGATGTTAAATTTAAATTAAAAGGCTTTAATTTAATTTGCATTTTTAGCCCATGTTACTCTTCAGTTTTACCTTCTTTCTGCATGTGTGGATGTGTAGCTGTGTGCACTGACAAAATGGGCCAAGACCTTACCTCTCCGTGCACAGCAGATACGTTCATATGAAGGTTGGATCTCCTCTTCCAGGCCCTTAGCCCTGCCCTGCCATGGTGCTCCTGCAGCTTTCCCACTTCAGCTTCCAAAGCTGCCTCTAGCAACATCATGCTCCTGCAGGGGCCAAGGGCCACTGTGTGGCTTGGTATGTGGTGGCACTGCTGAGGTGGTAAAAATGCAGGTAGATACAGGATTGGGTTGTTAAGCCATGTGAAAAAAGTGCTGGTGTCCTGTATCTTTGCAAAAAGTCTCATCCTTGTAAGATGTGCTGTGGGTTGTAGCAGCAGCAGCAGCTGCTGGGAGAAAGCTCAGGGTTCCCAGATCCCTGTCAACAAATGCCCGAGTGTAAACTTTTTGCAGGAATACACAATTTCTAACACTTGCTATTTTTAAAACCAAGATAGGACTAACTCGCATTAGATGGGGGATGTCCTGCTCCTGTTACAACCCATGTCCTTAGCCTGCAAAGAGCACTGTCTTGCACTTTAACACCCCAGATCTGTGTCCTTGCTCTAGTGCCAGAGATCCCAGAATTTGCTGTATTTACCTCTGTCTTTATGATTTTGTTCCCTTGCTTCTTGAGAGCATGAGCTGTCTGAGTCGTGGAGCCCACCAGCACCAGACCAGGGTGGGGAATGTTGGGTGGGCTTCTTTCTCAGTGCTGCTGATGTTGAGGAGCTCCTGTGACAGCTCTGGGAACCTGATCTGTGAGCTCCACATGGAAACACATCACACTAAGTCCTTTGTAGGCTATTTATGTTATTCTGTGGCTGAGATACTTTATAACTTATATATAATAATATATAACTATAAATATATAAAATATATAAAATATGATATATATATAATATATAACTGTATTGTAATCCTCCTTGCTGCTAACATTTTTGGTGGAGAATATATTATCAAAATATAGGTGCCAGGTTTCAGTTACTTCTAAGTCTTTGTTCTTGATTTTAGGAATTAGGGGGTTGGATTTCTTTGTTACTATCAAGAAAGCCCAATGAGAGACATTTCCCCCCTGCTTTCAGCAGTGTTATTTTGGCGATCGCATCAGGTTTCTCAAGGGTGGGTGAAAGAAGACCTGAGCGCCTGGCAGGAGAAGACTCTCACTGTGATAGGGGTGAAGGTGGTGACAGGCTTGCTCAGACTTCTGATTTCTGACAAAGCTGTATCTCCAAGAGGTATTAAATCCCAAATATAGGTGCTTTAAAGTGCTTATGGTGGGCACTCAGCCCTGCAGTTGTCCATCTGGACAGAGCTGCTTAAATCTTTTGGCCTGAAGGACCCTCACAGTGACCACAAGCTTGATGGCCCCTCCAAGCTGTCTGTGCTGCTCTGCTGGCCTCAGCAGCTGGTTAGAAGTGCTCTGAGCTCCTGGCTCGCACACAGCTGCAGGGGGAGGTGGAACAGAGCAGCTCCCATAGCCCTGCACAGCGAGCAATTGGAGCGAGGCACTGTCCCACTGCAGCTCCCAGCTGGGTACAAGTTATTGCTTTGTTCTCTTGGCCGGGGGTCATCACACCCCATGCTTGAGCCTGTTCCAGCTGGGAGAAGTGACAGAAATGCCTGAGCTTTGTTCCTCTGGCAGGGGACATGTTGGGCTGGTGCCATTCCCAAGGCACTGATGGGTGGGCAGAGGTGGAAAGGGGTCCTGCTATCCTCTCTGGCATCTACAGCCAGAAAGATTCAGGCAAAGCCTGAGCTTTTCTCTTAGCAAAACAGAGTTCCTCTTTGGGCTGTTACCCTCATTCCCGCCCATCGTTCCACAATTTATGGTGTCCATTATGTTTTAACCAGCCAGCTCCCTGTGGGAAGCACTGTATGGCTTGCACTGTGCCTTGTGTCAAGATCATGAGAGCAGCCACGGTGAAGAGAAAGGGACACCGTTACGAGGAGGGTCTCACCTATCCCATGTCTTTCATCCTCTCCTATTAGGTTAACTTTCTGTCTCGTTTCATACTGGTTTGCATAGTTCCTGAAGTGCAGGAACTACCCAGACCCTCCTTTTGGAGCCTAAGCCTGCAGATCAGAAATATGCCTATCAGAGTGAGGGGAACTGTGTCGTGCCAAGCCAGCCTGGGCTCAGGGGACCCTTGGTCTCCATTTCCTCTTGCTATTGATGTGGTTGAGGTAATCTAAATGCCCTTTCACTTTGTTAGATTTTTGCTGAAATACAGCTGCTGAGTGAGGCTTCTAACCAATTTAAAGGGAAGCCCCTGTGGGAAATGAAGTGCATTTATCAGATGTTGGTTTTGATGCTCTCTTTAGGAAAAGCAACATTGTGATCTAATTTTATATGTTTTTAATAAGCAGAGGCAGTGTTGTCTGCTGTGGTGGGTAACATGCAGGAGCCTGCTGAGCTGTGGGGGTGATGTGCTCTGTGCACAGGATGGGGGAAGAGCTGCTCATCCTCACAGGGTACAAGGATTGCTGCACTGTGCTGAAGCTGGAAGTCTCCAGCACCCAGAATATTGCTCACCTGGGCACCTCTGAGACCTCTGGGGTGGGTTTTTTAACAATGTGTTTTCCTGTGAGCTCTCTCCTGGTGGATCCTGCTGCATTCAGCTCATAGTTGAAGACAACCTGCGTCCTCCCTGAGCCCTGGGCTGGTTCCATTTGCTAGTATTTAATAATGAAGGGAAGGAACTTGGAGTAACTGTGCTGCTTTAGATCTCATTGGCAGTTTCTATTTGCTCATCAGCAATGAGGTGAAAATAGCATCTGGCTACGGATCAGTGTGCAGGTCTGGGAAAAGGTCCCCATGCCTAGTGATTGCAGTGGCATTGAGATGCAAGTTTTTGGCATGCTTATAAAGTCCTTTATAAGAAGAAAGCTCTGTTTGCACATTCCAAGAAGAAAAGCAATGTTGTTAATCCAAGTACTCTGTAATACTGGAATGCTTTTGTACCAAGGTGGAGGCTAAAGGCTGAAGTAAAACTACCATCTCACACCCCCCCAACACAGCAGTCTGGCAGCTATAGGCAAGGGAGGGTTGGAGAGGCCTCAGCTCCAGCAGGATGTGTGCTGGTGCCTTAGGCTCCAACAAGGAAAACACATGGAAAATAGCTTGGAGAAAGTCTTTGCCCTCAAGAGTGCAATGTCTGTTGTCTTTAATAGGTACCTTGATCAGCCCAGGGGCTGGCCAGCGTGGCTGGGGGTAGCTGCCTACTGCTTCTCCAGCCACCCTCCACCCACAGCTCCATCCTGGGCTCTGAACCCCACAGGGTGCCCTTGCCTTGTGCTCTGGCAGTCAGGACATGTTTCCTGAGCTGTGTGGCACTGTGACATGCCAAGGAGCAGCAGAAAATGCTCAACACTGCCTTTATAGGGCTGGAAGGAGCTGTGCACTGCGAAACCCTGTCCTCTAGTGCTGCTAAATGAGACCTGCATGTAGGCAGGTGTCTTGCCTGTACCTGCTGTCTATATTGCTTATTTATTGATGTCAGGTATTTTGGGGAGGAAGAGCAAAATAAGGGAAGTAAGGGTAAATATCTGACCAAGGAGAAACTGGCCTCTGGCTTCCCTCCTGCCTCCCAGTCCCACTGCTGTGCACTGGTGAAGGGTTCATGGCACATCCCAGCATTCCAGCCTCAGTTGCAGGTGGCTTGGTTTTCACAGAAGGGGTTTTTGTCCAGAGAGTATGTCAGCCATATATGTAGATCTGATTCAATATTAAAAAAAATAAAGTAACAGTTCTGTAATATCTCTGACTCAATTTGCTTTTTCCTGAGACCCATCAAATCTTCCAGAAAACAGGCAAATATAGGAAAGAGACAACAGACAATGTTGTTATTGATCTAAACATTTTTAGCCAGGTGGTAGCAAACATTTAAAAAAAAAATTGTGTCTCTTCTTTAATATAATTAGCTATGGCTGTCAGTACCTAAGGAACAACTAAAATAACCATGGTAGACTGTGCTGTATACTGTGACAAGTAATTTTAAGGGTCTTTGAATGCTTAGCAACGGAAGGAGGAGGTAGAAACAGGAAAGGTTATTATTAAAAAAGTCCCTGAACACTGAGGCACAGCAAGACTCTGTGGTCTTCTTGCAGACCTCAGTTATTTGCTTTCCCAGGTACTCTCTTTTTGCAACTGGAATATATTTTTTACCCCAACACATACTTAAATCCTTCCTGATGGACTAATTCCTACTTGCTTCTCTATTCATGGCCCCTAAACTTTGCATCAATAAATAAGAAGTGTAGATTTGAGGATATTCAGTGCTATTATCAGAATGTGCATATTTTCTTCCTGGTTGTTTCAGGGGTGTTATCTGGTTCAAAGTCAGAAAAAAGTCCAGATTTCATTGAAAAGATGTAAAAAACCACATTCCCTTTTAAGACATCAAATTCTCTTGATAGTAGTCCCCCTGACTGCTGCTTTGTTGCTGTGGTGATTACTAGTCCATTTAAGCCACTTTAAAATGGTAATGATGAGCAAGAAAACCAAATTCATAACAATGTTATTAGCACAGACATTTTCATGTGTTCCATGAGATTAGGAAATGACCAAGGTCTGGGGAATAGTAGCCTGATTTATTTTCAATTTTTATGGGCTGCTAATGATTTAATGGCAAACAGGTCTGATGCAAGCTGCTATCAAAGACATCAGCTCAGAGCTCTGAGAGGATAAAGCTATGAGGCCTTTGTGATCCACTGTGGTAGAATAAGCCAGCCTGAACGAATTAAAATACCTTCAGGGACATCCTCCACCACTGGTGCAACATCAGACTTATGCTCTGTGAGGAATCTGGTCCTGCTGCGGCCATACCAGGGAAGGGAAACCCAGTGTTAATGCAGTTCCCAAACTTTTTGGGCCCTCAAGTCCTCAGAGCCAGAGAGATGAGTGGTGGGATTCCATGAGCCACCACCTTCAGCACTTCAGCTGAAGAACCGCAGCGGTGATGCTCTGCTTGTGGGCCAATAGCTTTGAGCTGGAGGTTAACTGGGGGATCTGCAGAGGGCTGAGGGAGACCTCAGCTGCTGCAAGTGCTCTGAAGGTAACAGACAGGGAGGAAACCCCAGCACTCACCACAGGACACCTCTCTGCCTGTCAGGACACATGTTTTAGCTAGAGGACTTTAAATGAATGGAAGGCATCACACGTGCTGGTGTGTGAAGTGCCTGGCGAGCTTCACTGGCCGGGGGCTACGGAGCGGGCACGGATAATGGTCCACAGTGCAGGGGCTGGGGCAAGAAGCAGGAAAGGAACCTTCAAGCAGCACTGATGAGGGAAGCTGAGGCTGTCCAGGCACACCTGCACTTCTTTTAGTCTTTTGAAGACTGTTTCAAAATATGATCATGTATTTAACCCTTTAGTGAGCAAGGTAAATATGTTTCTTATCCATGAGTATCGTTGTACAGGGCAGTTTTGGTTATTGGTGCCAGCAGGAGTTAAGAAGCACTAAGAAGGATGCTCCCACCCAGCTGACAGGCTTTGTACGAGGACAAAGGACACTGGATGCCGTACCAGAGAGGCACAGCTGACACAGGCAAAGGACAGCCATCACCCCTTGGCCAGTGGCAAGGTCTGATCCAGGGATGGGGGCACCCTGCAGTGCCACCCTCCTGCAAACTGGGTCCCTTAAATATTTGTCCTCACTAAGGTTATACATCAAGGGTATGGCTCCAAAATCTCTTGTTTATTGAAATATGCATTGCATAAAAGATAGTTTAGTGACTGAAAATGTGGAAAATATTGACCAGCTGGAGGGAGGAGGAGAAAGCCTCAGGTAAAATAATAAAATAGGTGAAGTGGCAGACTCTATGCTGCTGGTGTCGCTGATGCTGCTTTGGTTTAAGACTTGTATAAGGCAAGAGGAGTCTGAAGTCCTAGATATGACACACAGGAGTTATCAAAGTAAAGTTACTGTGACTATTTTTATAAGGCTCCTGGAAAATTAAAAGCCTCTCCTTTCCCTGTTAAGAAAAAAAGTTTGAGCTGAAATACAAAAATATCACCTGCTGTTCAAGGCCAAATTCTTCTTCACTTCTGAAAATGTGGAACTTGTTGTATCCTGAGTCACCAACAAGTGAGGAAACTCTCATTTCAGAGGCAAGAGGCTGGTGCTTATAGCAGCCTTTCCATGGCAGGAGGCACAACATGCACAACTGGAAATACACTTGTCTCAGCACCTGGCTTTAGAGTCTGTCTGCCACTGGTTCCAGCTACAATAAATTGTAAAAAAAGAAAAAAAATTAAATTTAGAAAAAGCGAGGTATTGATTTTATGATATTTTTGCCTGACCTTCTTCCCTTTACCTAGGGGTAAATGTGTTAGTTGTTGATGCACATACAGTGCTGACAGCCTGTGTCAGCATGTGATGTGTAGTGACAAGTCCCACTCCAGAAAACAGGCTCTGAAAAGCTGGGAGTTGGGCAGCACATTCCTGAAAAACCCTCAGGTGTCATCATGGCCCAGCAGTGCCTTGCTACTGCAACACTTGCTCCTTGGTCCACCTACTGTAGGAGAGATGCTTGAAGTAAACCCAAAATTTTAGTAAATCCAAAATTGAGACAGCCATGCTTTCCTTATTTTGTCTCAGAATATATATATAAACACACATATATTTATATATAATACCTGGTTTGACTGGTTTGAAGAAGATACAAGATACAATGCTGAACCTAATAAATCCTTTTAATGTAATACCAGTATCTGCCTACCCCAGCAGGCTGCTGATGACCCTGATGAACCAGAGACATCAGTGTTTTGGCTCCCACTTGTCAGTGTCATGGAGATGCCCATTGCTGTGGCGTGCACCACAGAGGATCTGGAGCTGCCATTTGGAAATTGCCATAACCAGGGCCATGGTGGAGGCTCATGTGGAGGGGGTATATATGGATGAGAAGTTTGCTTTGTAGACAACAAGAGATACTAAAATTACTGAACCTTTTGGTGCCTTCACTGGCAAAGACGAACTCACTGAGTAATCCCTCTTAGAAAACTGGAAGAAATGCAGGATCTTTCACGTGTTTTGCTTCATGAAAAACTGTGATGCAAGAACTTTATTTTAATTCAAAGCCTGTACAATGTGACATTTTCCTTTATTTCCTCCATCCATATGTGGCTTCTATGTGAATAGAAATGCAAGAAAAACAGCATCAAAATTAAAAAGAAAACCATAATATTTTTGTCCTGCAGAAATTTCATCAAACAATTCATCACAGAAGGGACTGAGCGAAGGCAGACTCAGCTTGTCATTTTGGATGCAGGCAAATGGAAAGGTAAATGAAAGGCAAAAAATGAAGGTGTTGGGTCACTATCTCTAATAACACATCTAATTCTGTTGTTATTCCATCTCCAGGTTGATCTGGGGAATTTGTTGAACTGTGAATTTCTGTACACATATAAGGTTCATGCTTCAGTGCACAGTGCTGATTGCTCATCAGAGGCCTGTGAGCAAAGGCAGCTACTGCAGAAATTCAGTTCTCCTTCTGTAATGAGCTTGTCCAAAAGAAAGAAGAAAAAGGATTAAAGTCAGTTGTAAATTGTGTGTGGTTTGTTTTCCATTATGATCTTTCTTTGCAAACTTCTTAGGTTTCTTCTATGCTTCTATACTTCTATACTTCTTAGTATAAATGACTATATATATATATGTTTTTCTTCATTTGAACATTACACCAGATGAATTCTCTTTTGTCAGAGTCACAGAGCAATGAAGACAAAAACCCACTGAGTGGTTATTTATTTCCTATGATGTTTCAATGAGGAAAGACTTCCTGTGACCAAATTAACCAGCTTCCCTCTCTGTTTATTTGACTAACAGATGAACAAGACTGAAAGGATTTGCTATTGCATCTTCTCCCTAGTAATGCATCAGTGTGGAATGAACTTCATGGCAAGCCAGAATGCAGCAGGAAGGAGCTCTGTGCTTGCAGGAGGTCTCTGGATGCAGCACTACTATTACTGGCAACTGTGGCTCTCTTTCTTGGAGGGAGATTCAGCACAGCAAAAATGGACTTGTAAATAAGTGGGCTATTTAGAAACCATTCACACAAATGGAATGAGCCTCGGAGTGTGTTTCAGAGCAGCAGCAAGGATGTTTTCTGTTCATCTGTTATCCTGTTGGAGGCTATTAATTGCTTCTTATTGGAATGTTTATTGAGGACAGCTGAATACTATTGAGCTCTGCAATGATGGCTTTCATTTCACTTGTGATCCAGGCTTAGAGAAAGTTAGGGTCCTTCTTAGAACGTTCACATTAAATGTTCCTTTAAAAGAAACTTAAACTCTGCTGGTTTATTATAATTTGTTTAAAATCCTGCCCACATGATTTCTGCTGAGCTTTACTGCATTTCCCACAAGGTGTTCAGCTGCATCACTGCTCAGCAGCTCCAAGTCTGCACAGCAAGTGCTGAGGAATCCTCAAGTTTCAGATCCCTTGGCTGTTCAACCACTGGTGGCAATACATTTTGTTTCTGCCATTTCAGAAGCACTTCTATTTCTCTTTTTCATGAGCTCTTAGTTGCAACCTGGTAGTAAAAACACAGCTTTATAAAATACATCTCATTAAGGTAACTTTTTCTATCCTGTGCATCACTTAAGTGCTTGTCTAAGTTGTGTTTATCTCCAAGGGTTCCATCAGCAAAGGTTGTGTTCCCAAAGCCCAGCTGCTCTTCAGAATTGCTCTTCTCTTTGCATTGCAATGTCAAGTAGGTTTGAATTTTGGTTGTTGGTTTTTTTTCTTTTCGTTGATCACAGAAGCCATTAAAAAGTCGATGTTTGCCAATTTTTACCACAGCTATAGCTGGCTTTTAATTAAGCCTCTAAGCTTCTGCAGATTGTTTTCTACAGCCAAGTAAACACTAGGTTTTATATCCCAGGGGGAAAATGAGTTCTTCAACATTTGTTGTTTGGCTTGATGCAAGTTGGAATATTCACGTGGGCACACATAAAATTTGAACAAATTGTTCAAAAAACACCATCTAATTTGAAAACATCTAGATGTTTTTGTTTCAAGCTGCAATCTATAACACATACATTCCTAAAGCTGCAGTCCTTGGGGCCATGAGTTTAGATTCCCTTTGTGCCCATTTTCCCCTGTAGCATTAATCTTCAGGCTTTGCTAACTTAGAGACAAAAATCCTGGGGAAGAAATGCCAATTAGACAGCAACCTGCTTCGCTTTCTCTCAAACCAGCTTCTTTTGGATTCTCATCAGCCTCCTGGGAAGTCATGAAGGTCTGGGGGGTCTGAGGATCCTCTCTTTGGTGTAACTACATCTCCCATCATTTACCCACAGTGATGCTGAATCAAAACATTCTTTTGACAGAAAGCTCGTGATGGAGCATTGCAAACTTTTTTGGTAATGGCACCAAATTCCCATCTTGAAAAATGAGACTCAACCAACCTGCCTCATTTCTGTGTGGTGAATTTACCTGTGCTATATTACCTTCAGAACTGTGTTGACTCCCAGATTGCTCTCACTTTAGACAGGGCCCAATTGATATCTTAGGTTTGGTCGGATTTCTGCCAAATCAGGCACCGTGAAATGACTAAAGAGATTTCTGGGTGCAATCACGCAGGAAGCAAGCAAATGTTCCTCATGGCTAAACTCAAAACAAGTTTTCTTTCCCTTTCCTTCATTTGTTTTAGTGCCCAGGTCTGCCAAGGGAGCATCCATTCATCATATCTATGCTCATTTCAGATCCAGAAACAAAATTAAAAACGCGGGGAGAGGCATTAACATGAGTCACAGATTTTCTAAAAGCATGAGGAAAGCATAAACCAAAGAGAATTTAAAATCTGGATGACATGAGGAGCTCCTGAAGAAACTGAGTTTGATGCAGTACAGGAAGGGATGTTGATGGGATGGCCTCGTAGCCTTTAAATATTTTCATGTCAGCAGATTTATAAGGTCAAGAGTTCTTCAGAGGTGGTAAAGCATAAAACCAACATAAAAACAGGTAGGTTACATTGTGACAAACCTCAGAGTATGAATAACAAACTAAGGCATGGTGAAATAGGAAGCTGAGACACTTAAAATGCAGGCACCTAGGAACAGGTTTTAGATGAAATTTTGAAGAAATGGCAGATGAAAGGATCTTGCAAAATTATCACTGACCAGAAGGGAAAAGTAGTCTCTCTTTCCAATTTTAAGACACTTGTCAGATAAAAAATCCTCATTCCTTTGACACTTCAAAAGCAAACCTTTTTTTTTTGTGGTTCACTATGAATTCAGCATTCAATGTGTTACAGAATTTTAAATAAATATTTAAAAATAAATAAAGATTTTAAAATAAACTTTAAAATTATCAGTTTTCCATTTAGAGCCATCAGTTTTCCATTTAGGCTAGCGCATTATCAAAGCTCATTTGGATCTCAGTGCTTCCATTTGGGACAAGCTGGGGCCAGGCTAAAATTAAGAGCATCACTTTGATATACATGGGCCCACGTGGGTGGGAGAGCTGCTGATGGATCCAGCCATAGGATCAGACTCTACCTTTAAAAAAAGTGAGCCCGACAAACAAGCTCCCTCCTACACTTGTGAATCACAAACCTCGAGCAATTTCTTGGTGTCTGAGATTTTTTTTAAGCCATAAAGATGTAATTTAAAAAAAATTCCACAATAAGTTGTTTTGTTTTCCCCTGAAGATTAAAAAAAGTTTGCTCCCCAGGGTTCAGGTGTCCTATACAGGTTCTCAGCAAAATCCTGGCTGAAATTTTTATTATTTTGGTGTTTGGCTTTAGATGATGGTGGAAGTCTTTGGGACAGGTTTAGTTTTGTTATTAGAATGGATCTGCATTTCCATGCATCAGTGTTTGAGGCATCTGAAGGGTGTAAAACCATTTGGATTTGAAATCAATTATAAAGCCAAGTGAATCAGTTTAAACCTCTTTGAATCACAACTATGTAGGAAATGCAGAATTAAAAACAATGATAGAAAGGAAAATAATTTTTATAAAGTTCAATTGAAGTTCTCTAAGTCATGGGGATAAATTAAGACAAAGATTTTTAGTTAACATTACCTTAAAATAAAATATAACACTGCAGCACAAGGTCTAATACTGAGACATTGCATTCAGCAGTTCCTTGTAGCCTCCTGCTGCAGTGGGACGGCATCTAAGAAAAGAGCATTCAGGGGCAGTACAGCACTGCTGCTCAGGTGTGTGTGGAGATGTGTGTTCACATCACAGAATCATTGATTCATGGAGTAATTTGGGCTGGAAGGGACCTTTAAAGGCCATCTAGTCCAACCCTCCTGCAATGGCACCTTCAACAAGATCAAGTTGCTCAGATCCCCATCCAACATGACCTAGAATGTCTCCAGGGATGGGGCATCCACCACCCCTCTGGGAAAGCTGCACCAGTGTTTCACCACTCTCATCATAAAAAACTTCTTCATTATACATAATTTAAATCTATCCTCCTTTACCTTAAAACCACCATGTCTTTTCCTATCATGAAGTTGACCTTTGTGGGGCTTTTTGATTCTACTCAAGGAGAAAGGGAAAGCTGGGGGAGGTGTACATGTAGGGGGGTTTTATGGTAAGGGGAAATGAAAGCTTTGGTGCTCAGGGACAGCTGTGCCTCTTGGGACCCATACTCCTGGGGATGGGGTGACTGCTGGGGTGCTGTGCTGGGCAAGGAAAGATGATCAGGATAGCTGACAGGCTCCAATTATGCCAACTTTCCTCATTAAACATAGCTGCAGAAGAAAAAAATCCCCTATTTTTCCAGTCCAAGGCCAAACTTGGCTGGGATATGTGGAGCAGCTCAGCTGCATGTGCTAGAAGTTTTACGTGGGGAATTTATGGTTGTATCAGAAAGTGTTTTCTGGGTCAGCTTTTCCCCTTTTTGGGCTCTCATTTTCCCAGTTCACTTCTACCTCACCTGGATACACATCAACTTCTAGCATATATAGCTTTCCTTTTGTCCTTTACTACTGAGCTATGTGGTCTGGAACATAGACACCAGAGCAATGAATGTGTTAAAAGAGATAAAGTTTATGTGTTCATCTAACACGTTTAGTCTAAATCTGAGTATAGATCACAGTAGGCTTATTCGGATACTTAAGCATGTATATGAACATTTTTATATATAGGAAATAAAATCATGTGATATTTATGAATGCTAGTATGGGTTTCTGTGTCATTAGATGCTCATTATCTTAACAGAAAGTGAAACGTGGTTAGCTCATGGCCATAATTGAAGTGTTGACTATAATTTTATTATTGATGTACAATTTCTTCCTGTGTCTACCTAACAATTTGTTTCAGGACAAAGCTATGTATTGTACCACACAAAACCAAATTGCTGAAGCTGGAAGCATCTCAGAAGACTGTCTAGTCCATCCGCTGCTCAGAACAGGGTCAGTCACAGCAGGGTGCTCAGGACATGTCCAGTCAGCCAAGGGTGGAGACCCTACAACCTCTCAGGGCAACCTTTCCAGTGTTTGATCTTCCACACAATAAAAATAGTGGTTAAGTGCTGTATACTACAAGTTCTGGCTTCTTTAAATCACCATACAAAGCAAAATAGAAATCAGTTTAAATACACAAACACACATTTCTCCCTAAGTCCATTTTTACCACAATGTATAATCTTATTGCAACAAGTAAAGTGCCACTAGCTGGTACAAATAAGATGGCTGGATACATAAAGCTATTCAGGAGTCCAAAACAAGGATTGTGTACAGAGCTTTCAAAACATGGTCTGAATAACTTGGCTAGGATCAAGGTTGAGCCTGACTCCCTGGTTCACTACCCTAAACCTCTCGTTTTACTTGGTCTGTCTTTTCTCATGAGATCTGAAGTAACAGTTTTGGCCTTTCCAAAGCCTGAGACAGTTTATTCCTTGCAGAATTAAGAATTCCGAATTAAAAATGCATAATTCTGTCTTATTAAAGGAGTATAATATTGGAGTACCTTTGGGTTTTTTGCTACCTGGATTGTTCATTAAGAGCCTCACTCAACATTTCATGAAAATATGAAAAAATTGTGTATTGCTTAATTAAAATCTTTACTATTTTAACTTTCTTACACATTGCATAAACATGAGTAGATCTTATGAAGTGTGGGTTTGGTACAAAAAAAAAAACAACCCCAAAATAAAAAATCATCCCAGTAAGATGGATGCTTTTCAAATATGGAGCTTTATCTTTCAGGCAAGCAGAAGCAGTGCACACTGAATACTTGCAGGCTACAAAATGCAAAAGCAAATTGTATGTGGTGAATTAAAAAAAAAAAAAAATCCCAGAAGATGAACATCTTAAAGCCCAAGCAAGACATTATTTAAATTTCTTATCATGAAACATTTTCCCTTTGACACCTGCGAAACAACAGCTCAAATCAGCCCCCCCGAATGCCGGGCAGGCAGAGCCCTGCCCGCAGGGTTTGACAGCCCAGACCCACCAGGATGAAGCTGCCAGCACGGTCAGGTACCGCAGCGCTTCAAACTCTGCTGCAGCAGAGCGTTGGCTTATTGCTGTAAAATACCTGTAGCACTTCTCCAAATGAGGTCAGTGAGTTTGTTAAGAGCCAAATAGTCTTGCTTTGTGTTAGCTCTTAATAGTGGATGGTGTAGTCATATCACAGAGAAGCACTGGGTGGCAGTAAATGCCCAACAAAACCCA
This sequence comes from Corvus kubaryi, assembly GCF_017639235.1. Classification (NCBI taxonomy): domain Eukaryota; kingdom Metazoa; phylum Chordata; class Aves; order Passeriformes; family Corvidae; genus Corvus; species Corvus kubaryi. The sequence continues at coordinate 28,041,680 of NW_024580671.1, read as the reverse complement.
GGCAGACAAAGGCAATTAAATAAAGCAAGGCAGAGAGAAGCTGAAAACTTCAACTGCTTCAATGATCAGTTCTTTACAAATGGCTATTATATAATATAATAAGTAACTGTAGTTTTACTTATTCATTAGAGAGTTTTGTGCATGGCTACAATCCATCTGCTTTAAATGGCTTGAGAGTGAAATTGGCTGTCTCAGACTTTATGGGAGTTGCTGAATATCAGGAAGGAGAAAAAACCTTTCTGTTTTCAGGTACATTGCAAAGCGGATGAACAAAATATTTTTCTTTGAAAATTTAAATAACTGAATATATTTTCTTATTTGCCGAGGTTTTGCAGATTGATTGCTTTTTTGTATGGATAGGCAAATGAGCACAGAGCAGTATTTCTGTTGAACTTGATATTGTTTTTTCTTTGAGATGCAGTTTGACTGATAAAAGCAACAGCATTGCCAAGCTTGACACTGTAAGGCATTTCATTTGATAATGGATAACATTCTGCTGAAAAAACCCCAGCATTTCTGTGCACAAGCCATTACAAACGCCTATCAAAAGGCTCAGAAACCAGCTGATGGACAGATCTCAGAAAGCAATTATATCCAAGAAACCAGTCTCCCAGTGGAGTGTGCTCACTGGGATTTCACAAGGTGCCGGCTCATGGTCCTGCTCCCATCAACATTCTCCACAGCCAGGGTGCAAATACACCCTAGTGGACGTGACTGCAAAAAGATTTTGTGGGGGAAAGTGATAAAGGGCAGCCCTTCAGAGCTATCCAGTGGCACTGCAGCTTGGGCTCTGTTGAGTAATGTGCCTTTTAATGGTGGGCTGAATTTCTCAAGATGGAACTGCATTGCTGGAGTTTTTTACAGGTACCAATGACAGGACTCAGGACTGTATTTCAGCAAGCAGTGGCCAATAAATGGTTTCACGGTGGATAGCTGGCTGCTGATGGGCTCGCAGACTAGCCAAGTGGCTAAAGTGCTAAAGTAATCCATGGCTGCATGGGAAGGAAATACTGATGAGAAGTGGGAAGGGAAATTATCACTCTGTGAGGCATTAGCAAGAACTTTACTGGAACAAACTGACCATTTATTGGATCCCCAGTTTAAAAAATATGCTGATAAATTGGAAAGGATACACTGAAATACTGCAAGAATGATTTGAAGTCTGGAAAACCTTAGAGCATGCCAAGAGCTCAATATAATTTATCCAGAAGAAGCTTAAGTGCCTTGGTCATGGCCTGTAAGCCCCTACCCAGGGAAAAGGTTTCTGAAGTTTCTGAGTCTCTAACACAGCAGAGAAAGGCTGCAGTCAGGGTCAGAGGAAGGCTGAAGATCTAGGACAGAAGAAAATGACTTTTTCAAAATCTTTGTACATTATCCATCAGGACCCTGGGCTCAGCCATGCAGGGACAGCCATTATGGAAAAAAAATGAGCATTCAGTGCATGAGTTTCTCCTCTGGTACAGCAGCGGGTATCTAGATGAGCAGCTTAAGTCAACACTTGTTTTAGATTTATTCAAGCATAAATAAGAGCAGATTTTTGTCTGCCCTTCACCAGATAAACAGCAAAGTTCCTAATTTTTCACAGCAATATTAAAACAGAGACCTATGTTGCCATGAAATAAATTGTATCAGGCTCAGAAATAGCATACTGTAGACAACAAGATCCTTAGGATAAACAGATGTTTTTGTTGCAAATACAACAGAATTCTTTTTATATAAAGAATACCAGAGATGTGTCAGATAAAAGCCTTGATACATAGCTAGATACCAGACTGTATTCAATAAGTTTTCCAAACATCTTGTTTTGTCTGTCAGATCTAATGATGACTGGTGACTAGACACTTCAGTGAAATGCTGCTTTGCTATTTATTCTCCTGAGAAACCTCAAAACATTTCCAATTTGATTTAAGGAAGTTTCCAGAAGTCAATTCAACATGCTACAGAAAGCAGTTCACTTTCATGGTCAATATGCAGTCTATAAAGAACAATAAGGAGAAGGTAATTTCATTTTGATCAAGCTAACCTTGTATGTTTATGCTCTGCTTGATTTTAGTACTCCTGTCACTTGCTCTGAAACTTGTGTTATGTTGAATTCTTTTGTCACACGCAAATTTCACTGAGATGGAGTATAAGGATGCACCTAAACTTTGCCCACATGAAGGCCAAGCTAGCCAGCAGCCTGGGAGGCGTGAAATGGCAGAGCCCACAGCCATGAGTGCTGGTAGAGAGCTGTGCTTTCAGCCCATCTGCCTTGCAGTCGCAAAGGTGGACGTTCTTTTTAAGCATTCCCTTGGCTGTGTTTGAGAATGTCACCAGGGAAATTAACTATTTTCGCCCAAGTAATGCAATGGTAAATCATTGTCTTCCTCAAGCATTAAAGACCCTCAAGCCATAAGGCTACTTTTGCACTGACGACATTGACCTCCTGGACCACCTTCAAATCCATACCCATCCTACAGACAGGAAATGTAGGTCTGATAACCAGTGTCCAGCAGAGATACCTGCAAACCCCAGTCACTATTGTGGCTGCTTGTGGAAAGGAAAAGCTGCCATTCAAGAAGGCAGCAGAGGGTCTGTGTTTAGCCTGGTAAAACATGTAAAGGGAGATGATATATTCAATATTCAGTATTCAGGGAATGGTCCTCAGGGATATTTCATCTGAAGGGCAGCTTAGATGTGGGATATAAACTGGTCTTGAATAAACATAAGCTGGAAATTACCAGAAGGGTAGAAGTGTTGAGCTTTTGATGGGATACTCTTCTTTCTTGGACCAGGGTAAGAGAGCAGAAGAGGCTGCTGTTCTGATAAGTTCTTTATTTCATAGTCTCATAGCTTTCTTGAAGGCAGAGTTCAAGGGGGTTACATGATAGAGCTAAGCAGCAGCAGCAGCAGTAGGCAAACAGCAGGCAGAAAACTGCTGCTTCTTCTAATTCTAGTTTCTTCTATATTTTTTTTCTTACAGAAGTGTGGATTATATTTGTTAATTGACCAATAAGATTAACACACAATTCTAGTTTTCTGTTTCTTAACCTATCCTGGTCTAATTCTAATAGTCATAAATATTACACAAGTATTACATAGGTATTACACAGATTTGTGTATACAGTTTCTATCAGCTCTTATTGTTTATGTGAACACTCTGTCTAAAAAATGTGAGCAGTATAGTTCCATCTGTATTTTTTCTAAAGTAAAGAATTCTGTGAAAAGGTAACACTGCTGCAGTAAGAACTGCGTTTTAAGGTCTCTGCTGCAGCTTTTTAATGTTTAAGGCTCTTAGCATATATTTCTACTAAAAGTTAAAAATCTATATTTCTATTTCACTTTGGTGTGACTTCATGTATCTCAGCTTGTCCAAAGGTTTTAATTCAACCCCTGTGCTTTGGCTTTCCTCTGGGCCTGGGTCATCGAGGTCTATTAGAAGAATAACCAGAGTATCCTAGTGGAGGAAATGTATTTACCTTAGTAACTTTAAGGTGGATCTAGGTCAGTTTATGAAGGTCATGTTATGTACCTGCAGAGATGGCCAAGGCTGACTGCATGACCAGGGAGGTCCCCCCAGCCTTGTGCCTCTTGCTGGCATGAACTGCTTGTCCTGGTTTTCCCTGTTCTCCCAAAAGTCTCGTGACAAACAGCAGCCTGATGTTTTCTGTTTTCTCCCTCCCACACACTGTGTTTATTTACAACAATGATAAGAAATATTCAGTCTGTGGTTTCCAGACATTGTGGGTAAAGTGAGAAAGAAAAACAACAAAAAAAACCCCTAACCCAGCAATCAAGCTGTAGTTTTACTGGGAATTTCAGGCCTGCAGTAGTTTTTTCAATGGTTTGTTGCCATATTAGCTTTTTTTCTAACATCATTAAATGTTAAAATTCCATGATTTAAGACTACAGAATTTGTGTGTGTGGACAAGCCAGCTCTGTGTTTTAATGATTCTTATGCATATGGAATTTTAATGAATATTGCCTTCAGTGGGCCATTTGTCTAATCAAGAATATGTAAAACGCTTCTTTTTCTGTAGCATCTGAAGAGCAGTGAACGACAAGCATTTGAGCTGCCACCATGCAATTCATGGTGTGACATTTTCCATCTTCAACCAGGCAGGGGAAATGGGGACAGAGCTGAGTAGCTGGGCATCCTGGGGAGCAGGAGGCAGTGGTTTGGGAAAGCTGCTGTGACCTGAGGGTCAGAAAAGGCTGGCAGTGCTTCAGGTATGCCTCTCTGAGAGGACCAAAGGATGCTGAGCCCTGAAGATTTCTGGGGTAGAGTTCCTTTACTTATCATAGACAGAAATGCAGCACGTGGGGTTATGTTGCTAACTCCCCCTTCCACTCCCTCTACCTCTAGCCCTAAATAAAAGAAAGTAATTTCATAATGACATTCAGAAGGCATTCAGCTCTTTGCAAATAAATGAAAGACTTTGTAGTCTTTCCTGGTGCTGTTGCTCATGGCAGTGCCTGATCCAGGGGACCCCTGGGATCAAGGACCCTGTCCTGTGTGACAGGTGGAGCTGTGGGTCGGGAGGACAGTGACAGCAGAGGGTCCTTTCCCCAGACAGAACTCTGGGGAAGCAGAGAGCCTGCTTTTCCTGGGCAGAGAGCAGAGACTCCTCCCTGCCTCCCACCATGCTAAATTCCTTGTGACAGGTTTAGCAAGTGCATCAGCTCCCTTCTTGCTTCTTGCAGGTACCATTCTGTCTGTTTCTGCAGAGATGACCACCTTCTCTGCCTCCATGTGTCTCTCCCAAGCATCCTTCCCACGGGCTTCCTTGGCTGACTGCTCCACTCCTGTTCAGGTGAGGGCTTTTGCAAGGCTACCTGCACCTCCACAGCGGTACGCCAAGATTTTTTCTGCAGGTGCACAGTACACCATGTTTTCCATATTTCTGAGGTTGCCCATTCCTAAGAAAGCTCAAAAGACGTTTATGTGAGCAGAGAGCTCCTTCAGCTAGAAGTAAGTGAAACCACCTGCCAAGTCACCTTCCTGGGTCTTTTTCTGCTTTCTCCTGGTTTCAAGCACAGTTTAAGTGTCAAGTTGCAAGAAGATGTAAAAAGAGAAAATGTTGACCCCTAATACTTGTTTGGCTTGAATAACACGTTTCCCTTGAATTTTCTGGCAGTTAATGGAAGGCTGACATATAAATACTTAAAATATATGTATTTTTTTTTTTGTTAACTCCTCACATGAAATTCTTCTGCAAATCCAAAATCTGGTAGTTTTATCCTTCAGGATGCTGAGCCTACACTCTCATTCCCTCAGGGTACCGAAGCTTTCTAATACCTTGCAGGGAGCACTTTCTGCCACATTGGCATGGAAATGATATATCATAGAAAAAGTGGGGCTGAGTGATCAGGCAGACAAGTGCCTTCCTATCTCTGAATAGATTTTAAGCTATGTCAGACTGTTCACTGTCCTGGTGCCTACTGGGTTTGAAACTGAAGGAGTTAACAGTGGCAGCCCTCCATGGCCATGGCAGAGGGCTGGAAAACACACTTTAGCATAACAGTGCTTTGCCTCCTGAGCAGCATTTGGAGATCTATCATATTTCTGTTTTAAATTCACATCCTTCCCTCAACAATACGCAATGCCTCCATCTCCATGGAAATGCTGGTGTTGTTCAGCATTCACAGCTCACGAGGACAAAACGCAGTAGATGCATTTTTGTCCCATAAAGAACAGGCCCAGATTCTGCTGCAGCTGCCAGGGGCTCCCCACTGCTCTTTGCTTATTCAGTACCACAGCTCACCTTAAAACGTTTTTAAGCATCAGCTCTCCAGCCTTTCACTGCCTCGAAACACGTTTAAGGAATCCATCTGTGTGAAAGACCTGCAGGTGGTACAAAACTCACTGCAATATGACTGCCCCTCTCCTGGCAGTGCTTCAACACCCCACAAGTTTATGTAGTTGCTGAAGGGATGAATGCAAGAGGGCTCTGAGAGTATTCCTTTCTCTTCATAGAGAAATCAGGAACTGGGTTACTCTCTTTCCCCTATGTTTTTCTTTTATGTATGCACATTATACTTTTATAAAAAAAGGCAAACGAACCTGCAGCTGTGTTTTATTAACACTGCACTAATTGACTGTTTCCTTTTTTATCAGCAGGAGAGAGAGAAACAGCTTTTCAGGCAGCCCACCTTGAGAAGCTGGGATGATGCCTTTGCCTGGAGAGAGCTCTTTTCCCGCACCATCCAGCATGGGATCCCTGGCAGCAGCTCCCACACAAGGGTTGCTCCCATCCATTTAGGGCTGCTCCCTTTCTGGTAGGCATCTGGGGAAGAAAGGTGATGAAAAAGAACCCAGTGAAGGTCAAACACACCAGGACAAGTGGTGGGGAGGACAGCATGAGAGATGGCAGCCATGGGAGACTGGTGGGACATGCTGGTGAACTTGGTCATGTCCCTTCTCCTTTCAGGAGAGCACGGAGAATGACAATGTCCTTTTGTGGAAGTGCTTTGAAATTTGCAAATGAAAATCCAATACATAAAGGCTAAGTCCTATTACTGCCACTTCTATTCCCACAGTATATGCTTGTGCATGGAGCACTCTACTGCTTCTGGTCTCATTTTTAACACAAATAGGAACAAAAAAAAATATACCTAAGAGGATTGCCAGCCTATGGTGAGATATCTCATATGAAATTATGGTGGTTGGAAAGAGACATTGTTTTCTTAGGACCTGCTCTGGCATCAGCCACAATTTGTCCCCATCTGATGACTCCTCACTTGCAGTTGCTGTGTGGCCATGGGTGATGGGCACCTGCTCCCTTCTCCATGGACAGGCTGCAGAGGAGAGAAAATTTTCCCTTCCATTAAGCTATTGGTTTGAGAAGTGATTTCTATTAAAATATGGTTTGTGATAAGTAAGACTGGATAAGACATTGGACCAACCATAAATTTTAATTATGTAAGATTAAAACTAAAACAAACCTCTTGGAGCTTAGAGGAAGTTTAGTATGTGACCAAGACAAAACAGGCAAGAAGCCCCCCATGCTGGGTTTTGTTGCAGTGATTGTCACTGCTCATAGCAACATCGATTTTGATGTAAATTTGCGTGCTTTTAAGTACAGACCCTTTCTGCACATTTGAGGCCAACCCCAGAGGTTCTTCTGGAATATCACATACTGTGAGCGACACCTGTACAGCATCATTTCCCCCTACAAAAGAAAACATTTTTAAACAACTGCCTTTTGCTGTGCTGCTGTGTAGAATGACGGCAGTTCCCAGAAAAGGCCAAGCCTGCAGAACAAGCAGAGAAGAAAGCCAAGCCAGAGCAGGGTAATCAGCAGTAATGAGCTAGAAGGATGCTTGCTTTGCATTTACCTGACTGTCCAGCACATACTGCAGCAGAAAAGGCTTTAAAGGCTGATAGATGGAAAGAAGCCAGGCTTTCTAAAATTGATACGCAAATACAAGCTAATGCTTAGTGAGAAAAGCTGCTTATATAAGGATGAATATGGTATCACATATAACAAGGAATTATTTGGTTTATTTTAAGCTGATTTATTTTAAAATTATTTCTGAGCTCCTGAGGAACTACATAAACATTTTTCATAGTATTTTACAGCAAAAGCAAAAGATCTGGGTTTTAATAGAACTTCAAAGTTGTCTCCAGACCCCACTGGGTTTGTATATCTGCTGGGCAGATAACGCATCAGCTTTTTCCCAATCTCAGCCCAAAAGGGAGCCACTAACAACAAATTTACCCTTATATGGATGTGGACTATTTTAACTGTGTTTAATTGGGTTATAACAGCGACACCCTTGGTTCACCCCTGAGAGGGGAGAGAGACAAGAATGGCTTCCTTCTACCCTACTGAGGTTGTCTGCAATGCCAAGTGGATGTAACTGAGCCAGCCCCAGTGGTTCCCCAGTCACAGGGGATATAAACTGAGTCATCCCAGCTGGCAGAAGACATTAGGAGTGGTTCAGATGCCTGAAGAATCTCCCACAGGTGGCACTGCTGTGGTCAGGTCTTTGTGACTCTGCAGAGAGCATCTCCAGGTGTTGAACATGGCCCATCCAGCTGAGACAATCCTGCTGGGAGAAGGTCATGTACTGAACACCATAGGACGGGGTGAACTCCAAGAGGTGGCCAAGAATGTCTCCTGTTCTCCCAAGCTGCTTCCTTGGTTCTCAAGTAGAAAGTGCTGCACTGACACTGGGCTGCAAAGCCTGTGGGTAGTTACAGATTTTGAAAAGTTTAAGGCAGCCAGCCCACAAAGAGTGGCTACTCCAGTGACTTCTACCAGTGATAGTCCCAAGGTTATTTCAAATGCAGAAATTAGCACCTTTGTCTTCTGAGTCTGTGAAAACCTGATGGAGTTATTTTTATAAAGGAGTTGCATACTTTTATGGGCTTAACCTTTTATCCTGAAATTTCTCATAACTGTTTTATTAATGCTCAAGAGATCTGAAGTATCAGATTGCTCAGCTTAAATAGGTAGAAAATTTAAATTACAGTTAAGACTTGTCAGGAAAATTAACCTGAGCCAAAGCTTCAGCTTGGAATGAGTGGCTGGTGGGTTAGATATCTGTCACTGACCATCCACCAGGACAACCTGGATTTGTACATTCAGGCATAAATGAGGGATGGTATTGCTGAGGGTGAAAGACCTGCTGGGACCAAGGTGCATTTAGGGCCCCCCTGTCCCACTTGCTGCTTTTCAATGGACTGTGCCCAGAGACACACCAGAGTGTGGGAACCATGAATCCTTCCTGGGCTTTCCCACATGCCACGTCCCTGGGTCCTCGACAGGGGCACAGTGTAAGCCCCCATCCCTCTGGAGCTGAGAAGGACACAGTGACCCAGCTCTGCACTAGGCTGAATTTTGGCAGAAGCAGGAACTGGTTTTGCTCTGAAGGGGAAACTCTTTCTTCATTAAAAGGTGTAGCACCAAGAGAGCAAATTAAATCAAAAAATTCCAATCTCATTTGATTATTAAATTAGAGTTGACTTCTAACTTACAAGATTTTCACACAGTCATTCAAATCCCATGGTAATGCTATAATCGTTATTTGTTTAAGAAAGACATGAAGGTTCTTGTTACTCTCATGCCTGGGAAAAGGAGATGACTTTGGGAAAAAATTAAACTTTGAGCTTCTCAAAAAAGATAGGCATAAGGATAAAGCCAGCAGTATACACTCCTGTATCTTGGGTGAGGGACTAGAAGCAGAGACCAGCAGGTGGCTCAGAGGAACATGACACATGCAGTGGCAAGGGACAGGGAGCCATCACACACAAGGCCGGGCTGAGGAGAGTGATCAGTGCCTCTCCCTCTGTGAGTAGTTGAAAAGATGGGGATGGACCGAGCCCAGCAGGAAAACTTGAACACAGCCAACCAAAAGACCCTATTGAGCCAGAAGCATACAGGTGAGAACTTCAGAAAACTCCAGAAAAGGGTAACTGAAAGGGTTATAACATGAAAGGATAAAAAGGACTCGTATTTCTTTCCTCATGTGGATATAGAAATCTACTGAACAACTTTCAGAGCCCACAGGATTCAAATGTCAGCCTGGGAAAATTGTATGGGTTGATTCTACTAAAGGCTTGGACCAGACATGACTCACCAAGGGTTGCATTTGCATTGTGGCCAGGCATCACAGAATCATAGACCTATTTGGATTTGAAGGGACCTTAAAGATCATCCAGTTCTAACCACCCTGCCATGGACAGGGACACCCACTAGACCAGGTTGCTCAAAGTCCCATCCAGCCTGGCCTTGAACACTGACAGTTATGGGGCAGTACATAAAGAGCTACATAATTTGATTCCTTGGCTGCTATTACAAACCCAAGTGAGAGGCTTGTGCCCCAGCGCCAAGGAGCTGGGGCTGACATTGGAGACCTTGACAGGTCAAAGTGAGGGCTGATGCATCTTCTCACAGGTTGTGTGTCAGGCTTACAGCTGAGGTCATCTTTAAAGCCAGGAATTAAGGGCCTGAGGGAGGGTTGTGCACTGGCATCCCTCTGAGGCTCCTGTGGGCTGGCACAGGCATTACCGGACTTTACAAGATAAATGTAAATAAAAGCAAAAATAGATGGATAAGCAAACTGGGAGTTGCATAGCACTGTGTGCTACAAAAAGAAAGTGGACGGGGGAGTGAGGCATGGTCTGCAAAGCGTGGAGTGGAAGGTCTGGGTGCTCTGTGTCTAGGTTTGACTTTTTCCTTAGGTCTTTCTGCTGCCAGAATATGAAATGCATCTAGGAAAGTGATGTCTTTTCCTAGCTGAAATTTCCAGTTACAAGAGAAATGATATGTTTTTGAAAGGGGTCCAGACATAAAGTGACTGACCTTTTTGCTCTGAACATGGGGCAGGGTATTTTTGTTGTGGGGAAGTGTCTATATGTAGCCTCGATAAAAGGGTGAAATGGAAGCCTTCATACATCACCCACTGTAAGTTTCCAGACCACAGAGGGCAATGTTTAGTATTTGTGCTTTGGATGTATTAAAAGCTAAAATATGAATCAAATAGCATGACTTGAAGCTGATTTGTTTCAGAAGAAAGTAGAAGTTAAAACTTTTATGCATCTGCACATCAAAGTGTTATTACTAGCTAAGGTTTCTTTTTATAATTTAACCCCATATCTGAATTGAATTTCAATGGGTTGGTTGTGCGGTGCACTCTGATCTCCATATCAGTTGAGTTTGATGAGCACCCCAAAGCTCAGTGGCTGAGAAAGAAAGAAGAAAAGCATGCCTAGGAACATCAAACGGGAGTGCAGGCCTGATATCTTTTGTCAGTAGAAAGATTGTTTTAATACCCTGTCGGTCACAGTAATAACCTTAAACAAATAGATCACTTGTATTTACTTTGTAATATCAGTGCTTTTACAAGATTGACTACCTAGTGGGATTGTCTGTACAAATTCCACAGTTGTCCCCAGGCAGCTCTGTGAAGAGGACACTTTAACTCCATATGCCATAGAAAGATGCCTTCAGTGATGCTCCATGAATTAATCATATCCCTGAGGGCTGTGGGAGGATAATGGTAGAAAAACCCTGCCGGAATGACTTGGAGAGCTCCAACGAGCTGTCACAGCACCTGGCCACTTTGTGCAGTGAGGAGAAGTTATATCAAACAGGCAGTACCTGGATGAGCAGATAGTGCTGAGCCTCACTGAGCTGTCAGCAGGAGAGAGGGAAGCACCAGTTACTTTACCTATCAAATGGGCTTCCTGCCGCCTGGGGCCAAGGGGTTACTGGAGAGAAAAGGAAGTAAACATTTATCTAGTGGATTACTCCTTTTCATTTCCTAATCCCCCCTCTTGAGTTACAGAGGCACTGTAAGGATGAGCTGTGTGTATTCTTTTTGCTGATAAAATTGCCTAGCAGTGAGCTGAAGGTTTCATGCACAAGTGTTGGGGTTTTTTTCTTTATTGGTTATCTATTGCTTCTTCCCAGCTTCTAGGTTCCTACCCTCAAGTCCATGGCCGTACACAGCCATTCTATGTATGCAGCATGTGCATCTCAGGGAAGGTAGGGATAATGGTTTGTGATGATAAAGTAAAATTATCACCAAGACCACCTTGTGTTCTCTGTTCTTGCTATTTAAAGCAGTTTGTGTCAGATCTTGTTTAAATCTTTTTCATCTTTTCTGGGCAACAGAAGGTTTCCCTTTATATGAATATAAATAAAACCCTTTCAGAGTAATGATGTTTTTCATGGAGGGTGTGTTAACCTACAGGAGTGTGAAGTAGGTTTACATTCAGAGAACAACATGTGCATCAGGATTATTCCTCCTCCACTCCCCCTGAGCAAGACCTTTTCCTCTTTTGTTTCCATTTGAGCCAGGTGCCAGTTCATTTCTCTCAGACATTTAAAATACATCAAATGCAAGTAATGCATCACGTGTTTTTTCCTAAATGTTTTTCAGTTGATCTGTTTCTACTATATTTTAAACCATTTCTTCCCTGTCAAGACAAATCTTGCCTAGATAAATATGAGCACAGCTTTGCTTTTGTATTTCCTTACACCTTGATCTGTAGCCAGATCCTAGCTACAGGGTCTTATTAACCTCTCTGACCATGCCAGGTGACTCCCAGGAGACTGCTGGAGAAAATCCTGATTTACAGTCACAGGAGAAAGCAGGAAATCAAATCACTGCTTAAAACTTCATACATGCCAGGCACGTATGATCTGACCACACAGACATTTGACAACACAGGCAGGTAAGACAGATCTAGAAAGATCCAAATGCCACTCTACCCTACATCTGTCTGTTTCTCCTGGTTGTTAAGAAGGGAGATTTGGTGAGACTAGTTTGGATGCAGCCCTCTATCCTTCAGTCATTTCCGTGGCGATGAATGAGCCTCCATCTTCCCTTTTCCCAGGCTGTCACTCTTGCCATTTGCCTTCATGCAGGGAATTGCCTTTTAAAGACCTCAAGGCTGAAAACCAGACTACATCATGTCCAAAGTGTAGCACCACAGGGACAAGTTCCTCAAATGCTGTTGGCTGCTGGTTGATAGCTCTGGCCAAAACATTTTGGCTTGAAGAGGGAAGGAAGACATTTCCCCAGCTCAAGCTCTCTGGGTCAGGGGACGAGGCCAAGGAAGCAGCTAGGCCTGCTCAGAGACCTAAGAGAAGATTACAGAAACAGTTACTGCCAGTTGACCTCATCTCATTCTTCTCATTTTGTGCCTTTTAGGCACAGCTGATGGCAGGGCCAGATCCATCCTATGAGGTGCTGGAGGGGTCTACACCCTAACTGAAGCTATCCTGCATTTTTTACCTGCTCTGACAGAAGAACTGGGGAAATCTTTTCTCCAGGTTGCACTGTAGCCATCTATGTTCTATGGAATTTTGCAGCAGTTTTGATGAGTTTTGATTTTTTCCTTAAAGTTTTGATGGGTCTGACGTTTTATCTCGAATGCCCTCTATGAGATTTCTGTCTCCTGTCCTTTTTGGATAGGGTAATGGTTTTGTATTTCTGTTGAACTGGAGCGGGCTTTGGACTGGTCAGGTACACAATCCATTTTACTTCTACTGTGAGTAAAACTCTCACACTGTTTAGTCAAAACCTGCCTTCTCCAGAGAAACGCCTCATTGCCTGGCTGTTTCATTTTGAAGCCTTGTGGCCATGAAATCTGTTGGGAGAACACAAACAGCTGTGATTACCTGACAGCTCTAGGAAATGGCACAGAGACAAGATACGTCTTTGAGATAAAAGTGCTGATTGCAGGTGGAAGCTGCAGACAGATCTTTAAAACTTCTCTGTAACCTTTGGGCTCTGGTGAGCACCAAAAGGGGGAGATGCCCTGCCAGTCTGTATCAATGAGAAACAGCAACCTGATATTGCTCTTCTACCCAACTGAGAGTCATTAGTTTTGTTAGAATTGGATTGAGGGTGTCTGTAAGTGTGATGCCATTATTCTTTCTTAATGTAACTACAGTTTACCCAGAGGATCCTAATAATAATAGAGCCCTTGGCCTTGTACCTGCTGTATGTGTCCCATCCCAGAAGCAGGTCCTGATCTGCAGTCCACCTACTCTACAGGGGGAGAATGAAGAGCTACCCATGGGGAATTTTGCAACATTGCAAACAGAACATCTGTCTGAACACGTCAGATTTTGGAGTGCTAAGCCACAAATTCTTCCTCATAGCCATGGTTGGAAAAAGCTGCCTTTGTAGCTGGGACTACAGGAGGCAAGTTTTAGCACCAGGAGACGCAGGCGTGTGTTACTTCCTGGGGGTCTGCTCACTGTCTCATCAAGTTCTCCTTAGAGAAGGCTTGGAAGACAAAATTTAAAAAATCCAGCATTTCCTTCTTTTTCTCTCATCCCTGTCTCTTGCTTGTGAATGTATTAGTCCTTATTCCAAGGACTTTCATAGGCACCGAGCCAGGACTGGCTGGGATTCCCAGCCAAAGATAACAGCTTCAGATCTGTTCATATTCCTTTTGCCTGCAGCCTGTCCCCTTCCCTTCCTTGAGCTTTTCTACTCCCTGATCTTCCCTTTCCAATTATTTTTTCCCAAGATGTTTTACCCATCAATCTCCAAGCCATTTGTTACTGTACTGCAAAGGGCTTTATGCATTCTCCCTTTTCCTTTTTTTCTCTCTCTCCTATTTTCTTCTTATCTTCTCCCTCAAACAACATTCCCCATTACAGCTGATATGCACTACCAACTACAGATCCTGCCCACACACCTTTACCATGTGTGATGGTGCCCCAGCACCCTTTGTGCCACAGGTGGGTGAGGAGACAATTCAGTCCTGCAGGATACTCCCACACTGCAAACTCTGGGAATATAAGCAAATCCCAGTGCCTTACTCCTGCCATGGAGCGGTGGTGAATTTAGTGACGGGGTAACTTAAAACGCTAAAATACCTGGTGGCTATGCTTTTGTTGGTTTTGCTTTTGAAGAGTGCCACAGTGGAGCTGCAGTGAGACCCAGGCAGGAAGGCCTGAGGAGCGTGACTGTCAGGCAGCCTGGTCAAAGCAGTCACAGATTCCAGTCTCTCTGTGCTCTCCTGCTGCTGCAGAGCAATGCTGGGCCAGCGTGGTTCCTTCCACCAATTGCGTGGAATCACAGGGAGGCTGTGGAGCTGTGAAAAATCAGGACAGAATAAAGCCAGCTTCTGAACTGCCCTCATCCCACTGTGTGCCACTGCAGAAGCAGCCCTACGCTGTGCTTACCCTGCAGCTGGTTTGAGCTCACCTGTGCCCGAATCTCCTGATAGCACAGCACCAAGCACTGACACTAGAGCAGGGAAAAATGCTCTTTTTTAGGAGCCCAAGTCATTATTAAGAAGGAAGGGGGAAAAAAAATTGTGTGGACTCACTTGGATTTGACAACTAACCTAGGCTGCACTCAGTTTTAAGTTCAGCTGTCCTGGAAAATATCCTCAAGAGATTTTTGAACAGGAGAGTCAGGGATATTACAAAAAGGAATTGTTGGCTTGAGATTTCTACCAATTCTAGGAAAAATCCCATGAGAATAGTTGTTCTTGTGAGGTTTTTTCTGCACCTGAACAAGAAAGAAAGTATGTTCTTAAAGCATTACATCTCTCACCACAGTGGAGTGGTGTATCTGGAAATTCAATTCTGACACTTCACGAAGACTGAAAAATGAAGTTGGTTGAATTGTGTGAGACTATTTTTACCCCTTGTCACATCCACAATGTCTCCTATGTGTGGGACAGCTCTGCTGCCACGACTTGTCAGCTCTGCTGCCAAAAGAGCACCCCAGCCCAGAGGTGATGAGGTGGGATATGACTGATGTGTGAGATGAGTGGTTCTTTGCAGCCCCACATCCCTCTCATTGCCTCTCCGTGTGCTCCAGAGCTCCAAAACCAAGAAAGAGCCTAGATCAAGCAGCTGGTTACTGGCAGGGAGGTGGCAGAGGTGGCCACAGGTGACAATTGGAGGGGAATAAACAGTATTTTCATCTGATTTTGTAGAAAGAAGAGGGCTAAAAAGTTCAGTCTTGTAGCTGCTGTGTGTGAAGTGTTCAGGTATGTCAGGTTCTGGCCATGGTTGGCTTTTGGGTACCACCACCAGGTCCAGACTCTGGGGAGTGAGAGATGCTCTGTGACGGGTGGAGCTATGAGGGACCCTGGTGGGAGCCATGCTGGCACTGCTGGGCACTGACCCACAGCCCCTTAATAGGCAGAACTGGGGGGTGGCAGCAGCAGGTTCCATCCATGAGCCAGGGACAGGGCTGGAGACAGACACCTCTACAGGAGGAGCTGAAGTGGGTTTGAGGGGGTGCAAGAATCTTCCTGAGAGATGTAGCCACCTAAGTCAGTAAGACAATGTGCAAGATCTCCCTTGTGACTACAGGAGAGGAAATTCTGACACCTGACAATCCTGCCTGAATTTCTCGGATGGTAAGACTGCAAAGGGCACTACTGCTGCCTTGGGCTGAAGCATAGGCCCAGTATTACATTGTGGCATCCAAGAGGTGTTCTTTTCTTTTATCCCATGCCTCTGTACCCTCTGCCTGGGTCTCCTGGCTGTGGATGTGGCCTGGCAGATTGTTTATGCACATTTGCGCTCCCTGGGCAGCCCACTGAAGCTGCACCTTTCTCCAAATCCTTTGCTAAGATGTGGTAGGATCAAATCAAGGACTTCTGGTATGATTTTGCTGCCTATGAAGCTTGAGCACATGATTTTGTTATAGCATAAGGTGCAGGCAGCTTTGATGTGGCCAGGAATGGGGTCCACACCTCTAAATGCAAAATGGGTCGGGATATATGCAGAGCTCCTCTCCTCAACTAAAGACTAGGAGCAGCTGCTCTCCTCCAACCCAGCTTAGTCCTCCCACTATCAGCATTATGAACAAAGCCACCACCCTGGGATGTGGGTGCTGGTGATGGAGACCATTGTCTTTGGTCATGATGCTGTGCCATGTGGACTTCAGCTTGGAGTCAAGCACCTGGAGCTATGGTGACACCATGGTGGCAGGTGCTGCACACCTGCATGGCTGTGCTGCTCTGACATCTGAACACTGGCATTGGCTGGGCACTTTCCCCCAAGGGCAAATCCCAAAATTTCCCACTGAATTTACCCATCAGCAATGGGGAGGGTGATGCTGCTGGCAGAACTGTCATCCGAGGCACTTCCACAGGGTCCATGACTGAAAGCATTGTTTGCAGCTAGCTCGGATCACAGAAATCTCAGGCTGCTGATACATTACAAAACAAAAGGCATAGTTTGCATTTGGTTTTCATAAGGAGGCTACATATGAACCAAGGTATGCAAATACCTTGTGATGAAGAGAAAAAGATTCCAGGACTGTGGAGGTGTAAGAGCTGACAAATTATGTGGCATTATGGAATAATACTACATTTTTTTGCAAACTGAGGAACAACAGCTGTTAAGCATGTCAATGTTTTGGGAGCAGAGGAATAGAAAGCATTGCTGTCACATACCTAGAGAGGAAAGGAAGTGAATGCAGCAGTGAACAGGTGAGAGAGCCTCACGTTGTTATCCATAGGAGGATAAAAGTACTAAATCCTTATTTAATCCTTGCAGAGTTATTTAAAATATTAGAAGTGGTGAGCCTCAAAGGGGATTAGGAATGGTTACAGAGGGTGAGTTAAATTACAAAGTTCACATTTGGGGTTTTTGTACTTATTTGCAGGAATAGAGCAAGTACTTCTTTTTCACAGTTCTTCCTCTTTTTTTTTGATTGACAAAAACATGCACACCACATACTTACCAGTATTTGTGCCCTTAAAATCCAGTGTGAACTTGGAACCTGATCCCTGTCCCCAGGGTTTAGCCGGCAGAAATCCCCAGCCCCACTTACCTGGCCCCTGGTTCTGCCGCTGCTGAGAACTCACGCACCTCACAGATTCTCAATGACCATTAATCTCCTGCCTCCCCCGCCTCTTTCCTCCTGGAGTGTAAGCAGCGATATGATTTTCCTTCTCATAAAGGTGACACTTGTCTCACCTGCTTTTTGACCCCACTTTTTTATATCCCTTTCTCTAGAATCAAGGGAGGAGTTGAGTCTTGTCTTCTAACTGCACCCTTATCCCTCCCAGTCCTTCCTTTGTCTTCTGGGACTAGTATCACTCAAGTTGCTAATGATTCATTGTGAGGAACTGAAGAATTAATGGTTAATGGCTCAAGCCATGGTCCATTTGCTAAAGCAGTGGGTGCTTTCCTGATGCTGTGCAAGGTCACAGCCCAGGTGCAGAGGGGGTGCACATCCACCACCAGAGGCTACATGAGGGTTTTGGCCCAGATAAGGGAAGAGACCAATAAGAAGCAGACCCTGCAGAGGTGGGATAATGCTTTTCATCATGACAATGTCCTCCCTTACACAACTGGTTCAGGTGTAAAACTGCCCCCCACCCCAGCAGAGGTATCAGAACATTCACACATAGTCCTGAAGGTGTTCCTCCCTTCTGATGGGGCATAACTGACACAACTACACTGACCTGAGATGCAGCTGTCATGTCTTAGAAGGTGTCATAAACCATCAAAGACCCTGAAGCACCCCTAGACTCATTTCTGAGACCTTCCACCAGAGGACTGCATGTGATCCACAGCATTACATCAGAGAGTGTAAAATTCCCTGTCCCAGGAGGAGTATCTGGGCATTCCCACCTGAACCTGAACCTGCTGAGTGTTGTGTTTCACAGGCTTCCCCCACGCCTGACAGATCAAGACTGTGACCACCACTTTGATCAATGGACATCAAAATTGCAACAATTGAGTCTCAATTGGATCCATGGGTGGTAATATCCTTCTACTCTTACCCTTTCTTTTTCTTTCTTTTCCTTATACATTTTCTAAAGTGTTATTTTTATATTGCTATATTTCTACAGATAATAACCAAAGCAGCTACATACATACTTCCCATTGCAAGAAAATTGTTCTGAAATAAACCTGCCATATGCATATTTATAAACGCTGGTCACTTAGTGGCATTTCACTCTAATCTGCCCCAAGGGATCTATTAAGAAGAACCTCAGTTACTCTGCCTTCAGGGGTGGGTCATAACATCCCTGAAAAGCTCTACTCTTCCAGTTTAATTTACTTGTGTTCATGCTGATGAATCTCAGACCTGTCCGTCACAATCTTACAGTAACCTCATATTAAAGTGGACTTTAAGCAACTGGATGTAGATGGACTGCTTGATCAGGAGCACTTTAGCTTTAGTGTGACACTTCAGCAGCTGACACACTTGTCTTCAGCACCATGATGGAGTCAGTTTTCCCACGTAAGCTGGTCCAGGAGGAGAGGGTCTTCTGCAGGTGCTGGAGGATAGATATCCTGGAACATCTGACTCCAGTACTTGAAGCTTAGGGGGCTCTCTGAGACACCTATCCACCCGCAGCGCAGGCAGTGGAAGGTACAATTTAAGTGTCTGTGTTATGAGAGGACAGTTTGAAATGTTCTGCATGTATCTGAAACAACTTCACCAGGCTGGCAGATGCAGCACAGAGTGACCATGTGCTGTTGGTGTGGACACTGCATTTGAGGAAGAAGATTCTTGAGTATCTCAAATATCACTAGAAGCCTCTGTTTAGGCAACTGAATACAGTCAGTTGAGCCCTGAGGGCAAGGTGTCCTCCCAGCTATTGAGGGTGCCTAAACAGACCCACTTGCATTATTCTAGATGTCCCAAGCTACTTGGGACACTTGCTTAGGCTGGTCAGCATGGCAGCAAGCCTGGGAGATCACTGCTGGAATGCCAGCAAGGTGCCTACAGCATCTCAAATTGTTCTTGGTGTCTATGAATCACTGTAAATGTGACTGTGCTAGAGAGCTGAATCACTCTTTGTGCTCCACTGACTCTATTGACTAGGCTCCCCTGGAGAGTAATACGAGCTTAAACACTCAGATTAAATGGTGGCACCTTGATTTAGTCTGGACCTGAATTCTGTCCTTAGACCTAAAAGTCTAAATGTAGCCCTGTATTTTTTTTTTCTGTAGAGTATTTAGCACACTTCAGGAGTTAAGAGTCTTATTAATGACGGCAATGTAATAATACCAATGAAATAATATAATTTTTCTTATTCTAGTTTGCTAAAAAGAAAGTCCTATTCATTCTTCTATTTCTATTTCTAAGAGATGAAGTTCATTTGGTCTCCAAAGTTTATCCGTAATTATATTATATATAGTTAAACGGCATTAACTGTATAAATATATATATATATATGACATATTGCTCACATTAAGAAATAAAAAATTCCCACTAGCAGAGGTAGAAACTAGAAGGTGCTGGCTACAGCCCCCTTGGAGCAACAAAAGTTCAGGGGCTTCTTTGTAACAAAGTCAATTTGTTTTCTCTCCTCCACTTGGTGCCTTCAGACACACAGAGGATTCCTGCCTAACGCCACGTTACCCAGCTTTGGCTGTCTCAGCCTCCCTGTTCTTGGCTGCTCAGCACTGTGCTGGCTTTGTTTTTGCTAAGGCTGGGCCAACAGCACTCTGGCTGGGATTTGCTAGCAGAGCTGCCTCTGAACGCCAGGGAGGGTGGAGAACCTGGCTCCGTCCGTCCTCATGGTTAGTCTGACAAGTCGTTCCTGTAGCAGGACCAACTGAAATGTTGTTTCTCCAATTTATCCTCTGCCAGCTCTCATTTTTCATGTTGCATCTATGCTACAACCTAGTTGATGCAGCAGGTGCTTTTTAAATAAAGGGAGAGAAATACCGCTTCCTGTTTATTTATATATGTTTGATAACTTCTAGGAGGACAGATTCTGCCTATGCCATCCTTCATAGAAACTGGATTTGAGAGAACCTGTTCATATTACCTGCTGCAATATGAGAGAACCGGGTGTTAGAGAAGGGCTCATCCTCCAGGCAACCTTAACCTTTCTCCCATCAGGCAGGACTAGACTTTGCATACATGGTCTCTCAAAGGTTCTACTTCAGACCCAAGCAAATGATCAAACAGCAGCAAATGAGATCTTCCTTCCAAATTGGGGGTGGGGAGCAAGTTGATTTACTTTTTAAGGAAACACTGGCTCGCACCAAAAATGCCAAAAATTTGTATCTGACTTACAGCCAGTGCAGTGACCTGTTCAGGTTCCTTAGTGTTTTCCATGTGGCTGTGGATTGGGAAGGGGGTTATTTTTGCACATTGACAAAATGGCAGTTTGTTGCTATAGAGCAAACCTTGCAGCCAGGGACATGAGAGTAAAAAGAGGAGAAAGTCTTGTTTGCCTGTCTTAAAAAACAAAACTTTTCACAGGTAAAGAGCAACCTCTTTAAAAAAAAAGCTAGCATGTCTAGCTGTTTGGAGCTCCATATACCCAAGTAACCCTGAGTCTGTTCATTCAGTTTGACCAGAGGCCTCAGGCGGCTGATATCCCTCTATAATTGTCCATGGCCAGCTTGAGTTTCCTGGCAGATTTTGATTTTTAGTGGGATTTCAAGGGTCCTGGTGCAGCAGCCTCCTCTGGTTGCAGAGGTGATGGAGGCAGCAGGACAGATCATTGGGCTCTGGTCCAGATTTGGCAAAGACGCATTGAGCACGTGATGGATCACAGAAGGCTTCCAGATATGTTGGGAATGTGTGAGCAGATTTTGCTCTCCTCTGCTGTATTGGGAGACATCTTGTGCTCCTCCAGTTCTGCCCTTACTGGGTGGAGGGACAGAGGGAGATGTGGCTGGGCGGCGCAAGGGCTGCAGGAGGCGAGAAGGTGGCACTGGGATGGTGGAGACATGCTACACTCTGATGTAAACCAACTTCCAGGGATAAGGAGGTGTTGAAAGAGGTGAGGATATACTGCTGGAAAAGAGCAGAAGTGTTCAGTTGGTGGGTATATGAGAGAATTGTTAAACTGTTTGCAGAAAGGGCAGTTGCACTGTCAGGGAGATTGGGGGGCGCAGGGCTGATTCTGAGGATGGCAGTGAACAAATGGACCAGGCAGAGAAGCCACAGGGAAAAGACAACAAGAGATGGGAAGACAAAAAGGGGTGGGGGGGCAGGGAGAGGCTGAAGCAGCATGTGTGAAACAGGGAACAATTTGGATATGAGAAGAAGAAAAGCAAGGAATTGATAGGGAAAGACAGAAAGAATGAATATGAAACTGTAGCTGCATTTCACAATGATTTTCAGGGGCTGCAGGAGGACTGTGGTCTGTCTCCTCCTGCATCCAGCACTGGCCACATTCCAAACCAGCAGACACACTGGGGACAAATAGGTGTTCGCACAACATCTTCCAGTGTGTTTGTCTGGACACAAGTAATTTCATCTCCACCAAAATCCTATACTGCACTCTCATCAGTCTCCTTGTCAGTTTTATGCTTATGCAGTATACAACACCCCAAACCATCAACATCTCCATTTCAAGTATGTATTGGCATAAACATGGATCTAGTCAAGAGATTAGTGCAATATTTGATTTGCTAAAAAGGCTTAACAACTCCTAGTGTTTTCATATTGAGCTTTAAGGTCTGTATTTTAAACCAAAGAGGAACACCAGTACAATTTTCATTAATAAAATGCCAGATTAAATGGGTTGCTACTGGTAAGGAGAGAAATGCAAGAGATATGCTTTTATTTTTTTTATATACTTATTCTAAAATTGACCTGACAGCTTCTAGCTATTCCTTGGTGACAGATTTCAAACTATTCAAACAGATAATTTTCAGCTCCAGCATTTCTCTTTGGAACTTTATGCAAAAAAATTTCCACGATATTTAGCATGTCAAAGGCTGTCTAACAGCTCGAAGCCTTGCTTGTAAAATACATGCACACAAAAATGTAACAAGGATGCGTTTTGGCAATAAGCTTAAATCTCAAAGAAATGTGCCAGTACCTTGATTAATTAAAGACAGCCCAAGTGTTACCTCCAGCCTGCACTGGTACTTCATTAAGCAGCCTAATTAATACTAGGACATACTGAAACAAGAGAGGTATTTTGGAATTTCAGTTACTAAGGGAAACCTAAGTGCTGTCTGTTAAATGCTTTGGCCTCCTTTTCTTGTAGAAAATGTGCTTTATAACTTCCCCATATGCTCCTGCTGTTCTCTCCCTGATGGATGTTGCTATGGAAGCAAACTGGGGAAAAAAAATCAAACAGCTAATAATGTTTCTGCAAATGATTGCACAGGTAGAGATGAAAAGTACAGATGACAGAAGTTAGTTAAGCAGGGGATTTGAGCTGCAGCAACAATTTGAGGCCAAAAATCAAAACACACATACTTTGCTTTCTTTCCTCTTTGTACAGATTAAGTGAAATTTCAGATCTTTGCAGGCTGTTGGGGTTTATTTTACCCTTTATTGAGTAAATACATTCAGAAATTCGGCCCTAAAACACTGAATGCCCTAAAACACTGAATAAAATACTAAAATAATAAAATGATGGAGGTTTAGAAGGAGAACAGCAGGGCTGGGTACACTGCTAGTGGGTGGGACAGCCTTGAAGGACATAGGTCCCTTGAAGCTATGGGATAAAGAACTTCTGTCTTTCACTCAAATTAGAAGTTGTTCTTCAGTTCTGTATCATATTTGAATATCGTTATAGCAACAGGGGTGGATGCACATACTGGATGTTGGAAGGACAAACCTGTGGCATGACTTTTTTATACTCCTTCAAAGGAGTAATAAGCTTTCTGATATAAAGTACACACCTGAGAAGCGTATGTGAGTGAGCAAATGCACCAGCATGTTGATATAGAGCATCTAGTTAAGTACTGAAAATGAGAATACAGAGAGCCAAGGAGTGAGAGTGATACAGCTCACACCTGGCATTGCTCAGGCTGCCGGCCAAGGCCAGCCAGGTTGGCTGGTGTCTCCAGGGCACAGAATAGGTAGCTACTCTATTTATTGCTTGCTTGCTTTTCAATCATGTTGGCTGCTGCTCACCCTGACTCTGTGACATTGAACTTTTCTTTAGCTTTTCTGAGTCTTAGATAAACTTACACACATGGATCCGCTTCAATCTGGCTTATGCTGCCTGGTTCTGTGTCCAGGCATCCATTCCTCTCTGC
The DNA here is from genome assembly GCF_017639235.1 of Corvus kubaryi. NCBI lineage: Eukaryota > Metazoa > Chordata > Aves > Passeriformes > Corvidae > Corvus > Corvus kubaryi. The sequence goes on along the minus strand of NW_024580671.1, from coordinate 28,018,278 downwards.
TAATAGCTTACAGCCTGTAGTTTCTTCCCCAGCCCCCTTTAGACATGTTTTAATGTGCTGCTGCACCCCGTGCATGCTCTGGGATGCAGCAGATGGCTGCAGACCTCCTCTGGCCTAGAGCTTGGTCCCCATGAGGCCTCCTGAGCCCATGCTGACACATGAGGACGGGCAGAGGGCACACTGTCAGCAGACATTTAAATAGAGACCACTAGTCTCATTTCACCATCATTTAAAATTATTTTGGGTGCTGCTGCACACCATAATGCAGCATGTATTATTGATGGTAGCATGGGGCTGGCACATGCTGAGAGCTAGGGTCCTTCCTCCTGGAGGAGGTCTGTGCTGATCACCTTGCTCTACACGTAGCTTTTCACTGCAGATGCTGCCAAGCAGAGGCTCATGTCTCGTGTCTCATGTACTAAATCAGAGCCCCAACCATGTTTAATTTTAAGAAATGTCCCCCTTCTGCCAAATCTCCTTATGAAACATTTAATGAAAATGACACATCCTGTCAAAACTTTATGGTGCAAACTTTTTAACCACTTGTAATCAGGAGATAGATTTCAAGCAAAGGAAACTTTGCTTTGAAATTTCAACTCATCCACCCAGCTATGTGTGGGCCAAGTGCCTAAATGCCTGAATGACTCCATCACACCCGTGTGTGCTACCCCATGGCACAAGGATGAAGACAAACAACAATCAAAAGATTCAAGGATGCATTAAAGCCAAATGTAGCCCATACACACCTAGAAGACACTGGAACACAAGCACAGGTAAAGGTGCACAAGTGTGGTCCATAACCCCAACACATACGTCTTGGCACAAAATTTGACCAGCCATTTCGGGAATGGGGCATGAGTCACCTAATTCAGGCAGCCTTATTTGTGTTAGCAGTCCAACAAGTGACAAAGTTCTGGGGAGAGGCTGGATCCCAACTCTATAAATTCATAGCATTGGTGTTCCATCACCACTCCCTTGCTTGGTGAAGGTGCATGCCAAGGTCCCTGTACATTCTTCTACTGGTGTGTCTCACTTTCATACAACGTATATATACAAAGACATAAATAGCTTTCTACCTCTAAAACTGGATTAAAAACAAGTTTTCCAGCTTTTGGCTGGGGTTACAAACTGCACTGTCCTGCTCCTGGATATGTGACAGCCCTGACTTGACTGCAGAAGACATCTGATTTAGGCTATCCCATCCTCTCACACTGCTCTTGAGGGAAAAGAATCCCTTTTCTCTCCAAAAGGTAAAACTTTCCAACCACTTCCTCTGATTATTTTATCTTTTTCTGCCGTGTCTGTGTGTTCTTGGAAGGAGGGACAGTGCACTGCATGCAGCCATAGTCACTTGGTATTCAGGGGAAGTTCAGAGTTAGTGAGGCGCCTCTAGAGCAGCTGCAAAGGGCCTAATATAAATATGAAGAGCTGCCGAGATTCATGATTGCACCTGGCTGTCCTGCTGCTTTACAGCCATTACAAATTAATTCTTTCTGCATGTGAGCAACTAAGTCAAGTCACTTAAACTGGTGGCCTCCTGCTGTTCTCTTAGGAAAAGAAATCGATGATTTGCACTGCAGAGACCTAGTCTCATGCCAAGGGAGCCACTAGCTACTTTGCTGTGCCTTTCCGTGACTGTTGGAGCAAGACAGGGAAGAAACTTCAGTTTAAATTTCAGCTCCTGTATAACCCTAGATAAGGTTCAGTTACAGTCTCTGGACCAGCATTCCTTGGGCACACGAAGGGAGCATGCGGATCTGCTCCCTCGCCCTGGTAGAGCTCCAAGCACAGCAGTGCAGAGGAAACAACTGTGTATTTTTCTGTTGGCTTCACTGGAGCATGCTGGCTGCAGCTGGAACGGCAGGGAAAAGAGAGCAGAGCCTGTTTGGGAAGGGACATTGTTGAAAATGGCAAAAGCTGCTGAAGAAGCTGCTGCTGAATGCCCGGGCCACATGTCCCTGAAGCCCCTGTGCTGCAGGTGTAAACTCCAGCTCCCACAGGTAGCTCTGAGCTGCACAGCCATGCTGCCCTCAGGAGTGAACTGTGCCTCCCATGTGGTGCTGAAGGACAGATCACCCTCTTTTGCTTTCCGGAGTGTCTGATTTATGGACACACAGATCCCAAGCACTGCAGAGGCCCTGTGCAGCATGGCAGTGTTTTGTGGTGCAGTATGTCTAATTCCTGTAATGTATGCAAAGCTCTCAAAATGCTAACTTTTTATTTCAATCTGTGAAAGAGAAATATATTCTCTCTTGGGCTGGCGACATTATTATCAGAGTTAATACCATCAGAGAGAAATGTCTCATATCTTTCTGTCCTATGCTGTATTCCTGGGCATTCTACTGGAGGGGAAGATCCTCCAGCTGTCCTGAGACCCAAGGGGGCCCTGTTGCCCCTCTGAACATCACTAAAAATCAATCCCTCTTCAAAGTAGGCCAAGAGTGAAGTGTTTTCTAGGTTAGTTTGCACCAATTCACCATACATTTCTGCTCCATCAAACACACCTGTAGAGAACATCAGTGGCAAGAAACCAAAGGGGATGAGGAAAGAGTGATGTAGGGTTGGATGGCTCTACTGAGGCCTAGGCTGCGGAGTCAGGACTCAGTTACTCACTTGACATGATCTGTGATCTGAATACCACACTTTGAAATAGGGGTAGAGTCCAGGCTGACACCTTAGGCATTACCCAGCCCTTCTTCCTTGACAAGACAGAATCAGGTCCACCTGAGACATTCCTGGTTGATATTTAGAAGATTTTTTAGTGTCCTAATATCTCATTAAATGACTGTCTAATATGCTTGAACAATCTACATCCCTATATTTGCTATTTAGGACGTATTACTGGCCAATGGTTCAGCTGTGTCAGTACTACAGAGTCAAGAAGCCAGAATGTCCCACTTCCCAGGGAACAAGGCTAGTACACCAAATAGGGCCACCACCTGTGTCCTGCCAAGAAGAGGACTGGAGGTGTTGGTGGAAGCCCCTCAAGCCTCACATTGGTTCACCACACCCTTGGTAGCTGGGCAGTGTTAAGTGTCCTTTATGTTCCCCTCTGGAGTTGCTGTGTTCCCTACAAAAGCCAAGGAGAGACAGAGAAGGGTCTCAATCAATTTGTTCTTAAATGGCCCTAAATAGCCTGCAGCCTCCCCCACCCAGTGCTGGGGTCTGGCTGCTCAGCGTGGCAGTGCCTTCACCTGCCTCTGGGATTCAACAGAGCAGACCTCACTTGAAGGAAAGAAATGTGAAATTGAATATCAGCAGAAGATTTGATGGTATATCCATCCAAGCATTATGGACCTGACTGAGTACACAGTGCTACACATACACATATGTGCTTGTTGCTTTTTAATGCCTGTGGCAATCACATTTTTGCTCGACCCAAGTTTCCTTTATTTGCAAAAGTAAAAATGCTATTATTGCTGACCATAAAATTATGCAGCCCTTTTATACACAGCTATAGGAGTTGAAGTGCTCCACTGATTTTCAAGCATGCAATTGAGGATTTGTGTGCAAACAGTGCATAAATATGTACTTTCATTACTCAGATGTAGTTTGCCTGTCAAATCTGGATGAATTTGCTGTTTTTGCAAAAGTGGTCACTGTAGAAGCTTTCCCAAGAATCCCCAGCAGTAAAAAAATCCACATTCTGTGTCTTGTCTGAATAAGCAATTTTTTCATCTCTTAATCTTCTTTAATGGAATTGTATAAAACAGGCTGTAGTGAATTTTGCTGCAACATTTTGCTGCAACAAGAAATCCCAAAATCATTAAAGAAATTCCCTATGACTTTCAAAGAGGAATCATCCTTCTTTTTCAAGTACTTCATCAAATTAAGACCAGACTCTGCCATCTGCCTAAGAACAGTTTCTGTGTGTTGATTTAATAAACATATTACGGTACAAAACTGAAGAGAATTAGGATAAATACTAAGATGTGTATATATTTATACTAAGATCTATATATTGAAAGCACACCCCAAATCCACACATTTACAGTCTTCTTTGATTTTCCTGGCTCCAGTATAGCTGTGAGTCAAAATTTAAACTGGAGCTCTGTGGAGGCCAGTGGGCCTACAGACCAAAGGCGTCCATTGGTGGGACTGTCCCTAAGTCCAGAGATGCTCCCAGGTGAGGGCAACCAAAAGACTTCCCCCAGGACGCTCTGCCCTGTTATGTTAATATATCCCAGTCCTGCTTCCCTGGTTGGCTGTTGGCCTCCCCACCCCTTTGTACCTCATATGTCTCTGCCCTAGAAAGGTTCTCCACTCCATGTTCCCCCATTGGCCCTTGCCCCATCACCACTCCCCCAGAGCTCCCTATTGGCTTCCATTCCCTAGTCCAGCCTGTGTACCGCCCCTGTGCCCTCAGATCCTTGATCTCTGTTGCTCTTTCTGTGCTCCCCTATATAAACCTGGACTCTCCCCTATTCCCCATCTTTGTCCCTGGACCTCTTCACGCGTGTGGCTGGAATAAACCTCCCCTGTGGAACCCCATATGGAGAACCTTCCTGCCTTCTTTGTCGTCGGTTCATCCTTAGCTATCCAGTGTGGTGTGCGTGTGTGGTGGCCTCGCTGAGTGGAGACGCTTTTGGGAAGGTCGCGGCACTTTACCATCCAGCACCGTGCTGCAACAAGAGCTCATGCTCCTTTTTAAGGATGGAGCATTTTATATAGCACTGAACACAGCATAGCAGAAAAATATACATTGTTAAGGGCCTGGACTTGTATTCTCACTTGCATTATGGAAACAGGATAATAAAGAGCTGAGGAGATGGATCTTGTAGGAATTTTTCGGTTAAGGCATGCTTCAGTTAACGGCAAGATGGTTGGGGGTTTTTTTGTTGTTTTTTTTGTTTTTTTTTTCTGTGCTATTTATTAATAGGAAAATTCCTAATACTAACATGGTACAGCTACTTCTGTCTCATGGAGATATGCAGTTGGAGGTTTTTCCTTACTTCTGACTAGGATGCAGTGTTACTGCTCCATTTAAATTTAGTGTTCCATTTGTATGACTGTAGGGGGATTAAAAAAATCCTGTTGAGAAATGATTAATGGTCAAGTCACAGTGATGAAATAAAAAACTAAAACTAATTAATTCATTATCTTGCTCTAACTCCCCAAATGACTGTATCAATTGCAGCCTAATTCCTAATGACTGGGACAAAGAGGTGACATGTATCCTTGGAAGAGCTGAGGGACAAACCTTTTTGTATTCCACTAGATTTCCCTGAATATTCTTGCTCAGAAGGCAGAGCTCAGCAGTAAAAAAGAACATAGTGCTTTTGAGCTGCAGCAGTAAGATTTTTTCTTGAGTTAGCTGATGACCTTACCTATTCACTCCATCCCCTCTCAGACTTCAGAGCACTGAGTTCAACACACATGACATTTGTATAATACTTCTCACTGAATAAATGTGCTGTTAAGCATGTTGCTCAGGTTTCCATGTCTCTTTACAAAGCTATTGCCTGCCTGTGAAAAGCAGTCTGCCTTCATCCAGGTGTGCAAGCCATGCCTTGAAAACATCACTCCTTTCTGCCAGTGCCACTTATTTGATGTCATGAACACACAGCATGCTGGGTGCCCTCCCACACCACAGCTATCCCTCCCTCTCCTCTCCAGCTCAGATGAACACATATTGGGACCTTGGACTTACTCAATGCCTCTGAACAGCAAGGTAGAAAAGTCCGACATTTTGCTGGAAGAAACCCAGCACAGAAAAGCTCCAATCACTGAAATTTGCAGCTAAGCAGGCAGAAGTAGGTCAGGCCTGATGCTATTTGCAGACTGCTTTTCCAGGGAGTGGGGAAGAGGCTAATCAGTGCCAGGGGTTAACATAGATGGCTATGATGTCAGCTCACCCGTTCTCAAGGAGGGGTTTGTATTTGACCTCCTCCAGTGATGCCTGCATGCTCTTAGAGTTTATTCTAACATGAAGAGCTACTAAGCTGTTCTTCCCATATGTATTTCACCCTGGCTGCTGTTGGAAAGCCTTGGTCTTTGCATTATTCCTTTCTGCCCCTCTATATCCAAGGAAGACCTACACAGTCTGTATCTCTCTGTTAGGAAGCTGAAGTAATGTTTTATATTTTACATTCAGCAGCCATGTAGAAGTCATGTTTGGGCTCAAGTCTGATTCGATTTAAGACTCAATTTATCTTCATAAAAGAAAGTTTACAGTTGTGCTTTTATATTTGGCATATTATCAAAAGAGAGGTGTCCTGCCTGGCATTCTCAGGGCACTGCTTATTTTCTGAGCATTTTCTGGAACTGTGGCAGTGTTATATCGCTGTTCTGCATTGGGATGTGTCATGGATATAGCAGTGTTTTCCTGGGACACAGCTCACCCTGAAACACCAGGAAGCTCTTGTTGCCCTCAGGAGGCAGGATTTTGGTGAGTCTGGACAACATTTTGGCCTGAATAGATTAAAAATGGGTGATTTGTAAATACATGGGTGTTGATTCAGGTGTTAAGAGGAGGTTATTGGGGCTTTGCAAAGAAGAGGATCCAAAATATCAAAGCCATAACCTCCAAGCATGGTTGGCAGATGGGCCATTACCCTTCAAAAATTGCTGCAGTTCCAGTGCTGATACCAACTTCATGCTCTGCTTTGTTTGGTTATATTTTTCTCAGATGTCACTATGGTGTGTGCTTAGATAGGATCTCCTTTCCAGAAAGTTCATTTATGTGGTATTTATAAGGGAGAGACATCTGTCTCTTTCTTTTGTGAGCCTGTGTTCTGGTTTCGATTCAGTGTATTGGGTCCCTTCAGTGCCAAGAAAACACTCTGCTCCTCTCAGGCTGATAAATTCTGCTGATTTCTCTCATTCTGTTTTCTTAAATGAGGAGATATTTTAATATTGCCTTCTTATCCATCAAACCTCTTCTTCATCTCAGGGACTCAGGCAAGTATCTGTTTGGGAAGTGATTTCTTGTAAGTGTTATTTTCTAAAGGTGAACTCCTCCTGGCCACTGCTTTTAATCATATTTTAATGGCAAAGGGCTTGCAGAGGGATTGCATAATCAAAAAGATGGCTTTGCATATCCTCCCAAGAGTTTTGCCACAGTTGGACTCGGCCTGCTTTCCCCATCCCTTGCCTAGCAATCATGGAGAGGAAAGGAAGAAAGAGGATGCTCTTCAAACTGTATGTTCTTCAAGCTCAGGGTTGACTATTCACCCAAAAAGTAAAGCAGGAAGCAGTTACTGGAATCTGTGATTCTCATCTCAAGAAGGCACATGTATTTACATTCATAACCACTAAAGGCATTTAATTTCTTGCAGTGAGTCTGTGGTTCACAGTAAATAGCTATTTGTCCTCATGTCCAGGGAACAATAAGATCGTAAGTGCTTTCTGCTGGTAAGAATCAAACATCTTGCTTTTGTCAGTAGGTCTTTGATATGCAGGAGCAGCCATGGAGACAGTGAAAGCAGCCTTGTACCACTCCTTTGCACCTGGACAGATGAGCAGTAGCAGGCTTTGGTTAGGCAGCCTCCAGAGGCTGGTGACTGCTATTCTTAAACAAGGGAAAAATAACGAGCCTAGGGACAACCAGAAATGTGTTTCAGCACAGTTTGTGTCTGGGTAGCATATACTTTCAGGCTCCATTTTAGGCACTTTGAGCAAAACATCTTTTTTGGTATCGTATTTTCAAGAACATGGTATGTTTGACTCAGGAGCCAGATCCAGTGCTGGCTATTGGTCAGAAATTAGAGAGAGTACAGTTTGTGAATAATCAGTCTTTAACCAATATTTAAAGAAAACTACATTTGTTTCTTAATTTTAGTCCTTTTTGTGTTGGCCAGTGCTGGAGAAAGGGCACCTGGCACCTGGCCCCTGGGAGGTGTTTTGCTCTGTCAGGAGGCATCACTGCATTCAGAGGTGCACCTAAGCAATGTGTCACTCATTCCTCAACACCTCACTATTAGCTGGTGAGGATTAGTGTGACAGATGAACCTGAAATATTTTCTTTGCTGCTCTTTTTCAGCCCCACTGCAAATAAAGTTAAGAACTTTATTCTTCTCTTAACCCTAAACTTACTATTAACCTTAAACCAGCTGTGGCTAAACCACTGGCAGTTTTCCTCTGGCCATTACCCATGCTAAATACTTCTCACAGCTACCATCTCTGAAGTCTCTGCTTCCCTTGTGCAACCCCATTTCAGTCTCACTGCCATGGGTGTACTGGCATTTCTCTTTCAACCCTAACTCTAAACATGGGTTAGGATTCTAAGTTCTCCCAGACTCACATTCGAAAAAAATAAAAAAAAGCAGTCTTTCTTTTCCTCTAGTAATAGAGCTAGAGAAGGATTAGGATTAGGGATAGATATAGAGTAAGGGTCAAAAATGAGTTAGGACTTGGGTTGGGGCTGAGAAGAGAAAAGCTCTTGCTCTGCCTAGGGAACTACAGCTTTTGGAAAGGTTCCTAGTGCCTTTCTCACTACCAAGATCCCCCAGGGAAATCCTTTTCTAGTACGCAAGGAGATGATTATTTCATAAGAAAATGAGGTGGTGCATTCCTGTAAAAATAACTTGTTTCCTGGTTTCGTTCCAAGTACAGATGAAGCACAGACAGATTTATCACATTTCCTTATAAGCCTTCATTTGAATATTGGTCACTTTATTTTAAGCCATTTTTCTTTCTACCGTGCCTCTTTCCTGGCCCCAGGTGTGGACTGCTGAGGAGGACACATGGACAGGGAGCTTGTGCACAGCAGTGCAAGGTGGGTGGAGCAATTCTCTGCTCCCTGACTCTGCGGAGCAGGTTTGTGTCCTGCCTTGCTTGAGCACAACAGGTCTAGTACAATCACACTACACAAGAACCAAATACAGCAGTGGCTGAGATGCTTATGTTGTAATTTCCCTGGGGTGTAAGTATTTGGGGAGTAAAGGTTTCTCCTATGGTACAAAACCCTTCTCTGAGCGTAGTGACTGAGAAAACAACAAATGGAAATGTGAACAGTGTATTAACACAATCACAACAGGCTGCTTCTCTTCCCCCACAGGTGCTGGAGAAAGGAAATCTGAGCGGAGACGGCTGGATTTCTTCCATCTATGTTGGTGTGACCCAGCCCCCTGTGGGGCTGGGGCAGCGTGATGCCAATCAATCCCAGCCCATCCCCTGGATCGAGTTTCCCGAAGAGGCAGACTCAGAGGGCGGGTCGAGGGGCGGCTCAGAAGCCTAAACTGCACCCCCTGGGCAGTGCCCGGGTACAAGCCGCCTCCTCTGGTTCGGGAAAAATCCTGGTTACTCGGTTGTTCATTGTTCTCTGTTATAACTCCCGCCTCTCGGTTCCCCCCAAAGTGGTTCTTGTTAAATTGTATTCTCCCCGTGGCTTGTAACTCATTGGTTGTTTTCCCCTTTCCCCGCGGTTTTCAAATTCCCTATAAAACTGAGGACAAGCCTCAGTATCCCATCCCATCACATTCCATCCCTTCCGAGCTTCTTCGGGTTGCCAAACTTCTAACAATAAACCTGTTAGGAGCCAGACCAGAACAGCCTCTCTCTTCCTTTGTCTCCGAGCTAATGTGAGCCGATACCATCGGCTCCTGCTGTGTTTCCCTCTGCAAAGAAGCCAGCTAGCTAGCCCAGCCAGCAGCTCTTTTCCTGATCCCGAAGTCGTTTCTGCGGCGCACAGAAGAACACAGCTGGACTCTCTCTGACCGGGGGCTCGCCAGAGCTCGTGCCTCGAGCACAAGAACTGCGTTACATCTACACTGAAGAATAAGTACATAGCCCTGAACCCAGAATGGTGATGTGCTGTAGGCAGTGTTGAAAATCCAGCTATTGCGATATCATATCTGGGTTTTACTTGTTCTCACAGGTCAGCAGACTCTCTGGAGTTTGCAAACAGGCTCACTTGGTTTTTTGTTTCTTTCATAATAACCCATATGAGCTCTTTTGTAAATTGCCACTGTGAGTTCTTCCACTTGCATCACAGTTTTTTGATACTTCAGTTCTGAAGTATCATAAAACCTAGATTAATAGTGTAATGGGAATTTGGAGAGCTGTAGCATACAAGCAGTAGGTGTTCATGAAGCACAATTATAATACTGAGCTAATCAGCACTGCATTCAGCTGACTAAATTCTCATATTTTAAATGACAGTAAAAAATCTCCATGTAAGAAAAATTAAGGATGATGCAAATGCAGGGAAAAGTCAAGGCAAGTTCACTATTTCAGTAGACAATGTGTCAGAGCTGTCCTGTTGGTTAAAGCCAGTACTACTAGTGCACACCATGCTTCCCAGCTCCTGCATGTTTAAAGGCGCAGGAAGGTAACACACAGCTCCTGATTGAGGAATTTATGATGGCGTAGGGGGAAATGGTGTGCAAGAGTTGGCAGGGATGCTGGATACTGGCACCCTCAATATCCCCACAGGCAAAATTGTTGTGTTTGAGACCTGCTTCACCAGTCTCCATGCAAGGTATGGATGATGCATGTCCCACATTTCTACAGATTGTCTCTAAAGGTTTTACACTTTTTATCATGGGTTTCCTTAACCTTTCATGTTATATCAGTACACGCTCAGCAAATCTGAAGACAGAATGCACATCAGATAGGTGAGATGAGTCTTGGCTTACCTCAAAGGGTAAATCACATTTAAAAGGAAAAAGTGCTGCCTCCTTGATCTGTTTTGTATGGGTTTTTTCCATTTTAATTTTAAATTTTGTGTCAAAACAGAGTAACACTCAAAAAATGTCTCCCCCCCACTTGTCTCTTTTCCAAACATGGGCTGTTTTCAAGACACAATGGTGCAGAGTGGCCCTAATGAAGTTCTACCGCTTGTTAAATTGGAACTTTATCCATGCAGCAGTTTTAGCCCAGTGGTGGCAGCCAAGTCAGGCACATCCACTGCTCTTTGGCTATTGCACTGATTCTGCACTGGTGACCAGTCCCTGTCCCATCACTGCTGCTCTTAACTACTCAGGGCCTTATTAGCAGGCCACCACTCGTACATGGGCACTCATTTATGTAATTCTTTTATAGCTTTCCCCTCTCTGTGCCCAGAGACACCCTTGAAATGCAAATATCTCCCATGATTTTTGAATGCAGGTGCTCCCTGCCCATGAGTGATGTGGCACAGAGAAAATAACCCTCAGTAAGATGCCTGAACCATCCATTTCAGCATTTTCTGAACTCCAGTGGCATAGGGCTTAATTGAGAAAATTGTCTAAGAAAGCCTTCACTGAGTGGAGCACATCAAGTGAAAATAAAGAATGAGGCCCTGGTTCCATCCACAGAAGCTGTCATGATTTATTTGCTGTCACTTGAATCTACATTAAAAGGCTTGCTGCGACTTCACCAATTTCTTTCCATTCTGATTGTCTCGATCTCTGCTGATATTTGAGGCCTGGCTTGTTATATTTGAATTTGAAAGATATGTAGCCACCCCAGCCTGGCAGCATGCTACCATTAACTTCTCCTGCCCAATGGGCTTTTGCTGGTCCTTTATGGAAGATGAAAATGGATGAATCAACTTCAGAGGCTTTCTGGATTGTACAAACCCCATCTTTCTTCCTACCCAAGTAAAGCAAGAAGTCCTGCTAATGAACCCATTGGAGGAGGGCTCTGTCTGCTGCTCTGTGGCAGTGACACCCAGCATGGCTGTGAACTTTTTGAGCAGCCATTTCTAAATTGGGAAGTCTTAGATATACGTGGCCATTTTCTTGTTTTAAAAGACGAAGTCAATACGTATTCACAGTTTGATCCCCATTAAGGGCTAAAGTGATGCCATGTTTCACCAGGAGAATGTTAATGCTATCAGTTTTTCAGCTTTCTTACTTTATTTTCAGCATGTCATGTCCCTTCATATTTAGCATGTTATGAGGGACCACTGGAATTCAATTACTGCTTGTCACCGCTGTTTGTATTGATTTATAGATCATCCATTTTGACAAGTTCATTGCCAAGCTTTAATATGCCTTAATAGCTTTATTGTTTATTAATGGTAATGCAGAGGTCCAGTCTCCAGCCTGCAGTAAATGTCAGCCCTTCCTTTCAGTGCAGACTATGGGCTGCACAGAATGGGTGAATGAGTGGCCATGACCAGGTGCTTGCCAGCACCCTCCTCCGCCTGCCCAAATGCCACCGGCACCAATTGCTTTAGTTAATGACCCACAGATTTCCTTCAGCACCTCCAATAAAGAATTAAGAAGAGATTTGTCTAACAGCCTCTTGTCAGGAGGAGTAATGTGCCCAGCAGTGCCAGTGGGGTTTTGGTGGTGCCACAATGTGTGGCACTGCTGGTGCTGTGGTACCTCTGGGCACAGGGAGCCCTGGCATACTCCACTCCTGGCTCAGCACACAGACCACACCTTACCCCTAAAAAGATGAAGAGTAACACTGCCACTGGTCAGCATCTGAACATAGTTACATAGCCGAGACTATTGTGGGGAATACAGAGGTGAAAAGTGTATGTGCATCATGGGGCTTTTTTATGTCAGGCTATGTAGAGTTTTATAATGAGGGCAGAGTTCACTGGAATTATTGCTTAGAAAAGTTTCCATGGATAGCTATTTTTCTTTCTTTTCTTGCCAACTGGCTTTTTGAAGTATCAATTTACCAGAGGAAAAATCCTCCTCAAAAGTAGTAGTCCCCAGGCACTATGGACCAGGGATACGTCAGTGCAACTGTGCCGTAAAAAAAAGGAATGCCCTCAACAGTAACATAATGGCTCGTATTTCTTAGGCATAAGCTGTTGCACTTTGGTAGGATAAGAGATGAGCAGCAGCACATTTCTGAGTATTTTCTGCCTAGAAATATACAGGCCCAGTTTTTCAAATGAAGCTGTAGCTGTTTCTCCATGCATGGGTTTGTGTGTTTTCCCCTCGCCACCACCAGCCACCCTTGCAGTGCTGAGCACAGTGGTTTGTTTTTCAGGGCTGTTTGCAATCCCAGGATGGCTGCAGAGGAGAGCAGCTGCAGCTCAGAGGTGCAGGGCTGAGCTGTTTATCCAAGCTGGGGAAACATGAGGTGCAAACCCTTTCCTGAGCAGCAGCTATCAGCAGTTCAGATTCCTTTGCACAGCATTGCTCTCTCCTGTGAGCTGCTGACAGTGGCAGCCAAGGACTCTTTTCTTTCAAGACCCTTCCAGAAAGGCTTCTCCTTCCCAATATCTTGCTCAGCAGTGCTGAGCACCTTCAGAGAAATAAAATGGTGTGCTCATTTCTGCCTTGGTCTGCTGCATATCCCCAGGAGCATTAGTTCATATATTCCTCTCACCTTGACTCAAATAATGAGAAATGGGTATCACTTACACTGTCTTTCTTTCTCTCTCTCTCTCTCACACACACACAGAAATACACACATAGATGTATTTAAAAAGACAGCTTAAAACCTAAGTTATAGCCCAGGAAAAACAAGTAAAGGTGTTTTGTTTTTTTTTTTTTCCTCCTCAAATTCAGTTTTCAAAGTGAATTCAGAGGGAGTTGCCACTTTGGCTGATGAGATGTGACCTGTTTTAATCACTGCTGTCCACTGTCAGGTATGTCAGGCAATTTAGCTTCAGGTGCATAATGGCAAATTATTATAGAGACAGAATGATTTTAAGTTTCTAGACAGTGGGAGCATTCCCAGAATCCATTACTGCCTGATTAAATTACTCAGATTTCTGTGTGTGAAGGTTTTGTACAGCAGCATGTAATCCATGAGAGTAACTAATCATATCATATTGATTTAGATGCTGCTGGAATGGGAAATCTAATTGTAGTACTGTGAAAGCTTCTTGGGGAATCTGTACTAATGATTGCATTTGTAATCCCATTTGCAGGTGAAAGTTCTGAAGCGCAGCTCTGAGATGAATAGCAATGACAACGGTTTGGACACAGCCCTGCAAAATCAGGTTGCCAAAGATGAGACGAGCAGAGGTTGTCCTGATGACTTAGCTGCAAGTTTACGTCCTTCTGGTTTTCTCCATCGATGCTTCCTGGGACATACACATACTTAACATAACACATACTGTCCTGCTCAACTTGAGGGGCCATCCCAGGAGCCAAGACTGCAGTCTGAGCTCTGCTGGGGTTTTGCAAGGACACCACTTCTCTGCACTCTCTCTCTTCTTTTTATCTGAGGATAAACACATTTGAAAAGCACTTTTCATTCAGGGAAATGAAATGCCTACCTGGTTTTCATTAACATTCTTTACTGTTTTTTGATTCTTCTTTAAATACAAGTTTCTATGGTGTTTCTTTTGTGTTTGATGATTGCCAGCAACTTGATCTGCCTTGACTTTTCATGTCTGTTCTCTGGCAATGTTATCCCCTCTCTTTTTTTCCTTTCTGGAATATGTGGGCTATTAACATGTGAATTATATGGACTGCTTTTTATCTTTTCTCTTTGTGATATTATTGCAGAGCTGTATAAATATAAAAATGTAATGTGATGAATTGTTTTTTTCTCTTACTGTCATGGGATTTTTGTAGTTGTTGTTTTTTTTTCAGTTTTCTGACCTGTTTATAAAGAAATAGAAATAATCCTATCAAGAGAACCCTTGTATCTCTTGCATACACCAGAACTTGGGAGGTGGTTTGATGGGTGAGAGAGCACAGTTACCTGGGAGAAGAGCTGCCCACCAGACTTGACAAGGACTTGAAACACTTGTGTAGGTCAGGTGCAGCAAGCTTTCAGTTTGGCGGACAGGTCCCTTCAAGACACTGCAGCCTCTTTTCCAACATGCAATAGGGCTCAGCTCACTTCCCCTCTTTGGACCCTGCCAGCATGTGATTTTTGAGGCCCAAACAGCCATGTCTCTTGCAGGTGAAGTCTGGTTTGACTCTGAATTAGTGGCTGCTTTAAGAGAATAGTGGAAGAGACACCTTCGTCTTTCCCTTGGGAGCTGACTCAGAGAGATGCCAGCCTGGATTTCACAGCCCTGTGTCCTCTCCTGCTCACCCTGCAAACCACATCAGGGAGCCCTGCAAAACACCAGGGCTACACGTGCTGCAATCACCTTTCTGAGCACTCCAATGGGATGAGGAGCAGGGCCTGGGACAGGGATTTTCCTGGGAAGCCAGCCCCAAGCAGGACTAAAGGCAACGGATATAAACCATAAATTTCATTTTCATCCTTCCTACAGGTGCTCTGCAAACTCACCACGTACTGCTGTGCATTGAAGCTTGTGAAGAGAGGGGTGGTGGCCCACCTGAGGGGGGCTCATCCCTGCTGCAGCTGTTCAGTGCTTCCCAGTTGGCTCTTCTTGTCTATGCTTGGGTGAACAGGTACAAGGCAGAATAAACTGGGGCCTTGGGCAGATGCTGCCTGGCTCCAAGCAGGTTTTAAACTTTTTTACAGTGAAGCATTAATTATTTTTTTTGCAGTGTATTTTCTTGCAAAGTTCAGGTGTAGTTTAATCCCACTCACAACAGAGAGATTCTGAATAATACAAAAGACATAAGAAAACCCTGAGACTTTGAAATAAGCCCCTATTATGGTTCCTAGTCATGAACAGACATTGCCTTTGTATTGGGGAGATCATCAAAGCTGGAAATTAATTAAGCACAGTTTAAATAGCCTTTAGGATATTCAGTTATATACAGGAAAGCATTTTACAAGCATGTTTAATGGATGACTGCCTATTAGGTGTCATTGAAACTCAAGCGGTGTTTATTTAAAGTTAAGGCTTCTCAAAGTTTTAGAGAGCATTTGAAGTTAGGATAAACTACAGTCTGCTTCCTTGACAGGTATGCAAAGGTCTAAATGCTCTGTAAAGTCATGCTGGGGGTGTTTATTTTTGGTAATATAGATTCCCAACAGCTGTGAATCATGTTTCTAAAAGTCTGCAACCAGAGTCAGTTCCTCAGGCTGGCATGATCCCTGCCAGGCAGGAACAGGATGAGAAAGAAGGAAAGAAGCAAGCAAGCAGGCAAACAAGCCTGGTTTGTGTGCTGTAATCCTGTACTCAAGAACCACAGTAAATGTCTCATTAAAAGATATTACACTAAAAATATGCACAGATTTTCCACATCACTGAGTTTTTCATGGGGAACCATACAGCAGTGCCCCAGATACCTATTGCTGCTCAACAATGGGCAATAATAAGAAGAGCATTTAATGAGATAATTTAAGTTAAATCACATTTAATACAAGATTATCAGATCCTGCCTTATTGTGAAATTACAGGCTCTTTTCCACCATTATACGAGATACACTTCCCAAAAGTCTCAAATTTCCCTGACAGAGATTTCCTTGAGGTCTGAAAATGCAGAGCAGATACAGAAATGCTTTAATGACTGCAGTCTTCTCTACTTCACTATATTACTTTCTTCTCTTTTTCTGGACTGCAAAAAAAAATCAGTAGTGAGACTGGGGCTCTCAAAGTGATGCTGACATCCATCCAACCATTTCAGTTTCTCTGGAGATTACTCCATGTCTATCAACATCTAACTGGGTTGAGGTTTTAACTTGTATGTTGCCATCAGCTCGGCTGCCTTCCTGTCAGCCGGCAGATCTGCGATCTGAGCTATCCTCTTTCTGATTTGATTTGCACATTTCCCAGTCTTTTGTCTGTGATGCACTCTTGGTAGGTGTCTGAGGACTGTTTCCCAGCATATATCATAGCTGTGCTCTGTACAATGCTTGAGTCGGGGTAGGAGCCACATCAGGCCTTGCTGAGGTATCCTGGGTTGGACTTTTGTTATATACCCCCACACCATTGTAGCAATTTCTAGCCTACAAACAGGGCTTTTCGATCCACAACATCACAGGGACTGAAAATAACTGTGATTAAGGGTAAGCAGAGTATATATATACATATATATATATATATATATATATATGTATATATGCTGAAATTGATTGAAAATGCAGTAAGTATAAGATTGAAGAAAACATTGAATAAAGAGTCCCAGGAAGCAGGCTTGTTCTTTTACCCACCAGACCAGAAGGTATGGTCCACCCATGCTGGCATTTTCAAAGCTGTTCCTGTTTCTTTCTTTCCCTGCCCAGCCTGTGCCAATGGCAGGTTCAAACTGTGAGGGTGCTGCTGCTGCCCAAAACTGTTCAGAGACCAAGTGCAAGGTGATGAACAAAAAACTCAAGTCAGAAGATTTGGAACAAATGTGTGTACAGTTCAAGGCATGGTGTCCTCCAGAGCATGTGGACCTGTTTGCCCACAAGGCAGTGTGGGATCTGCAGAAAAGGCATCCAACAGGGTCTGGCTTCACGCCCTCGGTTGAGGGCCACCAGCAGGGTTTGACTTTGTGCCTGAAGCCAAAGGGCACCATTCACACCAGGATGGAAGCTTCCCAGTTGAGAGAAGTGACACCTCTCCCCTCACCCGTCTGCTGCCCTGTGGAGTTTTCACCCCAAATCATGTTCCTGAAGGCATTTTGCATGATGTCAGAGGTTTCTTAAAACAGCAGTAAAAAAAATATTCCATCAAAAATCCCAACTCTAAAGGAGACGAAATCCTATAAACAAAAACTGCTGAACAGTTCTCCTCTGTCATTGCTGAAGCCGTAAGGGGCAATCTTGCTACAGCGGGGTGACATGCGCAGGGTGCTGCAAGGCATCCCTGGCTGTGTGATCACTTGGTGAAGGCAACCGTGTCAACCACTTTCTCTGGAGTTCCTGCTGTGATATTTCTCAGCAAACAGGATTACTCCCATTTCATGCTCAGTTTGCATGTTTGGGGTTTTTTTTCAGAAAGGGAAAGTGGGTTTTTTTTATGTTTAGTGCTTCCTTGTAATTAATCTGTAGGACAGATATATGCTTTCTTGTGCTAGGTTTCTGTTTCCCAGCATATTCAGGCTTTATATCTCAGTCAACATATTACTTTCCCCTGAAAAAGAATTATTTCTGTAATCAGATTAGTGCTGAATTTATACTAAGTCTGAAGTACAGCTTCACTCACTTGATTATTCAGTTTGCTGTAAATGTTGGGAATAAATTCCAAGAGAGTGAATCAAGCAATTTATTTTTTTACTACCCTTATACATATTTCTACTTATTTGCCATGTACCTTTACTACCCAGCTCTAGTTGTACAGAGTAGACAAAAAAATGATGCTCAGCAAGACTGTATGACCTATATGAATGCTGAGATAAGAGCTTTAAACAATTTTTCCAGTAGAAAACTCCTAAAGTTTTCATGAAATTTCTTTTGATGTAAGAGCTGTGAGGGTTTTGGCTTTTTTTTTTTTTACACACACATGGCTCATCTGCGATGTTGAAGAGATGTTGTGATGGAGAGCAGTTTCCCTACTGCTGCATTAATGAGAGCAATGGCAACAGAGTTATTCTGTTGATGCCAAGCCAGGCATATGAACTCATTTCACCCATTAATGCAGCATGATTCAAATTTTTTTGTGTGTGTGTGGACTTCTGTATGGGCAGCCTACGTTGAAATTATCCAGGTTGGGTGGTGTCTGTGCTTTCTGCAAACAGTGCTCACTGTGAGTGGTATTGTTTGTCTTAAAGGCAGGTGTTTTAGGACATTTCTGGGAGAAACATGCTGGATATGAAATATAAATCTAAGTGTGATATGAATATGAACTGGGAAGATGCCCAAGTAACATAATTCTTGTAAATCTTAAGATGTTTCTTCATTTCATAAGATTTAAGAGGATTGTTTCTTGAGTGTTAGGGAAAGAGTTAATAAAGTCTGAAGTTGCCAAGTTATTAATTTTCCATTCAGGAATGGATTGCTCTGAATTCAATTACCCAGCTGCAGAAGTGCTTCCCATTATTTGATGGCATCTTCTTAAAAGTGTAAACGGTGATGTGCACATGGTGCTACTCAGAAATGAAAGGCTCTGCATGTCATGTCAAGTTGGCCCTGGCAGAGCATGCCAAGGTGAGATGCCTGTCCCCTGCAGGGCACCACATCCCTGCCCAGCGAGGAGCAGTGCCTGGCACAGGAACCTGGTATGAACTTCCAGGAAAAGCAATGGTCAGGCTTCCCCTATGTTGCCTTTTCTTTGGAATTCTCTAGGCCTTAAACTAGTTCATCATTATTACTGAATTACTAGGAAAAACGTATTTCATGCTCTATTTCATCCTGCTTTCTAGTAGCCCCAAATACCACACGGAACTGAAATAACCCCCTTCAATATGAGAAGTGTCCTGTGACTACTGGAGGTCCTATGAGGAATGCAGTTTTCTTGGGAAGTAACCAAGGGGCAGTTTTCAGTCCGAAAAATGCATCCATGGCGACTTGATATCTCAGCCTGCCTGGTGATGCACTGACTGGCAGGGGTTATCTTTGAATGCTGACTCCTCTTCCACCACAGCCTGTCTCCCAGCAGGCTGCAGGCAGTCACAGAGATGACATATGGGTGCCACTGGCCATCCCTGCCACTGCTCTAGGGCATGGGGGCATTTGTGGCCAGGAGGCTTAGATATCATTTCCCAGCAAGAGGGAAACATTGTGTAAAAATTTTTTTTTCTGGGATTTCTCACTCTCTGGTTTAGTTTTAATTGTCTTGAGGGTTGAAATTGCCAGTGCACACACTGGGGGAGTCACTCTGGAAGAGGAACAGTTAAGTCAGGTCCCTGTGGCAGGAAGTACTCCTTCAGTCTCATCTTTCCTACCCATAGTATTGTCCTCATTAATTTTTGCTCCTAATAATATATCTGTGTATAAATAATTCTAGTCTCTCCTCTGTTTTCACAACCACCAGGGGTTTACAGAGCCTGAAAGAAGTAAGCTATGCACTGAGAGTGTTGTAAAATAGACAAACATGCACCACCAGAAATACCACATTATACTGGCATAGCCCAGGGCCCCCTGCTCCCTCAGGTGGGTCACATCACGATGCCCTTGCAGACCATAGCAGCATGAACGCTAATACACATTTTTTGGTTTGGTATGGTACAGTATAGTATGGTTTTGTATAGTACAGTACAGTACAGTATAGTCTAGTCTTTTTTAATGATGGATGATAAGGGATGCTTTAGTCTTCTGTTAAGTTACATGTTGTTATTTAAGCACTAGAGAGCAACCTGAGGTGGTGCTACACCCCCTTTTGTGTATGTGTGTGGAGATGTGAAATTTTATTAGTAAACAATAATAGCTAAATAATTTGCACATGATTTACCAATTCTATCACGTCCCAATAAAAATACAGGGTTGCATGTGCCTTCAGATGCTCAAGGGAACAAGCAGGAGCAATCCAAGTTTCCTGACCAGTTTAGGGCATTCCCAGTTGGCCATCCTTGGCTAGTACACATTCACAGGTGCCAGCACTGGTAGGAACCAAAATTGCTTTGCAAGGTAAAGTCTAGAAAGCAAATATTCTTGGTTTAACTTTCCTGGTGCCTGTTTTTTAAGGTCTTTACAATGGAATTGAAGTCTAGTAAAAATAACATATTTCTTTCCCCTCCCATCTGAGTATCTCCAAGCTGTTACACTCATATAGAAGTTTAGTATCATATGTCAAAAATACTTTCACCTCTACTTCAGAAACAGAGCAACCAGGGTGCAGAGGAACCTCTGTCAGTCTGCCCTGGGTCACAGGTATATTAGACTGGGACCCAGAAAACCTGGTCCTTTTCCATGATGTGATGGAGTTTTCCCTAGGGACTTGTCCCTTCTGTATCCATATTGTTCAGGCACCAGGGTCTGGAGGCTGGGGGGTTTCCAGCCATCAGCAGCTCCTGCCAATCTCTGCCTCTCACAGCCCTGCAGTCCCGACAGCACAACCAAGGGTGAAGGTGGCCGGTCACCACACCAGTGGTGGCACCTAGGTCACATTTGTCCTGCAGAGACATGCTCCTGGTGGCTGTGTTTATTTTGGGGTGTTTTTTTCTATTTTTCACCTGGTATAAGAGGAGAAGGTTGACAGCCACGACACACAGTTTCTTCCTCAGGCTACTCTGCCAGAGCTGCTTTTCTCAGCTGCAATCTCAAGTCATTTTAAATAACTCCCCAGCAGCTCTAGCACACACTAATGTGATTAGGCTACTAGCTTCTCTGACCATATTGCTTCATACTGCATTTCAGACAGTAAATGCATTCCTCCCCTTGGAGCCACCTCTCCCAATTGCCCCTGGTGCCTGAGATGTTTATAGCAGTACAGGAATTCATCACTGTGCCCCTGTGGCAACAACTGCACTTGTGTTCACCCTCTCTCCTACCACAGACAACACGCATCCCAGAAGATTTGAACAAGACCAACTGCACTGTCATCCTGCATCCTATTTTGAAAGTGTGGTGATGTTTCAGGCTGTGATGGAGGAGCACAGTGGTCATGGCAGGGACAGGACACTGTGCTGGGCGCAGCAGGCAGCTGGCAGTGGGATGAGCAGGGAGCCGAGAGCACAGCAATTAAGCCACACATTCTGTTTCCTGCTACAGGCAATATTTTCATAGACTGTAAAATCTCTTTTCCTAGCAACGGCTGTCCTCTTTCTTGATTTAGTACCTATGGTGCTGACAGTTTAAAGTCATGTGTATTTTACAGGTAGCTTAAACAAATCTCTGGGAAAGTGGCTCTTGCACTTTGAGGAAGATAGACTGGCTCTCTTTCTGCAGAGCAATACCCTTAAACGGGTGTCTACAGAGCTATGAAGAATTTGCTCTGTACCAGGATTTGAGGGAAGCAAACCCACTCCCACTAGAGAACCTACATTTCTCTGGGGAAATCTTTTCTTTCACTACAGATGAACAAGTAATCAAGGGAAACCCTTCTAAGAAAATAAATGTCAGAGAAATGGGATTCCTGCAGACAGTTATAGTTCAACCACATCTTCACTTGAAGGAATTTGAGCCCATGTCACTGACTTAATTTTCCTTAAGGAAACCAATAGGCAGTGTTGAGTCACTGACCAGTGTCACTGGTGCGGACCTGGGCAGCCACGCTGCCTCTGGAAGCCTGGACTCCTGAGATCAGAAAGGCCTTTTCACTGAGCAATTCTCTGTTAGACAATGTGTTCTAAAATATGCAACTCTCTTAAAATAATGGGTCTCATCTTGATACAGCCTTAATTTTTCCAATGGTCCTCTCCTTCACTGACAATTACAAGCACTATAATGTAAAGACAAGGTAGGGAGCTGGGCTTTATATATTGCAGTATGACATATTTAGTATCAGCTGAGTTTTCCCATGATTGTAGGATGCTGATAATCAACTGAAGAATACTTCAGCTCTGCAGGACTACTGGTATAGTTTATCAGCCTGAAAAAAGGTTTACTATCATTTTCATATATAATTCTTGTGACAATGTGTCACATGCAGATTTTACCAGGAGAAGCTGCCTTCTGAGATTCACTGCCATATATTATGTTTATGCAGGTTTATGTTTAGAGGCACGTACAGGTGACTAAGATATAGTGGTACTCTTTACCACGAGATGAAGTTGTGTGAAAGATTGGCTGCGGAACCACTGTATTTCTTTAGTCTGTTTTTTCCCTGTGAAATACATCCAATATTGAGATGCGACAGAATGTCCTATCATTTGATTAAATAATTATTTCTAATGGAAGGGCAAATCAGTTCATAAAAAACATAGAATCACATAATGATTTAGGTTGTAATGGACCTCTGGATGTTTCCAAGTGTGGCAAGTGTCAAAGGAGAGCAGGTTGCTCAGAGCCTTGCCCTGCTGAGCTTTGAACATCTCCACGAATGGAGACTCCAAGCCAATTTGGACATCCCTTTCTGGTGTGCAATTATCACTATAAATACTTTTTTCATTGTGACAATCTGTCATTCCCCATGCTGCAACATTTTCTAGTTGACTGTATATCACTGTAACGAGCCTGGATTTGTCTTCTCTGTGGTACTGGAAGTCAGAACTTCAAACAGGGTAGAAGAGCAGTGCAATCCCCCTTGGTCCACTTTTCTCAAGGCCAAACCAAGCCTGTTTCCTCAGACTCCTCTCACACATTGTGTGCTCCTGACCCTTAACCCCAACAATGGCCCTGAGCTGCACTTCTTCCAGTTAGTCCGTAGTTTTCCAGCTTGTTTGGGCTGCTCTGAGTGTCCTCCCTGTCCTTTTGCATACCCACCTGCCCGCTAATTCAGTGTTACCTTGCTGAGAGTACAGCCCCTCCCAGCAGTCAGGTCACTGATGAAGGCATCATGAAATACCAGCCCCAGTATCAATCCCCAAGGAGCACCACCTGAGACCAGCTTCTGGGTAGACAGTGAAACACAAGCCACTGTCCTTTAAGTTCAATAGTCTGGCCAATTTTTATGCCCCTTCTTGTCCATCTGTGTAGTCCATATCCTTCTTACCTGGCTACAAAGTTACCATCTAAGGTGAGAATGTTGAAAGCTCTGCTAAAATCAACACTTTCTGTTCTCCTGTACTGCAGAGCTACACACTGCAGCACAGGGGCAATCAGGTCAGTCATCTGTGACCTGCCCTTCTTCCTGCCCTGTCTTTGTCTTTTATCAGATGAAGTCTCTTACAGGACATCATGTATGCCTCCAGACAGTACAGAAGTTGTGGCACTCCCTTCTCTGTTGGGAAGGACATGCAGAAGGACAAATTTGCACCCTGTTGAAGCAAAGGCTTTAAGGATGTGAAAACTTTTCCCCTCAGTGAAGAAATTTAAGCCAAGACCAGCACCTGTCTCCTCCTAGAGACAGACGATTTCCAAGCACAATCGCTCAACTCTAACACTCAGTTTTTGTCAGCCCAGATTTTGCAGTTTCTGAGAAGAGACGTATCTGATTCAAACAAGACCTGGCTTTGGATTCACAGTGCCAAACCAAGCTGGAGAAGCAGTTTCCACTGCAGGCAGCAGTGTCAGCTGCCAAAGCTCCATGTCTCCATGCACCAGAGAAAAGAAATATCCTTATTGCTGCTGTCACGATTATTTACACATTTGCGTTATCATTGCCCTTACAGACCAGGCTTCCCAATGCAGGACGTTGCAGAAAGACGAATATAAAAGAATGGCCCCTTTCCTACAGCTCTTGTATGCTAAGCCACTGTTTTCTCCTCTGCCAAACACCTGCCAGGTGCAGCTCTGTGTATATGTGAGAAGCCTGAGCTTAATTTTTATTTTTTTTTACACAATTTAAAAGATTTGCTGCTGTAAAGAGCTGTATTTTGTATTTTGTGGCTGAAAAGTCAGAGAGAGAACAGCCTCAGCACAATTAATTGTGGAGTACTGCAGCCCCCATGGTGCTGACTGGTCCCAGTAACCTGAGGGGGATGTCACACTCTCTCTTACCTCCCCTTGCTAATCAGGACCTCGTTTCTTTCAGCGATGAGGAGATTACCAAATCCAGACCCTCCGGCTCTGTTCTGCAGGAAGGTCTGGGCAGGATTTATCAATTGCACACCTAAATCACATTCTCTTTCCTTATACTAGTTCTGAGGATAAGAGGAAGTGCTTTTGCTGGGACTGTTCATCAGGCTTTATAGTGCACTTATGAACTGGGGCTGTGTAAGCTGTGGAGGTGGCACAGAAATAGGCACCTGTTTCATTTATATGATTATCTATTAGTGTAAGGGCAGTAGCCAGCCTTTCTAAGGTATAAGCTCAAGCCTTATCTCAGGGGCAGATAAACACCTATTAAATAAGAGGTTAAATCTGTAGAAAGTGGGAGCAAATTTTGAGAAACAGAGAGCACAGACTTTTTAGAAAGATACTGTAATTTTGGTATATTGATCACCATTACCAGTAAGTGTAGAGACTAGTGAGTACTACACTGATGGATAACACTGGGGCTAAAAGATCAGAATAATCTAGCAAGGATAAAACAGAGTTTTGGTAGGATCAGATAAGCTAGACAGAGAGGAGACATAATATTCTTGTCACCTCTACAAGTTCTCTGTCCTCTGCAGTATTGCCCACTGCAAAATATCCTCTCTGCTGCCTCTAAAAATAGAAAGTGAGTAGAAAGAAGCTGGATTTCAGGGTGGAGGCATTAACAAAAATGCATTTGGCCAAACTGGTGCAAAAGAAGGTCACAGCTTGAAGAAAAGAAGATTCTTTCTTTAAATTGCTGCTAAGTCCAATACAGGGGTATGCCACAAAAGTAGAGAAGCACCCTGTATTTCCTCATGTACTGCCTTGCTAAGATTTATTGTTTGAGGGCTGTGGCTTATGTCTGATATACGAATGCCTGTTCTTCTGTCTTCCACTTGCTTTAAGAAACACCGTGCTTGCCTGAGTCTCCTGAAATCCCAACACGATCTGTGCTGTTCGGCTCTCTCCCGCAGACCACCCTGGTGGGATGTGCCTTTGACAGCCTGCTGTCAGAGGATTTCCCTGCAGGCAAATTCTCTTTTTAAAATTCCTGACAGAAATGTCTTTTGAAAGGTTTTATTTTGTAAGTGCCTTTCATTTGCTCCCATACTGAAACCTCCTGGAAACTGGATTACCTTCCCCTGGATGTCTCTGGTGGGTGTTCTTGTACCCGAATAAAAAGATGCAGGATGCAGGTTTTCTGGTCTGATTAGAGCAGTAATTAATATTCAGCAGATATCCAGAAAGCATGTCTGAAGATCTACAGTACGTGACATCTTGAAATAACTGGAGTAGGGTCTACAGTGTTAATTAGGAATTACGTATGTGTCCAAAAAATATGTAAATAAAGTATAACAAGCTAGGAATGCTAAAGATCACAAAGACTGAAGGTACTCAGCAATGCCTAATTAAAGAGACTGCCAGTGTAACTAATTAATGAATCTTCTTTTTTAAGATGATCCTTCTAAACGACAATGCTCTAAAATATGACTTTTGCATACTCATTTGAGATCAGTCTCCAAAAAGCACATTCCAGTTAGGGAACAAAAATAATGACACTGCACCATGACTAACGCCCTGTGGGGTAGCCACAATCAGGGTGCAGGGGTCCAGCCAGAGCAGGTAGCTGTGGACCACCTTTATGGATGTTGGTCTAAAACAAAATGTACAGCTGCTTCCTAAAAGATTACAGAATGCAGGTGAGTTCTGTCCTAAGCAAAAGCTTTCCAGAACCTTGAACTTTTTTTCCTTTCTATTACTGTGTTTTTCAGACAGCATGGGGTGGAAGAAAAGGGGTTTTTAAAACAAAGCCAGATGCAGCAAAGTGCTGTAGAGGGACCTTTGTGTTGAAGTCAGTGCAGTGCCTCTGAACTGGTGCTTTGTTTCCCAAATAAATCACAGGTACTGAAGGAGTAGACAGCTTGGAGCATGGCTGTAAAGGTTCTCTGTTAAGAAGGAGAAACTGTTGACCATGATAAAAGGAACATGAATAGTTTTGAAGGCAGCTACCCCACAAGTGGGACTGTAAAGCCACTCATCAGCTTATCAATCATGAGGAAGAGCTCTGTGGGGAGAATGTCTCAAAATGGGGTTGGTTTCCTTGGGGTTTTAAAAATAGGACTCTTAGTTCTTGGGGTTTTAAAAATGATGGACACAGTTGCCCATCCATGCCTCTGGCAGATAAACAAATATAGAAAAAAAAAAAAAAAGCATCTGTGTGACGAGCACCACTCCTTTGAAGTATCAAAAGAAAAGATGCTGACCCACCTCCCTTGCTCCCAAACTGGCCATGGATTTTTGTCCATTGCTGTAAAGGTAGGACTGAAAGTAGATGTGCCATCAGCATGCAGAGATATAATGTATTGAGTCAAAGTTTATATCTCTATATTGCAAGGACTGTGGTTACTCAAAGCTATTTGGAAGTTGTTTTAAAGAGGAGTTTCAGTTTCCTCCTTATTGTTTTTTTTTCAGCGTGGAAAACGAGAAATCATGTCCTACATTTGTTTATTTTATTCAAACACTATCACCAGGATTTGTGTTCAGCATTTCTGTGTGAGAAGCTTGCAAAGTAAAATTGTTCAATGCCTGTGTCTGTAGCTTTGCCAGTAAGTGGTGCTAGCCGCACAGTTTTGTAGCCCTTCCAGGAAAATTAATGGTAAGGCTACAGCAGGTCCCATTTTAGAGGAGTATGTTTTTGAAGAAAATACGCAAACATAAACTGTTTGAACAACACAACTTGGAAAATCATCCTCTGATCATTTTAAGGCTGTCATAGGCATGTTTGATGTAGCAGAGTCCAATTATTTAGCCATTTTTAGTTTCTGGATACATCATGTGTGCAAGCTCTGCACATCAAGGAGGTCACGTTCTTACCAGCATTTACCTGTCTTGTGCACATGCTGCATTGGCTGAGAAAGCACAGGTTAGTCGATACACACTTAGTTTGATATACACATGTGTACCCTGATGCTGAATATGTGCCTAGACTGCACACTGCAGCACTTGGACCTGCTGCAGCTCTGGATTCATGTGTGGATGCCCCGTTACTATGGGGATTGGCTCCACTGAGTCCTGTGACAGTAAAATCCCAGGCTTGCATCTAGTCATCCAGGGAGGGTTAAAAGGCAGGGAGCCCTTTGGAGGGGGAAAGCATATTTACTGCTCAAAAACATGCTAAATGGGCATATATTCACCTGCACGCTTGAGTGCCTCCAAAATAGGGAAAATATTAATCCCATCATCTGAATAGCACTTATCAGCAGAGGATTTGCTTAAGAAGATTTTCTATCTTGGCCTTTTCAAGGAGGGGTGAAGCTGCTCCAGCAGCTGGTGGGCACCTCAGGGAAGTCTGCCCATCAAGAGGAATGAGAATGGAAGCTCAGACAGTGAGAAGGCACAAGCAGACATGTGAGGAGGTGAGGGGCTGCCTGGCTGTGCCTTGGGGAAGTGGTGGGGCTCAAGGCCAGGTATGGCATTTTACTGATCTTGCCAGATAGCCCTCTGTGCTAGGGGGACCCTCAGAGGCAAAGAACCAGAATCTCTAGGGCACAGTACAGCAACCCCATGCCTGATTTCTGTTGGAAATGTGAGAGAAAAGGGACTGATGGCCATGGAGGGCTTTATGGGGTGGCCTTCCTGCATGCTGTGACTTGGAGTAAATACCCATTTATTTCAGCAAGAGGGGTAGGACCTTCTCTATCTGATTATTTGTTCATCAGAGCTGTGGGGCTCTCCAGGAGGGAAGTGCTAGAGTTTTTCTTCTTGACACTGCCAGAGCAAGGAAGCCCCTGCAAGTGGAAGATTCATCCAAGTTTTGTACCAGCAAATTTTGCACCTGGGTTGTCTGCCTCCCTTGCTCCTGTGCTATATTTTGGTGCCCTCCACAAAGCCCAGTCCCTCCCCTCAGAATCAGCCCCTGAGGAGACAGCTAGAGTGAGACCCTGGTCTCTGAAGACCCTCCTGACCTGAGCATGGGGCTTTGCTGTGAGCTGGGGACTGCCATGTCTCCATTCTGGAGAGGCAGACTACACTCTGGATGGGGAAGGGTTGTGGGGCTCCTGGCTTCTCCCTACACACTGAGAGCGTTTCCGGGGGGTGGTGACTGCTGAAAAGACCTAGAACAAGTGCTACCCAAGGCCAGGCAGGGGGGTTCTGAATGGTGGTCAGTGCTGGAGGGAGGGTTTTGGGAAGGAGCTCTCCTGTTCTGACTGTACTGCACAGGTTTCAAATCCCCTGAATTTTGATTTCCACTGCAAGGTAGAAGAAACAAAGGGGAGACGAGTTAGTCTCTGTAGAGCAGTCCCTTGTGGTGTCTGTATAATGCTGGTTTCTGGAAAGGTGAGGGAGGAGTCCTCACAGCAGGAGGGAATGTTTAATTAGAGCTACCTTTGCCCACAGAGAGGGATCTTGCAAGGAACCGGTGGAAAAGGCTTTTAAACACTGCAATTGAACTGCCTTAATCAGAACATCTGGTAAATCTCTTGGGGAGGATATGGCACTTTTGAAGGTGATGGAAGGAATTCTCTTCTCTTGACTGCTGTAGGCAGCTGCTGCTTTTCCAAACCCCTGATGCTGAAAGGTAGCCAGCATCCTCACCACCTGATGGGCAGGCCCCATGTCTGCTCACCCACTAGGGAAGAGGGAAAAATTTAACTTGCAGATTGGAGTGAGAAAAAGAGGCAGCTACTCACCAACAGAGAAAACCTGAAATCTTGCCCAAGGAAAAGAAAGAATGACTGTGTGAAAATTCAATGAAACCTGTTAAGGGCTGTAACCTCAGAAATCTCATCTGTTCTAGTGCCTGCAATAGGAATTGCTTTCTCAGAGTTTCATGACTGCTTTGGTGGGAGCAGCTTATCTGCCACAGTGCTTCAGCCATGCCAGGGCAACAGACTTCTGGGGTTTGTCCTGCACAAACACACCTTCTGCATTTTAAGGCCAGTGTTTTTTCCTCTGTGCATTCCCAGCATAATGTGGATTTGCAAAGGTGACTGAAAAATGGGCTGTGCAAAGTCATTAGCAACATTGATTCTCATTATTGTAGCATATGCCAGTGCAAAAACATCCAGCATTTGCAAGATGGATGGGTTGCACCGGCTGGGCTGTGAGTGCCTAATTAGTTAAAATACACAGCATCATAAATGCCAGCACTGACAGCTGAGGCCTTGCAATGTCAGTATGGTGAGCAGCGTTAATTTGTTCTGACATCAGACTGCTCCCTCAGTATGGATGCCAAATCCTTGCTCTCTGCTGCAGCCAGAGTCCTGCACCCAAACAGAGGACAATGTGTGTGTGTGTCATGAGACTGGCCCAAGGTACAGCAGCAGTGGCTGTGAGAGGCAACAGCAGCAGCAGCAGTAGCAGCAGTAGGGACAACACAAGGCAAAATAGGTTCTCCAAGAGGCTGGCTAAGTGCTGTGATGTCCTTTCACTCAGCCTCCATAACCCAAAGAGCTGCAGGAATGTGCAGGCAGGGACTCCCGATTGCTCAGCATGCAGCTGTCCCAGAACAGGGAAAGTCAGCTTTGTGGTTTCAGTTCAAGATCAGAATAGGGACTCATTGAATGTGCATCCATCACTACAAAACTGTGTGGTGTTGTATTTCCCACTGATTCATTTATTAAATGCCTTTCACATTGTTCCTTCCCCCCCCCCCGCCCCTAGCCCTGGCCACTCCCTCGGGCTCTCCCTATTGGTTCCTGTACCCCAACCCCACCCAGGTACCGCCCCTGAGCCCCTTACAAAACTCCCCTGTGCCCAGATCACGAGGTCTTTCTTGTCGCTGGGGGTCACCAGGACAAGATGTAACCATTAAAGGTTCTCTGAAACCCTCATGGGGAGACCCTTCTCGCCTCCTTCGCCGTCACTGTGTGGTAGAGCTGAGAGCTGCCGGAGCAAAACCGCGGAGCCGTCCCAAATGGACTACGGGAGGGCGAAATGGTCACACTGCCCTAAGCAGCTCTGCTGAGCTCTCAGGGAAAGCTGCAGCTTGCTAAACTAAACCTAGCACTACAACAAAACGGCCTCGCTGAATTGAACTCTTCTCCTATCAAAAAGCCTGACTTTAATCCTGACAGTGGCAGCTTCGGCACCCATACTGGCCAGTGCCTGAGAGTGGTCTTGGCGTGTCTGAGAGGATCCCATCCTGCATGGCTGGTGTGGGGATTCTTTGCCCTCATTCCACCAAGAAAAAGTCACAGCCTCCACTCCAGCAAAATGCCCCAACTTCTTTCCATGCTTCCCCAGCACAGTTAATCTAACCTTTGCCAAGGAAAGCATCCTGTGAATCAGAGGGCACTGTGCCAGCTCATCTGTGAACAATTTAACCGATTTTTCATTAACCAGCAGCTTATGGAGAAGTTGCTAAATTTTATGGGCCATTAGCAGCTTCTGACACTGCAAATGACTATGAAATTCAGGGTCTTGCAGTTTTGAATCTTGTAGGCTTGATAAATAGCCCTTGTTGGGAGCATAGATTTGAACAAACGCACTCAATATGACCCCATACGAACAAGCTGTTGGCAGCATGGAGAACGGGGGTGTGGGGATGGGAGTGACTGCAGCAGCAACCCACAAGCCTGTCTACACCTCCCCCAAAGCAGGGAGTTTTCTTGAGGAAAGGTGATTTTGAGAAATGTTGTCCTGAAGATGGTCCATAAAGGCGTTGGAGAGTGGGAGTGAGGCAGTGAACAAGGGTTAGTGCAGCCATTAAAATACGTGTTAATTGAGTGCAGGGGAGGGCTGAGCAGGCTGACTGCTGTTTATGCATGTGTAGCTGGACATCTGCAAAAATGTCCTTTATCCTCATTTTATGGCTGGGAAATCTCCATCACAGAACACCAAAATAAAGATCCCCAGGATCACATGCAGGCCATAGGCTGAGCAGGTTTGGGTACAGGTTCACCCTGGCCTCAGCTGTGGGACTGTGCTCCTCTTTTCACACAGGTCCCACAGCAAACTGCTGCCTGCCCAGCTAGCCCATGCACAGGGGCAAGCCCTGACTGTCACAATTTCCCAGCTCCTGAAAGTGTTCCAGCAATTTTGCAGCAGAAATAAAGCTACTGCTTCTGCCTTTCAGAAACTCTCCTGTGTGGGAATGCTACCACCCACCCCTCAAGGCAAGGGCAGTCCAGGCTCTTGGTAATAGATCCCTTGGGGTGGATTAGAGTGAGACAACACTGAATGATCAGTATTTGTAATATATATGCAGGTTTATTTTGGAACAATTTGGTTGCAATGGAAAGCAGGTATGTAGCTGTTTTGGTTATTACTGTCTATAGGAATATAGTAATATAAAAGCATAAAAATATAACTCAAGAAAATGTGTGAGGGGAAAGAGAAAAAGAAAGAAAAGAAAAAAGAAAAAATAAAAGAGAAGAGAAGAGAAGAGAAGAGAAGAGAAGAGAGAAAAGGAAAAGAAAGATGGGTAAAAGTAGAAAGATATCACCAGCCATAGATCCTGTGACAAGAGTTGATTGTTACAAAGTGATGTTCACAGTCTTGTTGAACTGATAGTTGCAGTCTTGATCTGTCGTGGGTGGGAAGAGCCTGTGAAACATGGAGTTCAATGGGTTAATATACTTTCAGTCTAGGTGGGAATGCCCAGGTATCTTCCCAGAGTGGGGAGCTTTCCTAGTCCTCTAGTGGAAGGCCTCAGAAACCAGTCTGGGGGTGCTTTGGGGGTCTTTGATGGTTTATGACACCTTCTAAGACATTACATCTGCCTCTCAGGTCAATGTATCCTATGCATGAATGTGAATGTGCCGTGTGAGTATGACCTTTCCTAGGAGTGGGGAGGGACATAGGGGAAGACAACTGGCATGATGAAAAGCACAATCCCATCTCTCAGGATCTACTTCTTTTCTGGCTCAAAGTATATCCTGTAATCTCCAGTGGTGGGTGTTCACTCCCTCTGCCTTGTGCTCTGCCTTATGTGGATCAGAGATTTTGCTATTGCACACCCAAATCTCATCTCCTCCCCTTGGGGGGTGCAAACTCTGCCACAGCAAAGCACTCTGCCCTTCCACAAATGGGCAATGGTTTTGATTCATTAGCCATTAACATTTCAATTTCTCACCAAGAGTCGATTAAACCTCAAAATTTAAGCCTAAGGTAAACGGTGAGACTTTGAAAATAGCGTGTTCAGGTTTTCTTTTTGTCTCATGTT
The DNA here is from genome assembly GCF_017639235.1 of Corvus kubaryi. NCBI lineage: Eukaryota > Metazoa > Chordata > Aves > Passeriformes > Corvidae > Corvus > Corvus kubaryi. The sequence continues at coordinate 27,985,973 of NW_024580671.1, read as the reverse complement.
CAACTTCTAATTAAAACAAGGCTGCTGCTGGCAAGGATAGTCCAGCACACCCCTGAGGTCAGCTGAGGACTGGACTTGAAATCTATGAGCTCCCCAACAGGCAGAGCTCCCCTCTGGAGATGGGGATGGCAGGGGGCAGAGCCTTGCCTGCCACTGACCTGGCAGAAAGGTGCAGTCCCTGCTCTCACAGGCTGAACAGACAAGGGCAGAACTCAGTGCTGTATCAGGCTGGGCTGCAGCCATGGAACATAAAATTTAGCTCAGATGTTTTCACCAACAAGCCTCATCAGCCTTTGACAATCCATGCATCCCAAAACTAGTACAGCCACCTGAACACAGGAGAATTTTCTGTGATGCTCATATTACTTTTTGATAAAGGGACATGGGTGTAGGCAGAAATGTGGAGGATGAAGCTTGGGTCTCGGGCAGAACAAATACTCAAATGAAATTTCTGACTCTTTTCAAAGGGAGCTGTGATTCAAGGGGCCCACCAAAGCCCCAGGCATGTTGGGGAAGCCCTGCCTGGGAGGCTGCCCAGGCACAAAGCAGCCCTGATAGCAATACTTCCTTGTACAGCTTGGCTGGTGACAGGGGACCCCAGGATTCAAAGAGACAGATAGTGTCACCTTGCTGTGGGGAGGAGGGGGAATAGATGCTGCTTCCATGCACTCTGAAGAAGGGAATGGAAAGCCGAGACTGACCCTGTTAATGAAGGACAGACCTGAGCTTCCCCTTGTGTGCTAAATCTGCAGAGTGCACCCTGGCAGTCTGCAGCCTGCTGCCCTCGCTGGGGTGAAAGCAGGTGTGATTCATGGATATGCCCAGGCTTGGCTTTCTTCTGCCCCTCAATATCAAACAGAGGTTCCCGTTTGGAAGCCCAAGTTTATATATTAGAGCATGGCAGAGGGATGGAAAAGTGAAGCAGCTTGTACTCCCCACTGAGCTATGGGCCAGAGCTAGGGCCTGTCACTTCAGCACTTGTCCATGCCGGATAGCTGCCACAGCTTTAAACCGTGGCTGCTACCAGAGTTAATATGAAATGAAAAAAAGGAAGAAGTGTAAAATAAAGAACTGCTGCTAGGACTGAATAATGGTCAGCTGCTTATAGGCAAGTCAGATGTACAGAACTGGTACTGAGAATTGAGCTGGACTGCCATTTAAAAATTAAAAGAAGTTTTGAAAATAGGAAAAACATGACTCAGAAATATGAAGTCACTGGCAATAAATGTCAGAGACTTCATTTGCAAGTGAAAATGCACATCCACTTCACATCAGTGTTGCTACCTGGTGCCCCATATCCAAAAAAAGATAAATGCGTTATTGCATGTGTCATCCACAACTCCCTAAAAATATAAAGATCCAGAGTAGCAAGTCAAGTTAGGAGGTTATTAAATGGTTGGATTGTGAACCCATTCCTGTAGAGTGTGCAGTTGGGCACCAGGGCAAATGTGGTCTGCTCTGAGCAATGCAGCCAGCACTTCTTTCAGTCACCAGCCCTGCTGATCTGGGGATCTTCCCGGAACAGAAATGTGACTCAATAAGTGTTGGGGGAAATTTTGCATTTAATGAAAAAGACTAGGGAGAAATCAGGTTTGACAATCTGAAAGTATGTACGAATATATATTAGATCTCCTCAAGGTAGAAGGTTGCGCTCAGCACATAATGTGTATGTTAGCAATTCAGAAGGAGATCAGTCAGCGTAATATTAGAGGCTGTGCTGCTTTGATCAGGTTTTCTTTTGAAGTTTCCTGAGTTAAAAATATTCAAGCAAATGATTTCTCACTGCATTTTGATACTTGTGCTTCTAAACAGTCATTAAATGAGGAGGCCCAAGAAATATGAGGAAAAAACCTCAGCATCTGTGCATACCTGTGTATGAGCCATCCAGTGTTTGCTATGCCTATCCTTTTCTGGTTCTTGTCATGTGTGGATTTAAGGCATGAAAAAATTTGTTCATCACCTCCTCAGAATTTAAAATACTTCATTATTCTCTGTGTGGGCCAACCAATAACCACCTCTTCGGGTGCAAATGTGTTCAGATGGCCTGCCATCTAGCACAGTTACAGCTGTTTGGAATCGTGCATCAGCCTAGAGAACACCACCATTAATATAAAAAAAAAAAATTAAATCTGTTTTTTAGATGGCAGTGGGGGACCCTTCAAGAGAAGTACATGCCTTCAGAGCCCTCAGCACCCAGCATAAATGTATACATGGTTCTATAGTCCTGGCAGTGTTAGAGGTGTGTCTCTCCTCAGAGTTATCAGAAGCCTGCCTGGTGGAGCTGTAGAATTAAGAAGAAGCCCAGTGCTGGCACCGCTAGTGCACATGGATCCACAGTCGGCATCAAAAGGCTGACAGGTGAGGTAGCACAACGTTTGGCTGGCACATCAGCTGGGACAGGTGCTGTCCCCATTTTGCCCCATATCTGTTTCTTATCTCCCTGGAGTTGTTGGCTGTCCATTACTTGGCTAAGGATGCATAGTCGGTGCTATCTGACAGACACTGTAGGCGCTGATAAATCGCGCAGTTACACCTACGCAATGGTTTGCTCAATTTGGAACTTACCTATTATCATGCCATATTAATAAGCCAGATCCAGCCTAGCTGCCGGCAATGTGAAACGCTGCTGTATTGTCAGGGGAATGTGATTTGCAAAGCGTTCAGCTCCTGAGGAAGAAAGTATGCTGTATTTCTTTCATATTCTTCAAAAAAAGTCATGGCATGGAATTTTTATTAATTTGATATCCAATATTCAACCGTTTGAACTCTACTATATTTTCTTTCATTTTAAGTTTCTCTCTATTTGTATTTATCATAAAAGAGGGTTAAGAAAGTTCAATTCCTCATAAGGAGATGGTATAGTTTTGAGTTTTAACAGCTCTTTATAGGTTGAAAATGCACTTAAATTATGTGAAAAGAGTCCCACAGAAGCACATTACTTCATAAAGCTGGAAAGCAAACAATTGGAGAAACACTTCTTGCACATTTTTGTACTATCTGTGCTAACCTGCTTTGACTCTTTTTTACCTTTGAACAACCAAAGAATTAGATGGTCTGATGGATAATTGAAGTGTAAAAGAACATTCATTCAGGGTAAGTGATGGCACAGCAGAAGAGCAAAATGGATATTTGCATCAGACTTTACCATGAAGAGGAATCATCTCACACTGAAATGCTAATTGAAGTGATTTTAAACTAAACTGACAGAGTTAGCGGTAGTGAATCACCAGGGTCACAAAGTGCTCGTCCAAGAGTTGTGTGGTAGTTGTCACAAATTGCCCATTTTACCAGAGAAAGAAAAGATGGGAAATATGTTCAGGGCTCTAGGTCTTAGAAACAGTCAGGTCTGATTTATTTACCAGAAAAAGATTTTATGAAAAAGACCAAATGAGGCACGGTAAGATCTAAGTTTCTCAAATTCATTCCAGTAAGCACTGGCAGAGGACATACCTATTTTTTCTTTCACATTCATTTTACACCTTACGTAAAATACCAAATACTAATATGAATCCAGCGAAGTTGCTTTGTATTAGAACATTGCAAAAATTTCGTGAGTAGGAATGTCTTATCTAATTTTCAGATTTCTTTAAATATTTAGTGTTGCTTCGAAAGAAACCAAGACGAAATGAAACCCCCAAACAACTGACACTAATAAAACAGGAGGACACCCATCATTCCTACTGACATCCTGAATGCAGGTGCAGAACTTAGAGATCCAGTACTGTTCAACAGAGCTGGGACTCAAGACAAGTAATTTTTTTTGCAGATTACAGTAACTTCAATTTTATTAGGAAATGTTACATTTGGCCTCTGCTCCCAAACTCTGGATTTTCCTAGCTCTTTTTTGCTCTCTGTACTTTAGATGCCCTTTCTAGATATTGGGCTCCTCACTCCACTCCACAGGTAGAGCTTCTCCCTTTGGCTCGGTGTTCTTGGCCTTGGCCAACCTTCTCATCTACTCAAGAGCTATCAAGCCACAATCAATTAGAGTCATGTGTTTGCTTCAATCTTGGTGAATAATCTAGCGGCTTCCAGAGACAAGCTAAAGCACTTTGGGGATAAAGTTAAAGCAAAAGAGCTGCAATAGTGCCAGAAATGTGAGTGATGGATAAGATTAACAGCATTTAGTTTTTGTTTACTTTTATCTTTAGCAGCTTTTTTTCAAAATAAGTATTTTCTACAGAGTCTTAGAAGTATTTAAGCCCTAGTAGAATAGAACCCCTATGGAGTAATAATTATAATTTCTCTAGATATCTTATAATTCACTGTTATCTTTTCCCCGGAGTATGATTTAATTACGGCCATATCAGATGAATTGTATTTTGTCTAATGTGACTGCAACTGATTAGCAGGCATTGCTGCAATCTGGTAATGAGTTAGGCAGCTGAAATTGCACCTAAATGGAGGATAGAAATTGGTGCTCCTGGTGTTGATTAACTGATATTTATTTCACAATTATAAATAAAGCTCTACTACCTAGCTGTCATTTTGCAGAATGTGTTTTCACTATGTCTTTTGGATTTAGAATAATTGGCAATTTTGTGGGTTTGGCTTCTTAGTGCGAGAAAGCAACTTGCAGAAGTTGTTGATAGGAAGCAATGCTTGTTACCTTAGCAGGGAATTTAAGCACAGATGTTTTTGGAAGATAATTTGTCAAATGACTCCACGTCACTTTAAATATTTGCAGACTCTCAGAACTGTGGTTTGAATATTTTTTGGTGGATGAATTATTTGAACTGCATTTTCAAAAAGAATATTTACTGTGTGCCACAAGGATTAATACCAAAGTCATCAAAATAATTCAAACCGAGGACCTTGCTGCCAGTTGAATTTAAGAAAATGAAAGATTTGAGTAAGTGCTCTGGGCATGGGTGACCAAATGTCTTAATCCAGCTGCCATTTGCTATTAGAAAACAAAAATCTTTGGTTGTCCTGATTATCCCTCTTAGTTCTGAGAGGGTTATATTTAGAACTCATCTTTCACCAGTGTCACAGATGCCTGTATTCCTGGATCTTGCAAAGTCAAAACACTTTCCTTTTCCCTTATTCTGAAGGAATTAAACCATGCAAAAATCACAAGTACAGAAGTCATTGCTCCTGGTGGCTACAGACAAGTACTTTATATGTATGTATATCTGTATGAGATCCACTACTTGGGAAAATCTTCCATCTCTATTAAATCTGAAGTGAGTGTTTAGCACGTCTCCTCCATAATCCTGAAGGAGATGATCTTTCTGCCAGAGGATGTATCCTTACACACTTTGCAAAGGCAGGTAAACAGAAAGTCATCATTCATCACAGTTTTTCTTTTGATGTTGCCAGCAACATCTCCTGGGGTATTTTTAAATTCATCAGTCATAAAATTATAATTTTGTTGGTTTTTCCCGAGAGGTTCTGTTAGAATGGGTAGATTTTGCTTGGTGCTTACTGCAAGCACACAAATGAAATGAACACTTGCTCAGGAAATGAGCAGGCTCTGATGAGAAGGGAAATGGTGAAGGAGCATAAGCGGTAGCCAAGCTGTGCTTCTGCCTGACATTAAACAACACATGCTCAACGTTTCTTGACAAACAGATACAGAGCAGAGAGATATTGAACAAAATTCTCCTGTCTGAGAAACTTGCCAGGGTCACCATTGTGCCAGAAATTGCGTGATGGAGGTTTTAAGAAGCTGTATCACAATGTCATGTCATTGGCAGATATTTTAAGGAGTAATGAAAAGCGAAAATTTGCAGTGAAAAATTGCCTCTTCTGGAGTGTCCTGGCCAATATCCAGTCATCTCAAGCCTCGTTCTTGCTTATGGCACAGAGAAGAGTAGTGATTTCTCCATGGCTTGGAACAGCTATGGCTGAGCCAGTACAGACACATCATTCACTCTGGTAGTCTGCCCTTCAGACTAAGAGAAACTTCCTCTCCATGTCTTAGTTACACACTGTCAGGGTATTGGCACCAGAATTAGTTCCTTGCACTGGTTTAGCCAGAGGATCCCACTGGGATGTGGCTCCGGCTATTTAGAAATTATGGCCATTCACTGTCTCACAGCCCTGTAAATACCTGTGTCCCCAGATGATTAGACTATTTCAGTTTCTCTTCCTATAGTTTGACAGACATTTGAGTGTTTCTGTCAAATATGTTTAGATGCCTATTAACTATGGGGTACTTTTAAGGTCTGTTTTCCACACATATGATTTAGTACTGCCAGTCTGTCCTAACAGTTTTGCTAAAAGGATGGCAAAGTCCCAGACTCTGAGATGACCTGTCATGAAACCTTGACACACCACATTGCTTAGGGAGGGGTGCTTAGCCAGTAACCTTCACAGCCAGTAACCAGGTTTCCCATCTGGTGTGATCGTCACATCCGTGTCCTCAGGGCTGACGCTTGCAGCTGCAGCTTCTCTGTGCCTGCTGGGATAGTAGGGTTAGGGTTATGTGTAGGGTTAGGGCCAGGCACCCTCAATGTGACCAGAAAGGCAAATGTGAAAAATGATGGGGTATGGTGAGGTAAAGATAACAGGGAAGAAAAATACTTAAAAAATGGAAAAGGTATTTGGAGAGGGCAGGTTTGGTTCATTTCTCCAGAAAAGTAAAATGCTACATTCTGGTAGTGAGACATAGCAACCTCCCTCACCCACTTATGCCTGAAACTGTGTAACAAAAAGACCCTTTGGATGCCTTCCCCAGCTCAAGCTTTATACTCAGTTATGAAATGTGTTCTTATTTTAAATGCTATGTAATCAGAGAGCAGAAAAGATCTTTACATATAAACAGTGGAATAAAAAACAACGTGGAAAATACCATCCTTCACAGCATCTCTGTCCCTGCTACTTCTGCCTCAATAAAACAGCAAAACTTGGATTCCTCCTATTCAAGACTTTTCTCTGAGGTCAGGACAGCATTCAGCTAAGCTCCTGATGGCATCTGCCAGCCCCACACTGCCAGCAGAGTTTGTCAGCAGTGGAACCCTGGTTTTCTTTGGGAAAGTATCTTGTTGATGGCACAGAAGGGTCTGCTCTGAGCTCAGGTCTCCCAGTGCTGAGAGACTGTCAGTGCTCAAAAGCCAATACTGTGAATCTTGAAAAGGTTGGTCTGCCCATGTGCCTTTATCCTGTCTCCTTTGCCACTGATGCAAAATAATTTGGTCTAAAAATAGTGTGAGGAAGATCACAGAATCATAGAATGGTTTGGGTTGGAAAGGACCTTGAAGATCATCTCATTCCACCCCCCCCCACCATGGGCAGGGACACGTTCCACTAGACCAGATTTCTCAGAGCTCTATATAGCCTTGACTTGTACACTTCCAGGGATGGGGCAGCCACAGTTCCTCAGGGCAACCTGTTCCAGTACCTTATCACCATCACTATATTTTCCTAATATCTAATCTAAAATTACCTACTTTCAGTTTGAAGCCATTCTCCCTTGTCCTGTCACTACATGCTCTTGTAAAAAGTCTGTCTCCATCTTTCTTGTCGGCTCCCTTCAGATACTGGAAGGCCACAATTAGGTCACCCTTATTCCTTCTCTTTTCCAGGCTGAACAAACCCAGTTCTTTCAGCCTTTCCTCATAGGAGAGGTGTGGGGCCGGGAAGAAAAACCTTCATGAGGAGGCACCAGGGGCCATTCTGTTCTTTGTCTTGTTGGCCTCGTGGCAGTGGGCCAGGTCAGGCTCCATGAGCATTTTACATGCAATCACCCTCTTTTATACACTATTTGTTACTAGTATTGTTGCTGTTACTGTTCATTTTCTTATCTCATTGCTGTTTCCAGTAAATTTTTCTTATCTCAACTCAGAATCCCTACCTTTTGTCTCTCTGGCACGGGAAGCGGTCGGCAGAGGGGAGTGGCTGCATGGGGCATAATTTCCAGCTGTGTTTAAACCATGACACCTCCCCAACACCCCCTCAGCTCCCCAGTAGGAGCTCTCCAAATAAATGCTTCCAGCCTCAAATGAACTGACAGTCTCACATCAGTTATTGGTTTTAACTAAACATTTATCCTCAATATGTAAAAATATGTAGCTTCTTTTTTATTTGCTTGCCCTACCCATCTAACAAACTGACAAAAATCAAGACACAGTATGTTCTCCTCTTGTTAATAGCCAGGAGAATTGCATCACATTTTAAATTGCACTTCAGCAAAACAATAGTCAAGCAAAGCCAGTGCAGCAGTGTGTCTCCGTGGCTTTATTTGTACAAAGCCTGGCACAACAGGGCTCTGCTTTCAGCCAGCCCCTGAGCACTTCTGGAACAAACAGAATAATAGCTGACTGCAACCTTTGCTTAGAAATATTTGTGAATGGCATTGTAAGTGTCAGAAAGCTGTATATAAAGCTTGCTGTTGCTGTGGAGGTAGACTGAGCTGTGAGCAATTTTGACATTCAGATTTACAGCAGACTTTTGGCATCCTCTCTCTTTTAGAAATGAATAAACTGCCTTCACCCATCTGAATAAAGCTGTTGTTTCATTATCTGCTGCCTCTGTCTCCTTTTCATGTTATGTTTCCTTCAGGCGAGAAAAATGAATACACAAAAGAATAAAAGGGTGGGAATTCTTAAGTGCTGTAATTGCACTGGCACCCACTTTATTTCTCTAGGAAGCTCTAGAGTACAGAATTTTCTTCAGAAATGAGAAAGAAAATGGTGATGATCTTGAAATGCCTGTAAAGATGATTATGCAACATATTTGTTAATAATTCCAGTGGAGAACAGCTGGAAACACATAAACAGGTGTTTGTACTCCAGCACTGATCTGGTCCAGCTGCCTAATTACTGCTTTGAATTGGAATAGCTAAAATATTGTTATCTATAAAACCAAACAAGTCAGCTCTCTCAATGTGTAAATAATTTACAATCTTTTTTTTTTCTCAGTGGGTGCCAGAGAGGGCTGAGGCTTTCAGGATCTAGTCTAACTTCTGCATGTCAGAGCTGAAGACCTGAGCAAGCCACAGAACATTTCTGTGGTTCTGCTGATGCTACACCTAAGATGCTCATTTCTGGAAACACATTGAATTCAGCTTATGCTGAACTTTGCCTGCAACCCCCTGATGCGTGGCAGTGGCTCAGCACAACCACTGACCACAGCAGGCGGGTCTCTGAGCAGAGAGGAGACATTTGAGTGACGTCTGCCACATTTTCAACAGACCACTCTGTAACACACCAAATATTCTATTGTTTCAGTCATGCCTTGTGCCTGTCTATGAAGGATAGAAACAAGTGCCAGGTCTCACCCAGCCTCTGGCCATCACCTGTCCCTGGGTTCTCTTCAAGCCTCTGAATGCACCAGAGCCCTACAGAACTCTCCAGAGCAGATTGCACCAGCATAAAGCCTGGGTTTAGTTTACAGCTTTCTGTGACCTACCTTGATCATCATGCCTATTACCATGGCATCTGAATGCCTTCCAGAAACACAGTGTATGATGATGTCTTTCATGGGTTTCACTGTGTCTCCCCCTCTCTTTCATCTCTAACATTTCACTTCATATTTCCTGCAAAATATCTGCTTTCCTGGAGGCCACTGTGCTGTAGTTTTCTATACAGTTTCCCTCTCACACATCCCAGGTAATCTGTCATTACCCAGCCCTCAGCATCTGTACAGCCTTCCATGGGAGGCTAATAAACGTGCACAAGTCAAAGCCCAGCAGAAATCTCTCCAAATACTTTTGGAGTAGGAAGCACCATTTACACAGTACCCCGGTGGATGAGAGCAGAATTTAGGCACCATTTCATTTGAGAATTTGAAGGGCAGAGCTTCAAGTGAGAAACTTGAAACAGAAATGATAAATGTCTTGCAAAAACAATTGTTACTGACTGAGAAGTAAGACTGACAGAGGGAGGGAGCATGGGCTGGGAGCTGGGTGGGGCACAGGAGCTTCTGCTGGGGAGCCGCCTGAGTGATGTGTTTGTGGTGTCTCGTAATTAACATCTAGCGGTTTTAAAGCTTATAGTAGGCACTTGTATCAATGAGGACAATTTGCTAATTCTATGTCTGTGTCAGCTATGTCTTTCTAAACAAAACAGGTTAAAAACATTTACCAAATGTGTAAAATTAATGTGCCTGAGTGCTCTGAACCGTTGCATTGCCACTGTGATGTCTGGAGCACTGTGCAAGCTCTACACACAGCCATCAAACCCCTTTGTGGTGCCTTTGGGTGTCTGCATTAGACCATCTCCCTGCCTCCACAGATCAGCACAAATCTTTGAGGGAAAGGGGATCTTCTGTCATCCCCATGGGCCATGTATGAATGACCCCCAAACCCCTGGGTTTTTTACATGGCACTGATTACCTGTGTTTGGGCAACAGAGTCAAGGCATTAAAGTCTTATATTTTACACACTAGGAAATATGGGAGCAGTTTTCCTTACATCTGGTCCAAGAGTCCTTGCAAGACAGACAGACATTGACAGACATGCAAGACAGACAGACAGACATGAGCAGCTACAGGTGCTCAGGCTTCCAAGATGGCTGGCCAGTGCCCTGTCCTCGCTCAGCCCATAACACTTGGCAGGTTTTCTCTCCCATTTGTAACTTAGCACCTTTCTGTCAATAAGACACTGGTAACAGAATTACAGGCAAAATTAGTTGAGGAAATAAATCCTAATTATAGTTAAACCAAAGATACAAAATCAACTTTTCCATGGAGAAATTTGCATGCACTCTGTATTTATGGGCAAGACATGGAGGTTAGTGGGACTCAGGCACATTCATAACTTGCTAAATTGCTCATCTTAGTTTATGTACTTTCATGAACCAAAGGACTTTCTGCATATGCTTTACTTGAAAGGGGGATTTTGTTTTCTCTGCCAAGGGAGAACAACCCTGCCTGAAAATCAGGTACTCAGGCTGAACCCTGAAAATTGGTTTTCAAAGTTTTGAATTACTTCGTAAAATTAATACCTATTAGTGTATCTCAGGTTGTGCTCTTTAAAACAAGAGGTCTGATTAAAGAGGAGTGAGCCTAGTAATGTTGGTGTAGCGTAACTCAGGAGCAGCTATCATGGTCAGGCCCAATAATCTGGTATTCTGCATTAGAAATGCAGTTAGAGCTAATGATGAATTTGAAAGATTGTAATCATTATCTAGCTCAATTTATCTATTCTAACCTCAGTCAGAGACCAAATTGTAATTGCTGTTGTTTCTGGTTGAATGATGAAGGTTACCCTGCTCTAATTCCTACCAGTTTTGTAATAGCTCAGACATAATAGCGACAGAGAATTATAGACTTAGCTCAAATGTTGTCAGATTGGACCAAAGCATCACATAATTATACTATACACATAACAAATATTGTAAATATTAAAAAAGAAAAATAAAATAAAAGAGACTTTAAATAAAATAAATTATTAATTGGAGTCCTGCATTTGCCCTTAATGTGTGAACCAATTTGAGAGAATTCTGCTCCAGTAACACTCTGGTAGGTTTAATTTATATGTCATAGCAAAGTGTGGACTATGAATGCTTGTCTTACCCTGTCTGGCATATTTTAGCTACACAGAAAGGAATTAAGTCCCATTTTTAATCTCTTTAGTATTTACTTTTGCTAATAATACATTTTGGTTTTTTTAAAATGGCACAAATGATGTAGGCAAGTCATCTAGATCTCTTTGCAATTACATCTATGAAGTCCAAGAAACCTATAATGGTTTTTTTTTGAGTGGGATTTTTAAAAGAGCATTTCTAGCATAATAAAGGCTTCCTTTTTTCTTTTTTGGCCATATAATTGACTTGGCTCTTTATGGTCTTTGGCAAACATGACAGTAATTAAATTTACAGATCATACTAAATCATAAGGTGTTGCAAAACCCAGGATAGATGGAAAAATAATAAAAAGAGACCTGTAGAATTTAGAGGTATAAGTAGGTAATAAAATGAGATTCAGTCTGGAAAAAAGAGCAGGTAGGGAACAATGAAAGCGAAATACAGAAATGCACAAGCTACATGAAAAGCAGCAGTTAAATTTAAGACTCAGGGTGTTGGTTATGGGTTTATAAACTGCAGTTGTCGTTGGCTGTAAATGCCAGCCCCATAAGCAGGTAGTTTGAGAGATCTGTACCCATCCTGTGGTGTACCAGTACAACAAATCCGTTAATACTTGGGCAGTCGTAATTCAACCTAAGATCTATTTCATTAATTGGATTAGTCTTTATTGCAACATACATTGCTGCAGTGCCTTAAATATGCTGAATATAAATAGTGTTCTTTCTGAAGGAGCTAGGTACATAAAACAGGTACAAGAAATGATGATTAGGAACTGCAAAGGCCACTGCAAATGAAGACTACATAAATAAAATGAGAAGAAACACACAATATCATCAGTAGCACAAGACTTGTAAAAAATTTCATGTCAGTGGTATGTACTGTTGCAAATGAGAATATATGCAAAGATGAAATTGCCAGATTCATAGTCCCACATAAGAAAATGTGAGACAAACATCTCCAATGACAGCGGGAGCAGTCAGCATGAATTCTTCAAGGAGAAATCATTCTTGACCAATTTGATAAACTTCTGTGATGAAATGTCTGTCCCAGTAGATGATGGGAGAACAGTGAATATGTCGGTCTGGAATTCAGTGAGTCATTGAACACTGCTATAAGATTGTCCTAAAGAAGGATGCCTGATGAGGTATAGGCTGGATGAGCAGACAGTGAAGTGGGTTGAAAACCAGCTGCATGGAAATCCCCAGGGAGTAGGGGTCAGTGGCACGAAGTGCAGCTGGAGGTCCGCCACTTGTGGTGTACCCCAGGAGCAGTAGTGCATCCTATACTGTTCACAATTTCATTAATGATTTGGAGGATAGGACAAAGTGTACCCTCGGCAAGTTTTCTGGTGACACGAAACTGAGAGAGGTGGCTGATAGGGCAGAGGGATATACTGCCACCCAGAGAGACCTCAACAGGCTGGAGAAATGGGCTGGTGTAAAACACATGAAGCTCAGTAAGAAGGCTAAAAGTCTGAGGAGGAACAGCCCGAGGCACCAGTGCTTGCTGGGAACATCTAGCTAGAAAGCAGCTTGGCAGAAAAGGACCTGTGGGGCTTGCTGAACACTAAGCTCAACCTGAATCAGCAGCAGGCCCTCACTGCAAAGAAGGCTAATGGTATCCTGGGCTGCATTTGGCAATCTATTGCCAGCAGATTGAAGGAGGGAATCCTTCTCCTTTATTCAGCACCAATGAGGCCACATCTGGAGTCCTGTGTCTAGTTCTGGTACCCTCAGTACAAGAGAGACATGGACACACAGGAGAGTCCATGAAGATGATGAAAGGACTGGAGCATCTCAGCTGTGAGGAAAGGATGAGAGTTGTAACTGTTCAGAATGGAGAAAAGAAGGCTCAGGAGGATCTCATCCATGTATATAAATATCTGAGGGTGCAGAGAGGACAGAGCCAGGCTCTTCTCAGTGGTGCCCAGTGACAGAACCAGAGGCAATGGGAACAAACTGAAACTCAGGAGGTTCCCTCTGAACATCAGGAAACACCTTCTCACTGTGCAAATGACCAAACACTGGCAAAGGCTGCCCATGGAGGTTGTGGTGATGCCTTTTCCTGGTCTTAAAATCAAGAATCAAAACACAGTTTGATTTGATTTCAGACAAGGGAAAAAGGGATTGTATCTCTGTATTTATTTTAAGGATCCTTAAGTGCACCACATCCAGGTGGAATGCACTGAAATGCACACCGCAATGCACACACACGATAGATCGGGTATATCATTATAGGTGTTACTGATTAGCATATCTATAAAAGATTCCCCAGTGAGAGGCTCGAGTGAGTCCCCCTCCCTGAGGAACCTTTCCCTGGATGGTTCTATCTTAGTTTACAAAATGTGTTGTGGAGAGGACCTTGGGGTCTGGGGCATTCTGATCCCTAACTCCGAAGCTTCTAAGATGTTTAGTCTCCTAGCTTGACAAGTAAGTCTAAGAATGTAGGCAAAAACCACTAAGAATACAAAAGCTATAAAATGGTATAAAAAGGTATATAAAAGGGGTATAAAAGAAAAGGCAAAAAATCATCATGGCATCAGTGGAGTCTCCATTCTGAGGCATATTCAAAAGCCCTCTGGCCATGGGCCTGGACAACAAACTCTAGGTGACTCTGCTTGAGCTTGGTCAGAAGGTCCCTTCTAACCTCAACCACTCTGTGATTCTGTGACAGAAGGATGAGCACAACATAGTACTTAATCTCTGGGAGGATAATAATGGTAGTCCTACATGGGCTTCTGTGGATACAACTTTACTATATTCAGTCACAGGGGATGATTCCTTTGTTGCCTGATTTCAGTTAAAACTTCTATTTAAAAAGATGGGTTTGTATGTGTGCTTTGAATTTAAAATTTTGAATTACACAAATCAGCAAAAACAACATTATCTTTCTTATCCAGGCTATGCTGAACACAAATCATTGAAGAAGAAGTTCTGCATTTAATGAAAGCACAACACTCAAGCAATTTTAATGGATTTTTCAAGTAATCTCAGATACATTCTCACTACATATAGGAAAGTGGGATCTATTTAGATTACTGTATTTTGCTACTGTACTATTATTTTCATACACAGATCGCTATCATCCCTATAAAAGCCTGAATATACTTTTCTTTAAAACTGTGCATATTCAATTTCACCGAGCAGTTCAGCCCTCTGATAAATTTTATCCAAGTTTCATTCCATATCTACTAAAGGAAGATTGCAATATATCCATCTTTGGGGGGAAAACAATTTTTTATTTTCTGCACTTCACTATAAAATGTCATCAGTAAATTTCTTCTGCTGATTACAGCTGCAGTACTGATGGGGTTTACATTGTGTATCCAAAGGACCTTGTATCTCTGGTCTGGATCTGCTGTATTTTGTGAGATGATGGGTGGCCAGGCAGACAACATACTTGCAGACTTACAGTGTTCCCAGCCTCAGCTGGTCCTGCAGTCTGCACTGCAGTTCTCCAGCAGCAGGTTTTGCTCCAGAGATCCCTCTTGGTTTTCCCTGCTCTTTCCAGCTCTGCCTCCTGCCTTCAAGCTCAGGTGGTGCCAGTGTCGGTGTCAAGCACAGCCAGTTTCTGGCAGGATGATGCACAAGGTGCCAAGACCATCCTTGAGCCACTGACTTCAGCTTTACACATTGAGCAGCCCCCAGGGAGAATCGGCGCCTCAGCAAAGTCATCTCTTCTTAAACAGCAGCCATTTATTTCCCACTTTTCTTGCTGCCTGATATTTTAAAAAGCAGGAATGAGGAGAGATATAGAGTTTCATAGCATTAAGCAAATTGAAAGAGAGATCAATTTACCTTTTCTACAATACAACATCTTAGGCTTTTCAAATTATCATGAATTTCCCTCTTAAAAACTGTTTTAAGGTGTCATGCAGGATTAATGTAGGATAACCTTCTTCAGAAAATTTAGTTTTTGAAATTATCTTCTCTTTGTACAGTCTGTCATATATCATTAGTTTATGAATAGTAGAAACATAAATAGATATAATTCCCAAAAGTTTTTGGATTGTCTTGCTAAATATAATTGCAGAATTTAATAGAAACTAAGTAAATTTGTAACCCAAAATGTGCATACAGCTGGAAAACACTTCAGTACAGAAATCTCTAAGCACACAAAATCACACCTAGATTTATACTTATTCAAGAAAAATATATTCACTGGGTTTTCATTTCATTTGGAGTGGAGATGTAGTTTTTATTTGATGGAAAAGAGAAAACCCCAAAACTACAAAGGAAATTTGACCTCTTAAAAAATGAGTTGCTTATCCCTGTTCCAGCAGTGGAGCCTGTGCAGCACAGGCAGCTCGATGTTGTGCCCAGAAAAGGGTTTTGACACCTCAGCCCCTCCAGGAGGTGACCATGGTCCTGGCACACAGGGGACCCTGCCAGCAGACGGCTTTGAGTGCCGACACAGCAGCTTGGATAGCCAGGAGAGCCAGCACCAGGCACATCCTGGGCTGGGAGGTCACAAAAATGCACCACACCTTCCCACATCTGTGTGCTCATCACCCCTTTTCCTTGTTTAACAAACCTGATGAGGAATTTTTGTTTCTGTTGAGAGATTTCTAACATAATCTCGTGGAAAGCAGCATGGCAAGCCTCCCTGAGAAGAGAGGGGCAGAGCAGTGCTGAGGGAGTTCAGAGTGACATGTCTCCTGCGGTAACCAGGGGAAGTGACTTTTAATTGGGGTGAAATACATTCCAAAGCTGAATGGTCTCGCTGAAAGGTGCTGTCTTGCTTTTGGCTGGGATAGAGTTC
Source organism: Corvus kubaryi (assembly GCF_017639235.1). NCBI lineage: Eukaryota > Metazoa > Chordata > Aves > Passeriformes > Corvidae > Corvus > Corvus kubaryi. The sequence continues at coordinate 27,969,741 of NW_024580671.1, read as the reverse complement.
ATTTTCTTGCTAGTAGCTGGTACAGGGCTGTGTTTTGGTTTTAGTACGAAATGAATATTGATAACACACTGATGGTTTAAGTTGTTGCTAAGTAGTGGTTATACAAGTCAAGGACTTTTCATCTTCTCATGCCCTGCCAGTGGGAAGAATGGAGGGGTTCAAGGAGTTGTGGCTCAAGTGACACAGCTGGGACAGGTGACCCCAACGGACCCGAGGGGTGTTCCATACCATGTGGCATTATGCTCAGCATGTAAAGCTGTGGGAACCTGGCTGGGGGCCGCTGCTGAGGAACTGGCTGGGCATCAGTCAACAAGTAATGAGCAATTGCCTTGAGCATGACTTGTTTTGGATATTTGAATTCTTTTATCATTGTTTTTCCTTTTTCTGTCCTGTTAAACTGTCTTTATCCCAATCCACAAGTTTTCTGACTTTTACTCTTCCCACTCTCTCCCCTTCCTGCTGGAGGGGCAGTGAGCAAGCGGCTGTGTGGGACCAAGGCTGATATTTGCTGTAATTATTACCAAGGTGTCGTGAACATAAGAACAATTGGAAAGTAGACATGAGCCTTCAAATAAAGACAGGTTTGAGATATGCAGTGAATTATGCAACTAATTTTCACAGAGCTGTGAAAAAGTATCTAGGATTTTTGCTCTGAAGCTGAGCAGTACCACAGCACAAACCTTTGCTTTTGATGAATAGTCTGGAGCAAAATATCTGGGCAAAGTGTGGATCTGCCCCATGTTTTGGTACATCACTGAGTGGTAATCACTTCACCCAGGCTGTTAGAGCCAGCCCTGCAGATTTTCAGATCTCAGAATAGAGATTAGACTACCATTTTTAGGAGATAACTTTATTTTTCAGAATTAGATTCTACATAGATGAACAGAGAATAGCAGGAGGGGAAGGCAGTCATTTCTACAGATGTAATTTTTGGAATATACCTGCTGACACTTCAGTAGAAGTTTGAGGCAGTGCAGGCTTAATTTAAAGAAACAGCGACCTCCCTTTTGAGGTTGGAAGTGGATTTGTTAGTTTCATTAAGCAGCAGAGTTTGTTTGACAAGTAAGTGAAGCCTGACCACAGTGTCAGCTAATCAGGATTATCACATTCCTGGGGAGATGATCCAGGCTGAGCTGAAAGCTATTTTCCTGGTGTTTGTGTCTGTGTGCACTTATAGATGTATGTTGGGTAGTGGGCTGGACCTGTGAGACCATGGATGTCAATAATGAGAAGTGCTTTATTGCTTTGCTGTGTGTCAGACCCAGCACAGGAATCGCAGTGTTCTAAATCACAGTAGTTCCCCTGCAGGGCAGAGTACAGCCGGAGTCACAGCAGGCTGCTGCCAAACACATGGGGACACAGGGCACATCAGGGTTTAGCAGAGGTGAAAGGCATGAGGACAAGAGCTCTACAGTGGGAAGAGACTCTCTACTCAATGAGAGTCCAAAGGCTACTGGACTAGGCACCATCAGCTACCCTACACCTGGTCCACACTCCTGTGATGCTCTGTAAGCAAGTCAGCAGCTGGCCAAGTAAGGAAGATTTTACACTTCATAGAGCTCTGGTTTCTCAGAGGATGGCCAAATCCATAGCAGCTTCCTTGCCCTTCCAAGTGGCTGTCACATTCTTAAGGCCAAACACGGGCTCCATACAGGCTGGTGGATTCAGAAGAGGCAGGTTGGCAAAGCCTTGTGAAGTATTTTCCTGTGCTGTGCCGCACCACCGGCCGTGCTGGGTGTCAATGACATGGACTGCTCCACACTCCAGGTACTTGGGGTCTGCCCAGTCTGGCTCTCACTGCCTGGGGGACACCACCACCCCTTCTGCAAGGTCTGACAGTGCTTTAACCCACAGCGGCTACCTTCCTGGAGCACGAAGAGGTTACTTTTCGAAGATGTTAAGCTACCAGTAAAGTGCAGCTTGGACTATGCAGGCTTTATTCCTGCCAATGACTTCACAGGAACTATCGAGTCCAGCACTTTGCTCCTTGCTCAGGGCAGCCCTGCTCCCCAGTGTTGACAGCATTATCTCTTGACCATTTTTGCACCTATCTCCCCAAGCAACTGCAGTTCCAGAAGGAGGGCCTGTTTGAATGTGTGATAGCTTCATGTTAGGTGCCGGGAGGAGAAAGGTTACTCGCAATCTAGTTCTACCCCAACTTTGAGTTTGTTTGCCACAAACTCATTGAAAGAGTAAATTTACATTAAAATGTATGGTATTGCACACCCCCTGATGTTGATTTCTCTCAGCAAATTTGCATGCTGTGTATGTTTGAAATATATGGTGCATCTGATGAGATCTGGCCCTTACTCCTTGCTAGCAGCTCCAGACTCCCACAGACTGCTATGGGAAACACACCAGTCTCAGAGATAGCAGTGCTGTGCTCACTGATGGGGAACTGCACACCTGCCAAACAGCAACAACATCAGTGTTTCTGTGCATGTGTGTTAATGGCTGTCACCAGCATGGTCCCTTCATAGAATACAGAAAACTGATCTATACTGGGAAAACTGGCACAAAGAGAACTCCCTTGCTCCCTGGTGTATTCATTCCTTGGCCTTGTGGCAGTGCTAAACACTGGAACTCAAACACAGAATATTTCAGGGACTCTTAGAAGCCTGGTAGCCAGTTTGAATCCAAAAGAATAAACTAAGGTAAAGAGAAAACACAGTTAGGAATTTTATTTAATTTCTTTTTTTTTTTTTTTGTCTCCATATCTGCAGTAAGTGTGTATGAAGGCCACATCTCAGAAGTGGAAGAAGATCAGTCAAGTATTCGAATTAAAGTGCACAGTCCCACTACCAGAGCTAATTACAGGAGACCTCCTGGTGGTTCCAGGTTACATGAGAAGTCCTATAAACAAAGCATCCACTTTGCTAAACACAACCTAAAGTTTTTAAACGGAAATAGAAGTGACTTTAATGAAAACTAAGAAGAGAAAAAAAGAAGAGGGGCAAGGGGGAGAGACTGAGAGTATAGAGTCCTCTTAATCTAATCTTAACTTAATCTAGAATTGAGAAGTTATGATGAATTACAGGCTTATTCATTTTCTGAATTAATGGTTATGATTTTCTGAGTGTCCATCTCAGTGGATTATGAGGCTTTTCTCCAATGCTAATTTTTCTGCAGTAAAGATTAGGAAGAAAGCAGTAATGATAAGAATACAAATTGCATATTAGACAAAATCTTCACAGTAGAGCAGTTTCATCTTAGTTCTCACCTATAGGTTCACCTTTTCCCCAATTTAAGACAATATTCATGTTGCTTTAATTCCAACCTTGCACAAAATGAAAGCAGTCAAACACTCACAGACTTTTCAGAGGAGGACATTTCCTTCTATTCTAAGTATTTGAACATTTTCAATGTTCATTTTAGGCAGTTTTGAGTTGCAACTGGTGCACTGTCTTGAAGCATTTTTTCACTGATGACCACAATACTCTTTCTGATCCATCCAGCATGTAAGTCTGTTTATGAAAATGTTGCTGTCAGCTGGTACCTAGTACCTAGGATTCAGTGGAAATGAAGAGTTGAGGTGCTGACAGAAGGTGTCTTCCTCCCAATGGGTAGGTGACACTTTACTGTACCATAAATCGAGTATCTCCTGATGGGAGAGAATTTGCTGAAAGTCCTTGCAAGGAGTTTAAAAGATAAAGCGAGATGTCTTCTGTAGTTTCAATGCTTCTAGATAGTTGTTTATTAAGTCTTACCAGAGGAACTGAGCCACTAGCGTGACTCAGGTACAGCATGGAAGGAGGAAAAGTAGGAGTGAGAGCAATTATCAAGATTTACACAGCCTTTTGAAGATATTTTAACCAAAAGTTACTAAAAACTTACATTATTTTCACTTTCTTACCAATTATTCAGTAACACGACTAGGAACTGCGGAATTTTCTATCCAATCAATCCAAACTACTTTTACTGCAGAATGTGGAGTAGTAGAAGAAGGAGAAGAAGGTTTAGAGAACAACAACAATCCTCCATTTTGATATTTCTTACTCTTATCTATATACTATAAGGAGAAGCCCAAAACCTCTAAATTTTTCACCCTGTGACAATCTTACATAGTAGTCTATCACCTAATTCACACCACTGTATTTTCTAGTTGTTGTCTGACTGTTGGTAATTTTTTCCAAGGTTTAAAGCTATACCAGTGTTGTCCAGGGGGGTAAAAACCCTTAAAAACAGGCAGAGAAATATTCTCGGCATTCTGGGTTCCTACAGGTTGCCCCATTCCCTGGGCCCTGCCCAGCAGTTGTCACTGCCAGCCACAGCACACCCAACAGTGGCGAGGATGCATTGTGTGTGCAGCAGCATCATGTGCTGCACTGCAGGCACCTTTCTCTGGAGAAAGATGGACACAGCAAATGTGCTGGATGGATAGTCATCAGATTGCTTCATGCACTCTGAGAAGATTTTTGAGTTTGATACTGTGAAGTAAGATATAAAACCTGATATAGAACAAAACTGGTATTGAAATGTGCTGTCTGTGAACACCTGCATCAGATTTAACAATTGGGAAGTTTACAGAAAGCACAAGGAAGAGGGAATTCTGCCAAAGTAGATTCACTCAAATATAAATAAAGAAAAAACACTTCAGTATCTTTGATCTGTAGAAATGGTTGAATTTTTATCCCATTCAAATTAGCCAGCCCAAGTATCAAGGAACACCAGACCTTGCCAAGGACCACCAGAATCCAGCCTTACACTGCATCACTTAGGAAAAATGGTGGCATTGCACTGCTGTTGCTGCCAGCACTACATCCGAAATTGCCTGAAGTTTTCTGTCTATGGTTGCTATATATTGAGGATGATTCTCATTAATAAGTTTCTTTTGGCATTCAAAAGTACTCAAACACCCCAAAAAAGACTTCCAGGTAAACCCCATTCAGAAGAGGCCCATTCAGGTTTGTCTTCTCATGTTCAGGTTCTGGCAGTTTGTAAGCAGGTATGACCCATGTGGGACAGTCACACAAAGGTGAGAGTTATCGCTGGGTTTGTTTAGTAACAAATCTGGAAGACATGGCCTCTGTGTATCCCTTCTTTGTCTTATGAGTTATGGTCCCATGTCAATATTTTTCCTTCTCAGAAAAAATAAAGTAAAATAAAAATTAAAGGCTATTTTTATCCATTTGAGAGAACAAAAGTAATTGAGTTCTTCTTTTCCTCTTTAAACTCATCTTTTTGTCCTGCCTTAGAGGTGCTTGGGTCTCTGTTGTCCAGATGCTTTCCAGAGCAGCCTAGTGCACCGTAATCTAAAAACAAGGATTCAAACAGATGAAAGGCTTATGTGCTTTAATCAGACCATCTCCTGGAACTGCAGTCCCCATTCACTGTCTCAGATCTGACCACAATATGACCTGCATCCAGCTCCCATTGTGCAGCACATGGCTGATCTAAGGGACTGCTGAAGCAAACTTCAACCCTCCTGGGTGCCCCGACCCTGCGTATTCCAATGGAGAAGAGATTAGGTGAAAGAGGGAAGACTACTAACACAGATCAGTAGCTCTAAGTGAGCTGGAGTTTACAGGCAGTGATTTAGATTTTGGAGAGTCAATCAGCAGCGAGATGAAAACCAGATGCCTGGAAATAAATACTGAGGAGAGTAAAATTTTACTGTAAAGGTCAGAGGTGGAAATATCCTCAAGTGAAAGTACAGTAGGAAGAGGTAATAAAGCGATGTCTTTCAAAAGTTGTATTCTACCATGCTATTCATAAACAGATATCATCTTTGGTTTTCATATATTTTTTCCTCACATGCTTGTTCATATTTTTTATCTCACTGTACTGAATGAGGGTAGAAAGTGGATATGATAGCAGCTGTGCTTAGAGCACTTCAAAAAGGCTGCTCACCTGAAGGGAAAAAACAGCTCTTCTTTTTTGAGAAAAATTGGAGAGACCAGGTGATCCTGTGATAGGCATATGAAAATGATCTTGTATTTTTTGGAACCCAGGTCCTAACTTGAGGTTTTACATAATTTAGTCAAAATTATAATTATTATTATTATTATTAATAACAGTAAGATTCTACATATTCATGATAGTTGTTCTAATTAATAAGTACACAGAATCATCCCAGGTCATTTTCATCCTGACTGCTCTAAACCATACTGAAGTCTATAGGGTATCGGTGTGCTCATTTTTACCACAATATCCAAGATTTTCACACAGTCTCTCACGTAGGCCTATTAAGAAACTGAAATCAGGTTTTGGTATAAAATCATGCACATATTTTTTTTCCAATATAAAGGGTCATTTATTGATTCCCAGAAAGAATTTTTCTACCAAAACATTAAAGTAGCTTCTATAGAGACCTTACTCATTTTGTTATGCAGAGAGAACTCCTACCATGCAGTGACACCAAATGTTCTGAATCCCGACAGAGAGCACCTTGCCTGTGACATCTGATTGTCACGTAGTCATGAAAAATATCTGGATGGTACTAGGAATATGTTTATGTGTAGTTTATTTTAGGAAAGAGGATGACAAACATATGTTCCTAAAGCAGTTGTGTGCTTTAAGAAAACAAAGGGAGGAAAATGTTTTATTATCCCTTACAGCATTGCTTCTATTTTATAAGCAAAATGTATGTATTTTTCTTTGCAGTTCTATATACCCCAGGAAAATCTTTTAACCTTGCTGTTCTTTACAGGATTGTGCATTTAGGCTGTCAGAAACCAAACTAATTAAACTGAAAAGCTGCTCACTTCTCTTTCTGTATAAGGTTAGGAAGAAAGAGATACAATTACTGGTGAAAGTAGGACGCTGAGCATAATTTAAAACTTTGTGCAGCCTAGAAGCATTATGAATATGAAATCTTTGTTGTACAAATTACAGCTTGCATGCAGGCCTGGGCACCAGCCTTCCTAGGAAGATAATGACTGATTATAAAGAACTTTAAGAAGGATAAAATGCTTAACATAAGGGCTAGAGGGGATGATCCGTGGAGAAATCACCTACGAGCTAAAGATTTTAGGATGCCTTACATGGTGTCCAAAACTGTTTACATGTGCTCGAAAGATACAAACAAGGAGTCATTAGGAAACTGTTTAGAGCACTTCTCAGGGGTATAATTGCAAATAAAAGTAAGAAAGTGAGCAAACGGAGATTTGACTATCCAGCCATCCAAAATTTTAACAAGGACATGTAATCGACTGTGAAATAGCTTTCCTAGAAAAAGTGTTAGAAGTCACATCTCTGAAATGATTTAAAAGCAAACCGGACACATCACGTGGTAGGGTAATGGATGGAGAATAGAGAAGTGGCTCACAGTGTATTTCTAGCTTTTGTTTTAGGCAGTCCCTCTGGCTGTGACCAATCTGGCTGCCCTCCTTGCTGCTGCTGTGCTTCTGGAGCAGCACTCACCACGGCTCCTGTGCAACACTCTGCCCCTCCAGGCATAGACGGATATTTATTGGTCAAAAAGGATGACTCTGTTGCTTAAATATTAGGTGATTGAGTGGATATGGTAAGTTATCTGCAAGGGGACTCTGTGCACCTTGGCCAAGGCTGAGTGGTGGCAGCACAGCCCTTATACTGCCACAAGGGGCAGTGCCCAAGAGGTGCTGAGGACCTGGTTCACCACCCACTCTGCGGCTGAGAGACACTTCCCAGCTGTGAGCTGCCGTGTTGAGGCTTCTTATGAACTCCCCCAGCTCTTAACATGGTATTACATATGCACAAAACAAACAACAAATGTGAGGAAATCAGTATCAAAATGTCAGTTTTCTGTGAATTCTCTGTGTTAATGCGTTCTACGCTCCATTCCTGCAAACAGTCTGCTGCACAGGAGGTTTCTCAGTGAAAATATGTGATGAATTATCACATGGAATGCACATTACAGAAATACAAGTTTGTCCTTGTGAAAGGCCCAATGAGTTTGTTACACCTCTTCTTAGATAGTTTTTTTCGCCCAAAAAGTCCTTTGCATTGCAACATAGATGATAGGAGAAAAATTTGAGATAGAATGCTTTTGTCTATCAGTTAAACAGGGCATCTGCTGAAAGCAGTGGTATTAGCAGCAGTAGTAACAGTACTAATATATCCTTGAAATACATGGTAATGGTGGATCTATGGTTAAGACACAGAACTTATAAGGAGACCAGGAGACAGACTTATGGCTTCCCCACAGGTTATCCAGTAAGGTAGTGGGTAAATTTCCTAATTCACTCCAGTTTTGTGTCTTTCATCTATAAAGCAGAGGTACTAACACACACTTGCTGTATTAGAGTGACACAAGTCACAATTCCTTAGAATTCATAATTCTTTAAAAGCCTTTGGCAATAAGGACCTCAGCAGCAAAGGCTGAAGAGCATAGGCAGCATTGGTCATTAGTACTGGTGTGATGCTGGGCCTGTGAATCATGCTGGGAAGGAAATCTTCATCCCTGAAAGCAGCAGGATTCTCCTGGCAAAAGATGTTTAGGTGACAGAAATTTGTTCTGACTGAATTAGCTGACATGCAGCTGAAAAAGAAATGAACAGAAAATGTATTAAGTACTTTGTCTTAGAATCTTAAAATAATCTTTGTCATACAAAGCGGTTATCTCCTTTCACACTAACTCTTTTGATCTAAGCATGATAAAAACATGATGTGCCAAATTTGAAACAGAACAGCCAAATAAATCAGTGGCAGCAGCTGTGAAAAGCAGGCAGTATGACTGAGTTTTGTTACAAACCCGCAACCACAGAGCCTGATGTATTTTGTCTAACAAGAGGAACACAAGCCTAGCTTTCAATTCACTGATAAAAATGAACTTCCCCTCCAGCTGGCCAGCTGGAAAATATGAAGGAATGCTGAGACCTTCTCTACAGATAATCAATACTTGATTCCGCTTGATAAATATGCCCAGACATTGGAAATAATTGCCTAAGCACTATAGTGCTGTTACGTGTTTGAAAGACTAGCTATAGGAAATGAAAACCAGTGGAAGAACAAACTAGGGAGTACATTATCATCAAAGCAGTATGTTCATGTAGATGAAGGAAAGGCTGTTGGGGCTGGGCTGTATTTATAAGTGCAAAAATCTGGGGAAATGACTGTTTAAATATTATATACTCACTTTCTACGTGTTTACTTTCCTGATATCACAGCAATTTGGTAAACAAATTATCCAAAGTTAAAAACTTAGGTGCACTCTGTATGCATATACCATTCAGAAGCTAGCATAAAAAAATAATTTCTCCCATTTCACCCTGTCTATCACTGGGAATCTGCATCAGGCGCTGGTAAGAAAGCCCATATGTATTTTTTTCCTCCCCCTCCCCAGTGGAAGCATGTAGTAGCAGGGTAAATAAATAATCAATACAGCAACTGAGCTCTCTTGGGTGTGATTTGGGGCAGAGATTGTGTCATCCAGCCTCACACAGTCCTGACCCAGGGAGACCCTTTTGGCACAGCTGTTAATGGTTACTCAAACCCTTCCTGACTGATGAGGCTATTCCTAAAAATTAGCAAAGGGGCTGAAAGAAGAACATGGGCCTTGTGGAAGTCCAGCCTGCTTTTTTTGCTGAGTTCCCAGAGACTGGCATGCTGACAGGACATGCAAAGCACTGGCCCAGTGTGGTTCTGAACCCCACGAGTTCAGGATCATGGAGTGAGGCCTGGGGACACGGGCTCCTTTCCTGGGGGAGGGACACAGTCACGGGGAAGCTGAACCTACCACTCAACTGCACCAGACCAATTGGCCTCTGCTGAGTTTTGCACTTGCTGCCTCTCCCAGTCCCTCGATACTCAATCAACAGGGTTCACACACAGAACTCACAGATGATATATAGTGGCACATTTCGAGATGGGGAGTTGACTTACAGGGATCCCTTATATTTGAATTTGTCATACACCTTCAACCAGTTTATCTGCTTCTCAAACCTGATCACCTAGCTTTTACTTCAACAGTTTCCAAATAGGAACAACTCCATATAGCTAATCTTTCCTCTTTTTCATTTCAGACACAGAGTTTCTCCTAAAATGACACCTGTGTGAGCTATTAGAAAGGTAGGAATCAGTGCTACAACAGTGACAAATTTTCTTTTGCCTAGAAATGTCAGAGCTTTAATGTCCCATATATGTTATATTGGATATGGCTAGAAATAGAAACCTTTATGCCAATTGAAAGGGAAAATTCCCAGTCTCCCAATTCTAGAAGACTTCAAAATATCTGACCCTTAAAGTATGAATTATTTTCTAGCATATAAAACCTATTTTTGAAATGTTACAGTTAATTCCTGGCTCAAAATATCTGGACTAGTAATCATAAAAGCTCTTGGCTCTTGAGATGGGAAGATATGAAAAATACACCTTCTAGACTACAAGATTTCTCCTAAACTTTATAAGTAGGTTGTTTTAATTTTGTTTTCTTGTTGGTCGATTGTTTCTCTGTAACAAGCTCATGGACTGGGTTTATTCTCACAACAATCAGGAACCTCCTGATTTTTGCCGGCAGCGTGTAAATAAGAGGATGTACTGATGCTCCTTCCCCAGAAGGCACAAAATAGCTCAACTAGACTTCCCAAGTTCTCATTCTGTATAAAGCAGAACAAACAGCAGCCCATAATGCTCTAAACTGCAATTTAACTTTTGCATTTTGAATGCAAATTGGATGGTTTTGGGTAGGTTTATTAGGAAGAGGGAATAAAGGTAAGGGAATTTTGCCTCTCCATTAGCAGTAGCATGTGTCTCTTGGATCACGGTGGATTTGTATTCACACAAACTCAAACAAATTTGTGCAACTTTGATCTATAGATCTGCATGTCTCAATGCTTCCCAGAATTCATTAGTAGGCATTTGCAGTAGATAGCAGCTGGGACAAGTGGAAAATATGTCACAATCAGACGGTGAGGCATTGCTTGGGCATTTTCCCAATGACGTGACATTTCAACTTGGCAGGGTTTCACTACCAACCTCCTTATCAGTGTACAGCCATTTCTTGTTCTTATTGTCTTGCTCCACATCAGGAATGTTGTTCCAGGATCTTTGAAATATGATGTTTCTTTTGCCCACAGAGCACCTTTATTGCTCTCCCTTCCTTGTGCCTGGCAGCAAAAATTAGGTCAATTTATTCTATACATTGAAGGCAAACTAATGTGACATTAAACAAAAACTCATACAAGGATGAAGAAAAATGTGAGAATATATCTGTGCATGCTGACAGATTGTTATGCTGTGATTTATCTGGAACAGAAATATCAAGCCAATTTACCTTGTGGTATCATACCACAGCAGTCATCAGATCATCCTGTCTGCCTCCGCTACTTAATCAAGCATGAGTCTGGGAGAGCACTCGAGCAGTGAAGGCACAGACACGATGGTGTGGGGATCACAGGAGCACATCAGCCCTACAGTGTGTGGGCAGGCATGTACCCTGATACCTTTTGGATGCAAACCCCTGACTGCCTCTGCTGCAGATCCATCCCCTCGCCTTGGTGACAAGCGTCTATCCCACGTCATTCCTCACTTCTGGAGTTAGTCTCCTGTGACAGCAGGAGCCTGTTTACACTGGCACTTCTGCTGCACATTGCTAGGCTTTACATGTCTTGGCAGATATTTGTGATATACCAAATGACAGGTGCGTGTCTTAATAAGTTCTACCGGGGGCAGGAATTAGTAGATAAGGGAGCACACAGCAGTGGAAGCATCTGGTAGGAAGAAAAAAGATTGTCTTGTACTCTGTCAAGTGTAGTTAGACTTGCCAGTTGTCGTTGCTGCTAGCGTTTACTTAAATAAGTTTTTCTGATGAGAAACTATCTGACAAAACTCAAACCCATGTAAATTTATGAACAACATAATACCAGAATGGTCTTATTATTAAACAGACATGTTGGAGGTCAATAGTCCCTGAGCAGCTTCTTTTGGATATGTCATGGGTGAAGGGTGTAAGGCTTAATGTCAAAGTTACCCATTTGAAGATAGTATATAGAATTTCTGATTTAGCAGAGTGGTATAAAATATACTGAAAACATAACACAAATATGAATTACATTTACCAAAATATAGCAACCGCCACAGTTCAATCGAACTACGAATGTGATTTCCCATTACCCATCTCTATAATATGCTCACTGTCACAATGGGGGATGTTCGCAGTTGCCAAGAAGGAATGTATGCATTGAAACCAGCTCCAGGCAGTTGCTCTCTTTGAAATGCTTTTGCTAGTTGTCTAGCTTAAACTCTATGCGAGCCTTCTTCCATGGCTGAGGTCTATTGGTCAGTCTCAAGCCACCAACCTTACTAAAGCAGAGGTAATGATTTCAGCAAGTTGTAAAATTGTTACATTAAAAATGCTCTCAAAATAATTTGCTTTCAACAGTAAGCTTTGGGGGAGGCTGGCGATAAGTGTCCTACAGTCTAATTAAGAAGGATAAACATTCGTTATTTTTATTTGTGTCTGAAAACATATTTAATTTCCCCCTCCTGGAGAGCAGCCCACAGGGGCACTCGCAATCCACACCCCAGCACACTCTGAGGGTCTCATGCTGGGAGAGGAGCAGTGCACCACATCCAGCTGCTGCAAACAGCATCTCAGTTCTTGTTTTAGATTCTAATCCATCCTTTGGTACTTTTAATTAATGATAATTATTTGTTGCTTTGTTATTATAATAGTGTGTCATTATATAATTGCTTTGTTCCTGTCACCTGAAAGTATTTAGAAATTAAAAAAAAAAAAACAATGATGATGCATTTTCATGTTTTCTTGGCTAATTTAAATTATGGTTCTTGCACAAAACAGCCCACAGCTGGACACCTGACCAGTGTATGACCAGTATGACCAGTGTATGACCAGTGCTGTTTATGTCCAGTGAGGAGTTTGACTTTATTTTGGGAACTATCCTATACAGTCAGTGGAAGACGGAAAGCGTAAATAGAAACCTCTGAGCACAGCTTTTAAGGAAGGGGAACAAATGAAAAAGATTCTTTGAAAGGGATAGCTGTGGAGGAAATACGTATTAGCCAGACATGAACTGTAGTCAAGTAATAAACTCCCATAAAAATCACAGAAAACAGCAGCCCTCTACCCCTCTCAAGACACTTCAGGGAGTAATACAGACTGTTGGCTTGTGAGGTCAAAACATCCACATGTTTTTTTTAAGAACAAAGTCATGGAAATTGATGAGCTAAAATAACATCATATATGCAAAAACAAGGAGTGAAGTCCTAACCCTTTTACCTTCAAATGCCGCAGTCCCCTCAAGACATGGTAGAATGTATAGGAAATAGAATTACTTGCCCAATTTATACAAACTCACAGAAACAATGAAAGCTCATAACAATTGTAATATTTTTGAGGGAATATAATTCTACTGTGTTCCTCCAAAGGGCAGACTTTGTTCCCAAGCTAGGTATGTGCCAGGTGGGTGCTGGCACCTTCCTATGGTATGGCTGGGGCTGGCAGCACCATCGTTCAGATTCTTGCTCTCTGAGCTATGGGCAAGCTTTCATAGCCATTTTGTCAAGTCATACTGGCAGTGAAGAAATATCACAAGCAATCTACTCTGTACATGAATTACTTTTTAAGTAATACAAGCAAATTAATAAAATAATAAAGGTTGTCTCTCCTGGAATAAAAGACAAAGAGAAAAATGGCCTAAATATATTGAGACCATTGTTAATTATCTATAGGCCCAGCAACTGAGTTTCATCTGCCCTAGTTAGGGCTCTCAAAGAGTGAACTTCCCCCTCTGGGTATAAACTTACACTGAGTAATGATGCAATTGCCCCAGACAGCAGATCTAATTCCCCTGGATTGCTAATAACACCTCAGATGTCCAGACACTCATTTCAAGCCGCTCAGCCCCATTTAGGCTCATTTGCTAGCTCACACCCTCATGCCTGAGAGGTGACTCCAAGATGTGCCATCCATCACGCAGCACTCTCATCTCCTGCCTTTCCCAGATGGATGCACAGTCCTGCTCCCTCATGCCACAAGTGCCCAGCAGGCAGTGAAGGTGCCCAGCTTGGATGGGACAGGGGCTGGCCACACACCTGAGAGCCGTGTCACAGTTATCCATCTCTTGCAAAGCCTGATTAAAGGATGGGGCTGCCTGACAAGCTGCCTTCCCCAGCCAAAAGTGCTACTCCAGCACAAGTCTCTGGAGAGGAGAGTAGTCCCCAGTGCACACCCCAGCCTGGGTTACTGGGATTTATCCATGTTTTTTCCTGTCCTTTATCCATGTTTTCAGGCTTCCCATGTATTTTGATGGGAACATGTGCACACTGTGAATTTTAACTCTCCTGGAATAAGTTGGGGACAAGAGAAGGAGAAAAATATGGAGGATATTTGGCAGTTATGAAGGAAATAAAGAGCTTCCCTTGCTCAGCTTCCCACTCCTCACGGGTAGTCACCACAGAAGAGCCCAGAGAGGCAGAAATCCTCCTTGGCAGAATCCCCAGATGCGTCAGAGTCACAAAGGAGCTTCATACCCCAACCCACATGCATGACTCACAAGCCTTCCCCCACTATGCAATATCATGAAATGTTCTGCCATTACAGACCACACTGCACCTTTTTCCCCATTTGGCAAAAGTTCCTTTGCATTCACCTTCCGAGACACGCAAACAAGCCACCCACACAGATAGGGGATCCCTCCAGGACAGAAGCTGTGGCAGATGGTTGGCTTGGCTTGCCTGCATGCATCCCCAGGAAGCAGTGAGAGCCATGTCAGAGAGTTTGGAGGAGGTGAGGAGCCAGGGATAGAGAGGGTTTATGTGGAAGGGGCTGATGGAGGAGAAGCAGTCACAGTTGTCACTCAGACTGAGTCAGTGACAGTGGGCTGTGAGTGACTGCCACAGGAGTCATCAGCAGGAATTTGGGGGGGGGGTGTGTGCACTACCACTGGTCACAGCAGCTGGCCATTGCAGTGTCCAAAGCTGGAAACAGCACCATGGGCTGGCTCACCTGTCCTTTTCACCCCTCAGCCTCAGGTTAATGGGATGGAAAGGAACTGAAGGTCTAATTTCAGCCTCATACTAGAGGCTATGCTAACAAATTAGTGTCTTGATGTACTTGCAGGGCACGTTCAGAAATTCCCTCGGAGACCACGTACTAACCAGTACTAGTCATCAGCCTGGGCATGCACGGAAAAGAGCCAGCGGCCACAATAGTTCCAGTAGGTTTCACTGACATCTCAGGAGAGGTGGTGACAGCAATTCTGCTGACAGCCTGTCTAAAGGCCATTGCAAAGGCGCTGCATAATGCACATGTGCGGCTTGACCTGAGACTTTTGATGCAGACCTTGTCCATGAGACCTGAAAAACTGGATTGTAGATGAAAGTCAGAGGATTTAACAACCAAACAGCCTCCTGCAATGCCCAAGTCTGCTCTTTTAGGTTCTCTGAGCAGGAACTAGTGATAAATGCACCAGGCCAAGTGTGGCAGCTTGCATTCAGGACCTGTCCTGCTGTGTGTGTCTCCAGGTACAACCTCTCTTGCTCCCCAGCCCAGGTCTCCACCCCTTCATGGCCAGCCCCACCAGACCATAAACCATCATCCTGATCCACAGCTGTGGGGCTTTCACCAGTGCAATGGATCCCTGGCAGCACAGTCAAACAGCTTATATACACCAATCTAATTTGTTTTATTTGCCAAAAATATTTGCTGTTATTTTCATCTCCAATACTTCCTAATCCAGGTGACCTAAACAAACTGGGACAATGATGACTGAAGATTTTATCTGACTACAAAGAAGCTGCTCTGGAAAGAGCTGTGAACCCCAGTGCTCTTGCTTTCATCTGGGTCTGAGGGGGCTCTGTGACACTGGGAGGCTCATAATGGAGTGTGATGCCATTAAAGGATGGAAGGACATGGCAAAAAAAGGATTTTTAGCAGAATACAAGCCATAAATGTTAACTCTCACTGGTGACTGTGTGTTTTGTCTTAAACCTGTAAGAACTGAAGAATGGCCCAGATTACTACAGGTATCATTATTTTTTGTTTTGTCACTGTTTAATGTTCTAGTTTGGGGAGTTGTTGCTTTTTTTTCCTCCTAGATGTAGGCATGACTAGATGGCAATAGCATGGTCTTATGCATTTAATACCATTTTGTGGA
Source organism: Corvus kubaryi (assembly GCF_017639235.1). Lineage (NCBI taxonomy): Eukaryota > Metazoa > Chordata > Aves > Passeriformes > Corvidae > Corvus > Corvus kubaryi. Next base: position 27,953,704 of record NW_024580671.1, on the reverse strand, counting down.
TGCTATGTTGCATGTACATTATTTACTGCTAGCACAAAGAATATATTAATTATTCATTGTGGCAAGAATTGAGTGTCAAAATGCCTCTGGTAATCCTGAATTATAGATTGATCTGTATTTATTTACGTTTTGCTCTTATGAGGTGCTCTTTTAAGACTTTCCCTCAGTGGATTGTTCATCAATATGATCCTGATTCATGTCAGTAATCAACTATCAGCACAGGTGTACACTCTGCCATTGACAAGATGCCATTGCATCTAGCCTTCAGCTGTGTGGTCCTGTTCTCCTTGCTCCAGCATCAGGGACTAACCTCATTCAAAAATACATGTGTGTGCTACCTAGGCAGTGGACATGGCCACACACAACTTGGTCACCAGAGTTGCTTACCTCCTTGCTCTGGGCAGGGCAGCACTACAGCTTGTGCTCTGTGCCAGTTGCTGGGAGGGGACCTGGTGCCATCATTGTCTGCTCAGAAGATGCAGGGACACTCCAAGACATGCCAGAGTCCTGCCAGCATTGTGGTAGGTGGAGCCTACCCAAGTGCAAGGGAAGCTGGCTGGTAGAAACTTGGCAGAGGGGGGAGCTGCAAGGTGGTGTCTCAAGCTGCTGGCAGTCAGTGGTGTCTTGTCCCTGTGCAAGGCAGAAGCTCTCTAGCTAGAGTGATGTCTGTGAATCTTGTCAGGCCATGCTTGGAGTATCATGCTCACCTCTGTCCCAATAATTCAAGAAAGACACAGGAAGAGGGTCCCAAGGAGGGCTATGAAGATGACCAAGGAACGGGAGAACCTGCCCTTTGAGGAATGACTAAAGGAGTTATGTTTTTAATCCACAAGGAAGAGAAGGCTCGGTGTGGACCTCATCAAGTATTCCAGTACTTAAAAGGGGGCTACAAAGAGGATGGAAGTCCCCTTCTCTTCACAAGGCAGCTCATGGAGTAGACAAGAGGTAACAGATACAAGTTGCACCAGAAGAGGTTTTACCTCAACACAAGAAAGAAATTTTTTACAGTGGGAACAGTCATTCAGTGGAATAACCTCCCCAAAGATGTGGTGAAGTACCTGTTGCCAGAGGTTTTCAGGATGCAGTTGGTTAGGATGCCAGGTAATGTCATCTAGGCTCCTTCTCCCACAAAAGGTTGGACCAGATGGTCTTTTGAGGTCCCTGCAAACCTGGGCAGTTCTATGACTCTGTGGTTATTGTCTTGTATGAGAACAGTTTTTCCAGTCAGAGTTCTGCTGTCTTAATGATGGCATCATAAGCATGTACATCCATCTCCTGTTTCAACTCTGACTATAACCATCTCCCAGTTATGTATGTACTTTCTCACAAATGGGAAGGAAGCATTGGCCATGTGACAAGCAGCTTTCTTCTTCTGAAATTGTGGGTCTGGTAAGGGCCATGGAGAATGTAACTTAGGAGTCCTTAAGAGCAGGTATTTTTCAAACCCATGAAACCACAGACTTTCATACTTCAGGCACTTGATACAGCTGAAAGTAATTGCTCCAGTGCTGAAAAACAAAATTGTTCTCTAGGGATGATAGTGTTCTTTAGTTAAAATCACAGGAAAATAAATAACTTACTTTTCTAAGAGAAAGCCAAAAATGTCATTTAGAGCAGAGCAATCATTCTTAAAAGGCAGCACTTGTCTGACACGACTACAGAAACAGCACTCTTCCCAGGAAGGAGCTTCTGTGGTTATTATTGTAATTCGTGCAGGTCCAGCTGCCTTGCCAGCAGCATGTGGAGCAGCTTTAATCACAGTTTTAAACTAATGTGGCAGATATTTATGATAAAAACAGTGGTGTCAGCTGTGTCAGATGCTGTAAAAAACCCTCAAAACAATCAGCTGTCAGATTGATTAAAAAACCCCACATTTTCCTCTGAAAGTGCTGAGGTAATTTAAGAAAAAAAAATTATAAAGAGCAAAATTAATTTAATCAAACAATTTTAATGATAAATTGCAGCTGGGAATGCCTCCTGGGGTTGCAAAGAACAAGTTTATATTGTCAGGTGTGTCAAAAGGAAGATTAGATGGAGACGTTGTACTGAGAGGGAAGAAGAAGGGAAAATTGTTTCCCTCAGTTCTCTGCTGTCGGAGCATCCCAGAAGAGCCATCTCCCACCCAACACGGCCAAGTGATGTCTCCTGCCTGCTTTCTGTCCTCCTCAGGCTTGCACCAATGAGAACACTTGATTCCACAAAAAGAGTCAGAAACAGTAAGAAGTTACCTAATGACTTACTCTTCTGAGCCTGCTCCTTAAACAACAATTTGGGATGCAATTATGGATCATGGTCTGGCACTGCCTGTCCTGCTATGGGGCCACAGGGCCATACAGGGCCAACCCATGGCTGTGCTATCCTGTGGTATTGTATCACCCCTCCTCTCACCACCTCGGTGATGGTGGGCTGGGACCATGCCACTGTGCTGATCCTGACAGGAACGGCCAGTTTCTGAGGGGCAGGTTTCCAAAGACTGCACCTCTGTGGGGAAATACATCCTGTTCCTCTGTGTTTGCTGTGCAAAATGATAAGGCTAATGTGCATCAGGTGAAGCTGGGGCTAAACCAGTTTGGCTTATGTGATATATGCAATCATAGTCCATGCTAAAGAGTAAGCACATTAGAAGGGACAGGTAGGAAAATGATCAGACAACCCTGTGTCTTAATCTTAAATTTGAAAAAAACCCCTAAAATAATCTCCTTGGTTCTGTCTGTATTTTTAATGGGAAAATTAATATGGGGAAACAGAAAAATGAAACTAGCTGATTACTTAGTGCCATGCATTAAATGTTATCATTCAAGAGTGTTGTACACAGAAGACAGCAAATATTGTAGATATGTCAGGGATGATTCAATGTTACTGAAATAACTTGAGAACATAAGCTCTCCTTTACTACTGTCAGAATAGCTAGACATGTTTGATTTAGTTCATCCTGCTGTGCCATGTTGCTCTGCTTTTTCTGTTAACTCCTCAATTCAACCTTACAATTGGGAATTCAGATAACACAGCCCTTCACTTCTGATCTTAGTTGAATACAAATGCCATAATTTTATGCTTCCTTGCTTTCTCTACTCTCTGACCTTTCATGTTTCTTGAGGGACATCTTATTTCCTCTAGCTTTCAAACACCTTAACACTTATTTCTTTATATTGGTGATACAATTAAGTACACATCCTTAATAGAGTTACAAGCAAATACATAGAATAATAACAGGGTGTTTATCTTTGTCAACCCTAGACAGGTAATTAAATAGTCTCCTTCACACTCTTCTAGGCAAACAGAACCCTTTAAACTGATATGCTGCCTTTACATAATGTCAATAGACTGTCTTCTCCTCTCCTCTGTTTAGATGGCCTTGTGTATTCAACACAAAATGCAAATTTGCCTTACTCAAAACTCAGCTGGAAATAAACGTAACACTCCTATTAGTCTAGTTCCTCTGGTTCAGGGTACACCAAATTAAAATAAAAAGTTGCTTCATTGCCAGAGCTGACAGAGCACAGTTTCAGAGGTCACGCCTTGGGTGCAAAGTCTGTTCCGATTTTCAGTGCAATACTTCGTGATAAGTGCTTGGATTTAACATATATATCAGCTAGGCAGAGCAGCAGATTTTCATCCACGGTAAACTGATGTGGCTCTATTAAAGGTCAAAGGAGATGATTTCCATCACTGAGGACACAGCTGACCAGCCATTCATGTCTTGTCCCTTTGCCTTCAGAAGAGGAGGAAACCCTCTGGCATTCAGCAAGGTACTGGCTGCCAAAGGCTCTGTTGAGGAGCAGATGAATTTCAAAACAGTTATGTAAGGCTGTTGAAGAGGAATGATCACATGCCAAAGGCACCAAAGTGCAGTCAGTTTGGATTTTGTAATCAACATGCCACTGGCTGAGACTTGGGCTCAGCCAGTAACCTGACCTGGGATACATCAACTTGCAGAGGCCTGGCTTCAGCTTGTCGTTTTCTCTGATCTGTATTATTTCTCCACTGCTACCCCACAGGGATCGGTACTTCCCCTACTACCTTTTCAGTAGATTTGTGTTCTCCGTTATCGTTTTCCACGACAAGCCCCAGGGATCTTAATACTCCTGAATTAAAAGATGCCCACAGAAACACAGACTCCACAGCCCTTTTGGCCATAGAAACAGCCGTTTTCTGGCTTATGGCTTCTGATGAAAGCCAGTTACAAGCATTAGGATGCACTTCAGTCGAGTGTTGTGTGGATTATGGATCCCATTGTAAACAAGCCAGCTCACAGTAAGAAATGCAAGGAACATTTGCCCTGAAATCACTCCACCCTATTTTCTGCAAAATTGCTCTTACACATATATCACTGCTCTGCCATAGAGAAGAAAATATGTAGAGCATAAATATTGACATTCATATTGTTCATACTTGTACATGTTAAAGAAATCATTATTTTTTAAAGGCTTTCGATAAAGATGGCTGTTGGAAGGTTAAGAGAAGGAACAAACACCTTAATAGTGCCTCAGAGTAGTTCTGTTTCCTTGGAGATACCTTTTAATGTAGAAATAAATAAGAAAAGCTCACGGTTCACAGCAATGTGCTTCTTTTACCTAGTCTTTTAGAAAGAAAAGAAGTATGAACATGACAGTGCCTTACCCCAATGGTGACATTATGTAGCCTCATATCAGTGATACTTGGTTTTTGAATGCTCCCTTGGGGACCAGGCACTTATTTGCAATTGAACTATACATAACAAATAATAATTTCCTATTGCTCTTGTCATCAATTTATTATACATCAGTATTTCCCCTTGATAAAAAGAGTTTTGGAGAATTTTCAAACAGACAGAGAAACACTCACAAATCCGGAAACCCAAAGCTGATCTGTATGGCTTGGATATACCCCAAGTTAAAAAACCCCTTGGGTGCCCAAAGACATGTCCAGATGTCAAACATCTCTTCTCAGAGATGTACAAGTAAGTGAGTCCCTTGTTTCAGATTTATGTCTGCATCACAAAATCAAACAGAAAAGTTCTAGAAGAGAAACAATATAGAGAAGAGCTTGATAGCCTGTGTGCTGGAGCAGCAGGCAGCCAGACTGAGGGAGTGCAAAGGTGGAGAAAAGCAGACCAAAGGAACAGAGAGCAGTATTATCAGGCCTGTACTACAGGTACTATACTTGAACTCCAGAAAGTACTCCAGTAAAACAAAGTAACGGGATTTGTGAAAAGTCAGGACAGCAATGAAGAAGAGGAAAAGCTGAGGGAGAGAAGGAGTGCTCAGAAATGCTGCTATGGCCATAAAAGGAGCAAACAGGGCTGGGTCTGAGAGGCAGGAACTGGCCGGGAAAGAAAAACCACACCAGATATAGTCAGGTTTGCCCCCACCTCCCATACACCATGTGGCACTGACTGAAAACTACAGATCATCCTGTCTGTCCTTGCAGGCTCTCTGCCTAACACATATGGCAGCTGATTTTCACTGACATTTGTCCACACTTGCTTAGGGCAGAGCAAAGTGACAACTAGAACTACCTGGGACCTGGTGGAAACAAATACTTAAGCCATCTTTAATAGTGTGCTCAAGACACTTGCAACACAGGAAAATTCAGCGGCGTTGAGAAAGTTGGTACATGAACAAGGGTCCCAGATGCTAAAATTTATGATTGTACTTTTCCCCTGCTTGACCTATGTTTCTGTCCCTTTTTAAGGAAGACATTGTTCAAATTATTCCGTTCTTTGAGACAAAAGCAACTATTGTAGCATCTATCATCGTTTGATCACACTGAATCCTGTAAAGAAAATTAAAAGTAGAAATCACTGGTGTGAAGTGACATGTAATTTGAACTGAAATATGTTACTGCAAATCTCATCTGTAGGGAGACATAGGAAATGGAGTTGCCAGACTACCTTAAAAATAACTGCTGTATTTTGAAATGTGGAGTTACTTTCAAGGGAACTAATTTTCAGTAGAGGGAGCTGCAGGATCAGGTCAGACTCAAAACACTGAATAGCTGTCACTGCAGTAAGGTAGATTAAAAAGTATTTACGTTAACACACAGAATTATTAAACAGTGTACCAGAGGGTTTATTATCATAAAATTATTTAAACTTTGGAACTCTCCACTGCATCTTAGGGTGTGGAAAAACAAGTGACGTATATAACTGCATGTAAAGTCATTGTTTGATATTTTACTGAAAAATATCTTCTCTTTTCCCGGATTATAGGCACTGATTTGTAATACAAAGACTCCACATGCAAAACAAAGCTATATTTCTTTCCTTATTGAAAGCTGGTGGCAATATTTCCAATATGGTAACTAGACTGCAGGTTCAGAGATTCAATCAGTGCACATGGGAGAGCAATAGGCAGAGTTCTCTGTGCTGTCTCCATCTGCTCATATTTGTATGCAAAATAATCTGCTTCTACCCAAAGGCAAAACCTGTGTGTGTGCAATTTTCTGTAGATGTGTCATTTTCAAGGGTTATCCTTTAGACTCAGCACGTGCTGAGCCTTTTTCCTCTGATGCGTCTCCACCAAGGCAGGCCAGCCAGTGACATCTGAGCACTGTGCTGTTCACAGATGTTTAGCATTGCTCAGGCTAGCAAGCCTTCTCTGTACTGACACCACTGTGTCAGCCAGGATGGAAAAACAAGACCTTGACAGGTTCTTGAGCAGAGAAAAATGAGGTTACAGCAAAATATTTGATGTTTTTTGCAAGTCTCGGACTACATCCAAGAATGCAAGAATGTCTTCCAGTGGACCTGCATGAAGAGGCCTTGAAAATAAATATACCTTTGTCACAATTATTTCAACATATCAAATTGCTCCCAAATATTCACAGTCAAAAATATGTTGTACCACAGGAGCAGCAGCAGTAGGGCTGCTCTTCAGTCACTCACGATGGATGCTTCACTGCACCAGTCCTCTCCATGACACATCCATGCCACCTGGCATGTGACACAAACCCAAATGACAAGGCTGTGCACTTCCACCTGAGTTCTTGTGCACTACATAGGCCCTGCTGCACTGTATAAAAGATCATGATGCAGCAACCTTCCAGTGTCAGTATTCTTCCTGCTCATTAGGAGGTTTTAACAGGTTGATATTCACAGAATCGCCGAATATGCTGGGTTGGAAGGGACTAAGAAGGATCATCAAGTCCAACGCCTGGCCCTTGCACAGGACACCCCAAGAGTCACCCTGTGTGCCTGAGAGCATTGTCTGAACACTTCCTGAACTCTGTCAGGCTGGTGCTGTGACTGCTGCCCTGGGGAGCCTGTTCCAGTGCCCAACCACCCTCTGGGTGAAAACCTCTTTCTAATATTCAACCTAAATCTCCCCTGACACAATTTCAGGTCATTCCCTTGGTCACTACAGAGAAGAGATCAGTGCCTGCCGCTTCTCTTCCCCTCACGAGGAAGTTGTAACTGCGATGAGGTCTCCCCTCAGTCTCCTCTTCCCCAGACTGAACAAACCAAGTGGCCTCAGCCTTTCCTCATATGGCTTCCCCTCAAGGCCTAGTTGGCTGTGAGGAGAGAAAGGCAAATGAGCAAATAGGAGCTTGGAGAGAGCTTTGGGTAGATAGAAAAGCCACCATGCTGTACACCAGAGCATTTCGGAAGCCATGTTGCCCAAGCCATTACTTAAACAATGGAACATGAGTAAGTTGCTGGAGGCCACCTCTCATGAGATCAGGCTTACTGTCTTAGTGACTTGCATCTGGGACTTGCATCAGGACCTTTCAACCTTTGTAGTACAACATAACCACCTACAAGCGCTTTATTTTTAGATCAAGACCTGGCTTGCCAGTGCACTTGTTTCCAGGCCTCATTGCTTTCAGTGAGCTGGCTGTGCTCAGCCCCTGCAACTCTGATGCACAGCAGTCCACAGTCACCAAGTCCATTACAGACATTTTTAACACCATCTCTGCCCTCTCCTCTACTTTGTACAAGCTGTTTTGTCTGCTCCCTGTTGGTTGTAGCTCCCAGTGTCACTTCTGCATTCTAGAGGCAGTGTGGCTTGTGTCAGAGCCATCAATGCCATGCACATCCTAACCCGAGGTCCTCTGCCAGGCATGCTCCACATCGGTGCTCCTGGGGGTGACAGGTCACCCCTGCTCACCCACACTGGCTGCCCAGCCATGGAGATACCTACCTGCTCCTCCTGGTACAGACCTGGGTTTCCCAGCACACATTTCAACGTGTACGAGAGACAACTGCATCGTCATCAAAAATATGCACTCTTCTGCTAAAATGTCTGAGGTCCCCACTCAAAGACAATGGGCACCTCATTTCCTGATGGATGTGAAATTTCCTCCAACAAATGAAGGCAGGGAAGACAGCAATGGCCTTCAGTCCCAAATCTGAGCAATTGACACAGGCATGGTGCAATGCTTTATTTACTGGGTGGGTGAGTTTGGACTGCTGAGTCTGCACAGCCACTGATCTTTGGATATTCCTGCTCACTGCATACCTCTTCTGCACTGGTTCATCCATTACTGCCTGGTGTTCCCACCACAAAAGCTTCAGGATGGACTCCCTGAGCACAGAAAACAGCAACCTTGTGCTTCTTCCCCATCTCACCTTCCTCCACTGAGTCTGTAAAATCTTTTATGCAGCAAAAAATACAAATGCTTCTGTTGGCTCAAAGCTTTGCCTACACACAGAGGAGAACAAATAGTACTATCTGCTGTTCTGGTGAAAGAATATGCCTATGTGTACTCTTTCCCAACAACCAATGTGTTGTGGATTTCCTGAAAGTCTTTATTAGAAAATTACAACCACAGCAACACCCAGGTGTTCAGGTTTTGCCTGTTTTCCATAGAAAATTCAAACACTGCGAGAAGCAATGGTAATAGGAGGCTCCAACCATCTGAGAACTACTTATTGCGTTGTTTTTTCATCTTGGGGCAGGGCAGCATCTACCAGCAGAGTAATCCTCAGAGTACCTGTTTATCTGATAGGTATTGCTGAGGGGAAATATCTTCCTTAAATTCATCCATCAGAGCTTTAGACAGCATTCTATGAAAACATGGTATCTAGGTACTAAACAGTATCTGATTTGATTGAAGACTTTATGCAGCTACTCATTCTAGAGCAACCCTGTCAGTACCAGTTCTCTTCTACTGAGCCCCTTCTTTGGTGGTAAACAAAAATCATCTTCAAGCAGTTTTTCTTATCAATAGGTACTTGAATGTTGTGGGGTTTTTCCTTCTCTGTCTGAATAGTAACACTGTTTAGGCAAAGAACAGGAGACTGAGAGGGAACAGAATAGCCCAGGCAGTGAATTACCCAAAGGGAACAAGCTGGTCTCTGTGCCCACATGTAAATACAGCAAGGGAGATTCAGCTAAGTGAGTGACCAAGGGTTTCTAACTAAAAATCTTTAAGAAATCAGTTTTGATGGCTAATCTGCTTTGCAGAATATACGTCACTGAAAGCTCAGAAAAACAGGTTGCACAAACACATTCTTGTGAACCACACAGGTATTTCTGCAGGGAAGCATTTTCTGTGGGGACTTCCCCGATGTTACAAGGTCTATGGGACAGACCCTTAGCTGGGGTGAGTTGCCACCTTGACCTCAGCAGCATTGAAACAGTAATCTAGTATTTCTTCTTGTTGTCCAATCTCCCCTTTCCTAAAATACAGCTGCTAAATATTAACATGAAAAATACTCAGCAGATTAAATTAAACGGTCATTTCCGAATGTTGCACATTGCTACAGGAAACCATGAAGCTGCTTTTACAATTCTCATTTAAAAGCTCTTCCAGCAATGCTGCTGTTATGGTAAAGTTTGTGAGTGGAAATACAGAGGGCGACCCAGCATTTTTCTAGAAATATGTCTTCATAACAGTGATGAAGATTTTATTCTCTCTACCATTTGTAAATAGTCAAACTTACAGCAATCTACTCAAACCTTTAGTGCTAGCTTTACTGTGCAGTTACAGTACACATACCCAGGCAAAGCTTTCCAGAAAAATAAATGGAAAAAAAAAAAAATCTGTGTTTTGTTTTCTTGTTTCCTCTTTTATTTTTCTTCTTTTTAATATTTGTTTTGCAGTTTTTCTCTTTCCAGAATTTGGTCTTCATGATATTTTAAATTTGCATCACTTCTGTTATTATTTCAATATTTTTCCTTTATGAATAATTACTTTTCCTTTACATTTTTTCTGTCCTACACTATTGAAATATTGAAAAAAAAATTTAAAACCTATTAATTTTATCTATTGGTGGAGGATTTCTATGAAATAAGCCAGAAAATTGCCCCTTAGGTGAAATAGCTACCAACAAGAGCAAATCACCCTTTCAGACATGCAATAGTCTCAAAGGAGACAAAATTTTTTGAAGACAACCTCATTGACAATTTTGGTAGGTACCTATTATGAATCATTTCTAAACAGTAGGAAATTGAATAAAAAAATTGTGATTGCAAATACTCATTGCAGAGTATTTGAAAGGCATGACTGAAGAATGAATGCCCCACCCCCTTCTAATTAATTGGACTAGTCATGCATGAATTAAGAACATGCATAAGCTTTGCAAGATGTCCATCATGTACATAGAAGGGGGTAAGACAGAACTCTGGGAAGACTGTTGCTTCGTTATGGACTCATTCAAATTCATTCATTTACTGCAACTTAAATACCAGTTAGAATCCACTGAATTACTTAACTCTCCTGTTGAAGAGTTGAAATGAGAGCAATGTCACTAATGAGAATAAAAATGATGAATTCCTATTACTCATTTACTTCATAGGGATTAAGGCAGGAGTTCTAAGGAAATTAATTCTGTGTTCAGTTCTGGGCCCCTCATTAGAAGAGGGGATCATGTCCAGAGAATGGCAACAGAACAGGGGACATGTCTGGAGCACAAGTCTGGTGAGGAGCTGCTGAGGGAGACAGGGGTGTGCCTATTCTGAGGAAAAGGAGGCCCAGGGGAGACTGTATTACACTCTACAACTACCTGGAAAGAGCTTGTAGCCAGGTGGGGGTCGGTCTCCTTTTCTATATAAAAGCAATAGAACAAGAGGCACTAGAGGAAATGGCCTCGAGTTGAGGCCAATATCAGCTTTAGACTCAAGCTGATCTTTAAAGTCCCTTTCATTCCAAGTTCCTATCAATTTGTGTCAGGGGAGGTTTAGATTCAATATTAGGAAAAACTTTTTTGTGGAAAGCATTATTAAACATTGGAACACGCTGTCCAGGGAAGTGGTTGAGTCACTGTCCCTGGAAGTATTTAAAAGACATGTAGATGCAGCCTTTAGGGACATGGTTTAGTGGTGGACTTGGCAATGCTGGTTTAAGGGTTGGGCTTTATGATGTTAAAGGTCTTTTCCAACCTAAATGGTTCTAAGATTCTATTATTCTAATACTTGAATTGCAAGACACATGCTTGGAGAAATTTCTGATTCTAGACCATCCTCCTCAGGATGGGATGGAGAATGATGAAAAAAGCACATGGGTCAAGCTGAGGACAGGGAGGCTCCTCAGCAATTAATCAGGGGCAAAACAAAGTCATCTTGGGGAAAATTAATTTAATTTATTGCCAATTAATACCAGAGTAAGACAGAAATAAACCCAAACTCAAACCTAAACTCACCACCTCCTCTCCTCCCTCTCTGCCTCATTCCTATGCTCAATTTCACTTTTGACTCTTTCAGCTCATCCCCTCTGCCTTGAGCAGCACAGGGGGATGGAGAAATGGGGGTTCTAATGAGTTCACCATTTTCCTACTTCTTCCTCCTTCCTGAGCAGTAAATGGTCCCCCATGGACCACAGATCCTGTCAAAAATATCTGCTCCTGTATGTGCTCCTCTCCGTGGCTGCAGCCCCTGCCAGGAGACTTGCTCCAGATGGGCTCTCCATGGCTTGCAGCTTTCCTCACGGCACATCCACCTGCTCCAGTGTGGGGTCCTCCACTGGCTGCAGGGTAATCTCATCTGGTGCCTGGAGCACCTCCTCCTCCTTCTCCACTGACCTTAAGTGTCTCCAGGATGTTTATTTTCCACTCACTCCTTTCAAAGCTGTTGAGCAGCGTTTTTGACCCTTTTTTATTTATCATGGAGGTGCTTAGCAGTGCCATCCAATGAGCTCAGCTTTGGCCGGTGGCAGGTCCATCTTGGAGCTGGCTGGGTTGTCTTCTTCCAGAACTCACCCTTGCAGGCCCCCAGCTACCAAAACCTTGCCACACAAAACCAATACACTTCAAAAGCATAAGTGTCTACAGAGCTGAAAAACACGTTCTCCTGTGCCCACTGTTTATCTACAATGAACACATTTTACTTATTAGAATACGTACTTCATCTCTAGTAATTATGGCAACAAAATTCTAGATCCCCCATCCATTTATACTATTTATAGTATAATACATATTTCATGCTTCTTAGAACAGCAGTTTCTTTTCACTTCCATAATAATAGCAACTCTAAATATCTGCATTATAGTAAGTTTCATATTTAGTTTGCCCTGGCAGAGTTGCTTAGTATTAGCCTAAGTCCAGCTTCACTAGTTGCTTTCCTTCACTCTCAGTGTTTTTTCACACTCACACTTGCCACAAAGCTGTATCAGCCCCACTGGAAGGTTATGAATTGCTTCTCTTGGTTTGATCAGCCCACAGTGTTTACACTAAGTGCACTACTGCTGGATTTCTGTCAGTGAGATTTTTTTTCAAATCAAGTTGTGAAAAGAAGAAAACCAACGTACTGTTGTACAATGCAGTTTTATTTTTTTAATGAAATGCCCTAGCATCATAAAACAGAACTCATTTTCTAATCTTGAAGCCAGCAAGATTGGGAAAAAAGAAAAATCAAAGTTGGTTTTCCTATACATAATTTCCATACTAAGATTACATTCCGAGAAAAAAAATCCCTAGAATTAAAATGTAAGCAGACATTACTTACACAGCTCTCTTAAAAACAAACTGGACATGTCATACAACTCACATATGGTGCTTTGCTAGTTTAATATGCTACAATAGAATTATTCAAATGCAACTATGCAGCTTTTCTATTACCTAAGACCTTTTAATTTTATTATGTTGCAATGTTTTTATTATTTACTTCACACTTCCTTTACCATACTATACAATATTCTTTTGTCCTTTTCTGGTGGCTTTTTCTCAAAAAGGAGACCTTCACTGTGGCTTTCTTTGGAAACAACAAGCACTCAGTTGCAGATACTCAAATATTCAAAGCATTTCAATATACATTCACTATGAGATTAAGTCTGCATTTTTCAAGTAGGGGTCTCATGACTTGCTAGTAAACTAATGGAGAGAGCTGGTTAGTATTTATTCCAGTTCTCATTGATGAGAATGTGCTCTGGATAGCTGCAATGCCTCAAACTCCCCCACTCTTTGTAAGCTGAGTGTGCACAAGAATTACTGTAACTTGGAAGTCTGGGTACTCTCACAATATTCATGAATTAACCACAATTACTGCAGACATCTTTTAACAACTGACACTTTCAAAAAATATTCACATTTGTAGAACTGCATAATTTCATTTTCAATGGGATGTTAGTTCAAAAGTACTATTTCACTCATTAAACATGGCTTTAAAAATACAGTATATGTAACACCTGTGTTACAAGTGTCAGAAAAACATTGGATGAGTCAACATTTCAACTCATTGTATTAATAAGGAAAGCAAAGAGCAGTAGTTTTGGAAAAGTATTCAAGTATTTTCCTGAAATACTATATAACAAAATAAAGATCCTAAACTTCGTATGATTGTACTTGAGGCAAGTATAATTTGCAAGTGCTTTTTGTCGTATAGAGCAATATGAATAATACTTTGTAACAGAGATATAGCACACAATTTTGATAATACACAAAACTGGAATGTAAATAGCTTCAATAGAAAAAAATAACCTGCCATTTGTAACAATATTCAAGTGCTTCAGTAATGAAATGACCCATCACCATGGCTTACATTGACCAAATATATGAGAAACATGAACCTAACACAAGCTGGATGACAGAAGTACCAATAAATATACATGAATACAGAATCATCAGCTGTTTGGATGCAAAAAAAACCTCAGACACAGTAAGTTTTAAAGAGAACTTTAAACCTAAAAGAACACTTATAAAAAGATAAAATAGAACTGGGGCTAACTTCTGTCCTCAAACAGGAATAAGTCTGTACAAGAAGAGCAAAATTTAGCCCCAACCCTGGACACAAAACATGTATGTGCCACAATACACAACTATACACAACTTAAATAATCACTCCATAGCTCTATATGACAGTCTAATGTTTTTTATTATAAAAACAAATCAGCACAGTGCATTCATGATTTGTCAGATGCCAGTTTCTTCCCTTGGCTTCACAAAACAAATTATTTGTTTCATATTTAGTTAAATTATTTTAAGGACTTCCAATCATCAGATCATATTTCTAAACTTAACATTTCAACATCTTATTTTGCAGAGACATTTTAACATATGGAGTAGAATGTCCAAAGAATTGTGTACTGAAGAGGGAAGCTTTTAATATGTTAATACTAGATATTTTTAAAAAATTAAAACTTGCTGGTGTTTGAGAACTTATTTATATTTTCCCTTGTCTGTGCCTTCCTGATATTATACAAGTATTCCTGCAATTTGCTTGCAAGACTTTTCAGTTGCACTGTGTGGTATTTGGTATCATCCAAACAGTCATAAAACCTTTTATAATCCCAAAAAGCATGATGCAAGGAAGCCTTCAAAGACAGAATATATAGGATGAGGTGTGACCTGTATATAGTTGTGCTTTTATTTTTCAAATATTTGTACACTATTATTATTATTACTACTTAAAGCCAGGAATGTGTGTTTGAATTGCATTGATAAGTTGCAAGGTATTGTCAGAATTACAAAATGAAAGATTTTAATTAAAAAAAAAAAGATGCGAATGACAACACCGTTGTCCAGCATTTAAGCCACATGCAACTACATAACACTCCCAGCAGAAAACATCTTCTCAGACACTGAAAATGTCTTGCCTTGGTGCCAGTGGGAAGTCCAATGTTTCATAACATTTAGATATTATTGCAACACAACTACAAAATTAGCTCTCTAGAAAAGCACAGAGAATTTATCAGTCATCATGAATACATAGATATAGGCCAACCCTCTCTTTTCTAACATAACAGATTACATTGCTCCAAGATATATTTTAATGATTACAATGGTTTTTTTAAAAAATGACACAATGCAGTAAGATGTCTAAAATTATACTGAAGCCATAAAAAAAAATCTAAAAGTTTAAAATACTTGTCAATTTGACTAAAATGCATATTTACTCAATTTCCTTGAGCTTCTATTTTTTTCTTCTCCCCATTGGAGGAACAATGTTTATAGTAATTGTTCAACACTACTCTGGCTGTAGGCAGCTTCATCTTTACAGTTTTCCTCAATTCCCCTTGCAAACAGTTTCATTAACTGGCAGTGAACCCTGAAAAATATAGAAATCAATTAACAAGACATAAATGGGTGCCACATATTTAATTCTAATAATTTAATTGTAATAATCCATTAATTTCAAGCAGTTGGACAAAGTTCCTTACTCCTGACTACAGAAACCACACCCTCATTTTTGATTCAATCCTCCCCTGCAAAGAGGGCTGGATGCTTTCATGTATCCTCTTTTACTCCCCTTGTCTACACAAGAAGTTCTATAGACACTTAGATGAGCCAATCTTTTACAATATACAGCATTTATAAAACTCACCTTTGGACTGCTAAGTGATTATGTTTTAGTGGAACACACTTGTATGTAAATACTATGGTTTTGGCTCCCTTTGCTCTAAAAACAACAAAACAAGCAACCAAAACTAATCCAAACAACAAAAAAAACCCCTTTCAAATTTCCCAAACTTCTTTGCTAATTTGAGTATTTGCACAACTGCAAAATTCTTCCTCTGTATGCAAAGATCAGAGATAAGACTCTGTGCTGTGTGCCAAAACACAAAGTAGGGGACATACTCAGTATTTCTGTAAGACAAAGAAGCTTACTTAAGCTAAATAGGAAAAGCTATTGCTCAGAGTAATGAGGCATTGCACTCATTTGAAAAGAATCCTTCCAACACCATCTTCACTTTCAGCACTTTAAGCACATAATACCAGTTCCTAAGAAGTAAGTATGACTTCAAAGGTAGGGCCATCCATCTCACTCAGAGTGATCATTTACAACACATATGGTCGCAGTATTCTCTGGAAAGGATTCAAAACTGTAACAAAAATATTTAGGTTTATTATCAGAAGACTCAAATTTGCTATGCACAGGCATCTTTCTGGGATGTCTTTATGAACATCAATGAGAAGGCTTAATGTGTTCTGCTATATAGACAGAAAAATCGAAGCTTACCTCACTTCAATTGCTGAACTATCCAGAGTTTCTCCATCACAGTTCCAGGTGCTATTAACAATATTACAGCAGCAGGCTGGATGATCTCTGCAGAACTGGCCAAAACGTTTCTTTCCTATGTCCATGACATTGCTTTCATTGTCTTCTGAAAGCTTTGATGTAAATTGAAAACACTTCACCCGATAAACGTCTACAAATGGAAAGTCAAACTAGGAAAAAAAAAGAAATGGGCAAATCAGGCAATTACAAGTTAATACATTTGATGTGTAAAGCAACTCAGCATGCAGCAATTTGTACTCAAGGACAGTCTGTCCACTCCAATCTTCTAGAGAAGCTTACCTGAGACACAAAGTAATTTTTGTTTTTGAAAAACTGCACAAGTCAAAAACAATAAAGCCAAAATGAAACCTTACTTCTCAATGGTCACTGTACAGATAACCAGATAACAGGTTCTGAGATTATGAGTAAATGGATTATAAAGACTATTTTAAACAACATATAAAAATTATTATAACATGATATCAAAGTGTTGGAGACTGATGGTTTATAGCTTAAACATCTTTATGAAGGACTTTTGCCTATTATAGCAAAGCTGTATTAAAAAAACTGCATGGAAGACCACCACACCCTGAACGTGCTTCCTGACTGAGGGCCTGCACTGCAAACTGGTGGAGATGAGATACAGTGATTCAGGTCTGGCTGGGGGAGAAGAATACATTCACAGGAGGATTAAGCCCAGCACCTTCAGGGTGGAGGCCCAGCCCCAGGGTTATCAGCTGCCAGGCTCGAACAGACCCTCACACCAAAGGGTGGTGGGGAGAGATGTTCTGGGTGTGTGGTGAAAAGGCCTCTGGTGAGAGGCAGTGAACACCCATCTTCTGCTGTGCAGATCAGCTCAGCTGTGGAGACCCTTCGCCTCAGGAAAGCCACATCTAAGGGACATCCACATCAGGGACAGCAGATGGAATGTCATGGCCCATCAAAGGCCCACCCCCAAAGGGGTCCCCAGACCCTGCACCAGAGCACTGCCCATGATACAAAATGATGCAACAGATCCACAGCCTTGCAAGGGACAGTGTCAAATTTGACCTCCCCAGAGAAGGCACGTGGGTGTTCCCATCTGGCCCAAATGTATACTAATTCACTGGATTCTATACATTTTGGTGGGGGACCCTCACCACCAGGAAGACCCGTTGGCGGGAAACAACGAGACATTGTTGGGATCCACGGAAGGGTGATATGTTTCTGCTTAATCTGTCTCTGTCACTCTCTCTGTCCCCGCTCCCCCCTCTCCTTTTTCTATTTCTTTCTTTCTTTTCTCTTTCTATCTCTTTGCCTTTTTTACTATTAAATAAAATATATCATTCTTTTGGTTTCAACATCTAACCTCATTTGGTTTTAATCAAGTTTTGGGGTGTACTTCAAACCTTTCTGAGTTCGATACATTTTATTCACAGAGACTTAGTTTTCTCTGCTCTTCTGTGCTTAGACTGGATCTCAACACAAAGTCAAAAAGGTTTGGATTGTATCTTTGTGTCATCCTCAGGACCTGTTCAAACACAGTCCTTAAGGCTTTTCTGAAAGTCTTCTGCTTTTGCACTTGGAACAATGCCCTGAAGGCGAGAATTCCATGGCAGTGTTATCAAATCACAGAGCTGGGGGTACATGAAGAATAGAGGGCAATATTATTGCATTCCAAAAAAAAAAAAAAAAAAAAAATTAACTAGTTAATTGAACTAGAAAAAGCAGGTCAATTAGAAGATTGCTCCTAAAACCGAGGCTGCAGATTAACACTACAATACTGTACAGATGCTTTAAAACAGGCTTCATTAATTGAAGGAATAATAAATTAGAGGATGCCCCCATCTGCCCTGAAAGCAACTTAACAGATATGGAACTAAATATTCAGCAAGCTCTAGTAAATACAGACAGGTCATTTAGCAAAGGCCATGGAGTATGTCTGGGTGTGTTTATGAGAAGGGGATGGCAAGGAAGCAAATGTGAAGAAACAGTTTACTCACAAATCAGTATGTATGGGTGTACAGTCACCCTTTTCTTCCTTTTTTTTCACATTTCCTTAAGTTTTCAAAAAGGGTTTCCCACTACTATGGTGGATACTAACCTGAGCTAAGGACATATGTACAACCCTGCATTTAATCTCCACTGTAAAACCAGCATATCCCAGAGAGAAATGAGAAGCACTGGAAAGGAAATGGCTACAGTGAAAACCAGAAAAAGCAGAGATGGAGACACCTCCTAGGTCTTAAGTTCCCTCAACTTTTAACCATAAAGAACTGTAAAGTCATCAAACTCTATGCTTGGAAGCAGTGGCTCCTGGACCCAGTGGGGCTCATTTAACAGTGTGCTGGTCCAAACTGCTCTGATGCAAATGCTGGTATCCATGGCTGCATCGTCACCCGTGTCTATGCAGAGAGCACCTGAGCTCTCACGTCTCAAGCCTAAGCAGAATGTTGTCCCTTGAAAAATGTTACAGCCAATTTGAAAGGTAGCCAGCGGTGGCTTCAAATGATCGAAAATATCAAAGGAACAGTGAGTGAGAAGGTGTGAAGGGAAGAGGAGGAGAGAACAGTGGGAAGGACGAATATGGACACATTCACAATGTCCCAGGGACTGGCAATGAGGAAATAAAGGGAAAAGAATCTATACTAATTCTTTTACAGAGGAAGAAGAGTAGCATCATAAACATTCAAGATTTGTATTGCTTTTATGCAGTAGATATGACATTAGTCCATCGTTCAGAAAATTTCCAGAACATATTAATAATATCAGGTTGTGACAAGTATTAAATATGTGTATATACAGCCATAGCTCTGTTTCAACAGATACTACGAGCCAAAGCAGTGATGAATCTTCCCTCCTGACAGCTACAACGCATGCAAGAAATAATTTTGAAGCTGAATGCATAAAGCTCATATCCTGGTCACTTACACGTAGTAAAATACTGCTAAAAGCCTGCAGTTTACAATCAAACTGCAGTTCTGGAAACTTTCTTCTAAATCACATTTTTATACAGTTCACAAAAGTGATTTATTATGCTTCACCACATCTACCTCAGCTATTCATGCTGTGAGCAGTTTTTCATGACAACTATATAAGGGCACAGTTGTGATAAAATAACTTTACATATTGTCCAAACAGCAAATACATGGAAAATGTTACAAAACTGAATTCTGTTGGCAGAAGTGGAAATTTGTTAGAATGCTATGGCCAAGGAGTTGAGTTTGGTAAAATGTTTTGAGCTGCTTTATTTTTTATGATACACATGCTGAGATTGCATCACCCAAAATGTATAAATTTTAGAAAAACAAACAAACATGCTTTATAGATGTTATTACTGTCATATAAGAATATCAATATTTACACCTTTGATGGACTGTCTATAATTCACTGTCAAAAGGAATACACACCTGATCGTCTTGGTTTGTGTGTCTGACAAGATACCGTAGAAAATCAAATCTGGAGCATTTCCGAACTAGAATGAGGTCTGCTGAACCATCTGCCAAATGAGCTGCTGGTGAAAGACCTTTTGGACTTCGTGGACAGGCACAGCTCATACTTACTGCATTGATGGCTAGAAATTTCCCTTTTACAACCTTCCACTCTTCTTCACCTTCTGAAACATATCAATAAAGACATGGAGATAGGTAATAATTTGATCTACTCACAAGAACACTAAAAAGCAACCACTGGCAACTTAAAAGTCTTCCCTGGGCATATTCATGTATTGTCAGTAAATATCTAAAATAAACTACATTTTAAAAATTACATTTTTAAGTATCTGTTTTTCACACACTTAACATAGAAAGTTGCTTTCTCCCTTCAGACTGTGACTATCTCCCAAAACTGCTTGCCTGTTCTGGCATACGCATGTCAAATTCAGGATCAGTGCTATTTGGGTAAACTGGCAAAGGCATAGGAATGGAAAAGAGAGGCAAGTTACAGCTCTCGTAGTGTGAAAGTTCAGAGGGATTAACTTTTTAAAATTCTATTTTTGCTCTTCAACAATCTTAAATAAACAATGATGCAAAGATCGTAGTTTAGTATTTGGTTTCTAAAGCAATATTCCTCTTCTGCCTCAACGCTACAAGTTAATATTTTAAAAAAAGACAAAGGGAAGAGATGACTCAGCAAGGACCAGCAGGCAGGATATCAGGAGTCTGTTTCCACCCCAGCCCCAAATGTCTGAAGATTAGAACTATTAACAGAGTTAAACGTCCCTGTGTGTAAATCTTCAGAGATTTCTAGAAAACAACACAAAGTCTGTTCTCAACACCATGAAACTCTGTTGGAGCTTACATCTAGACTGAGCTCAAATGTGTGCTGGCATTGATACTACCAGGAGGCAGAGGAATTTTCTAGAACAAAGAAACATTGGCAGGCAAAGCAGAGTTGTTACCTAAACTGTATTTTCTTGAATATGGATAAAAATATATGAAAAATGCCTTCTTTTATTTTTAGATTACACATAATTGTCTTCCTTATCACAATAAGAAAAAGCCAAAAAGCAGCCATAACACTCTTTTTCTCCTTCCAAAAGTGGACTCATTTCAAATGAACAATTCCACAGAAGTAATGACTGCAAAATAGACTATGGACATACATGTTGGGAGTTCAGGAGTGAAGTGTCATGAGGGGTAAAATTAAGGAGTGAACAAAAAATGCTGAAGTTTGTTTATGTAAAAAAGGTAGAGATTTTGAGGAATGTTAACTGGTATGGACTTGAACATCTAACATTATTCAGTTCCCCACATTTGGGTTAACTTGCAATGATTTTCAAGGTGCTTTTGTGATGGGACTACAGACAATATTTATGCTATGTATTTCATGTCCTGAAATTCTGATATTCCTTACTGTCTCAGTTTTAGGAACTTCACATTTACTTTAGAGAATCAATATCACAATTGTCTAGGTTATTTTGAACCTGAAGTCTATTATGCATTAATTTTGAATTGACATATTCCAGGCTCTAAATATCAGAAAAAAGAAAAAGAAAAAAATTGTTCCCAAAGTATTTTGTAGTTGCTCTTCACTCTTTGAACTTCTCTCATTTCCCGGAATTTTTATTCATTGGAACTTCTTACTGTCCACTCTCTAGTAACAGAACCAAGAAAAACAGTGTTCCAGGAAAACCATGTAAGCTTATAATGTGACAAAAGACTTAAAGAAAACAAAAAACTTTATTATAATTTTTCCATCTAGACTATCCCCTCTATCTCCTGAGAAACAAATCAGAAATAGCAAGAAAAAACTGCAGCTTTTAAATTCAGCATTTTTGCTTCATTTGCCACAGTGCTTTTTAGTATTGCTTGCTTTACTGCTGATCTTTTTATGTTGTTTTCAAACAGGACATTACTGAAAGAAGTAATTTAAATCAGATTCAAAATGTGCATGTTAAGAGAGATGAGACAGACCTAAATGTCAGACTATAGAATGACTGTTCAGGCTGCAGGCAAATGACAAGACCCTGCTCTGAGACGAAGGTAACTGAACAGAACATAAACTACTGGAACTGGAAACAACAAGCATTTTCTGATACACAAACAACAAAATGAAAACAACACCTTTTATTAATAAATCCTTTTGCTGTTTCTCTGAGAAGCATTAGTAATTTGGTCATCAGTGTTTCTAGATATGTATTAACATTTTAAGTATGCTCACTGTAGTAAGTCTCAAATTACTTAAGGTAAAATGCTTCTTTATTTTACTGTAATACATGGTTTTCATCTGGAATAAATTTCAGCATGTTACTCAAGAACACCTTCACTGTTCAAAGTAAGAACAAAGTCAGGGTATTAATCATGTTTTAAATGAACAACTGTTTTCATAACCATTTCGCAGTGTGTATCACTGTAATAACACAAATTATTTGCTCAAAATATCTTTCCTACAATAGGGCAGTCATAAGCAGGGAGTGCATAAGTGGCACTCACTTCAATGGCCTATTGTGTACACACATTGCAAATTGCTGAAGTCAGCATAAAGTACTAGCACTCAACATTTACTCAGCACATGCACAGAGACTCCTGCACAGTTCAAAGAAATATGTTCAGTAACAACCAATCAGGCATCCTTCTAAACTTATCTGAACCATACACAAACCCAGTAGGCACAATGAAAGAGTCTGCCAAGACACGCTGCTGAGTGAAAAGCTTATCTGGAGATTTAAAATCCTTTCTATTGTGAATCAAAAGTAGCTGATTGTATTGTTCCCTTACCAGCACTGCATGGAGAAGAGACTGGACTGCAAAGAGAGCCAGCTACCAGAAGTAGAATGGAATAAAGTAAACAATATCCTACATAACCAGCTGCTTAATGTCATGTGCAATGTTGGCTAAAAGTGTCTTAATTGCTAACTAAGTCCTTTGCTGGATGAAAGGTAACAAAATGGCAGATTTAAAAACCAAACCAACCAACAAAATAACCAAACAACACACACAAACATGAAAAAAGGCAAATAAAACCCCCCCACAAACAAAAGAAAAAAGTTTGGCAATTTCTAACTACAATTATCTCTCAAAAAGACAGAATTTATTTCTTACCAAAAAGCCTACTGTCATATTTATGTTATTATTTATGCCCATTATTTATAGTCTATAAAAAATTCTTTAGCTGAACCTGGGCATAGATTAAAATAACCCAAGAAATATTCTGATTTGGCCATCTCTTGACTGTCTCGAAGATCTGAAAGCAGCAGCTGGGATGAAAGCACTAAACGTGTAACAGGAATTCAAGTTGCACAGAAATCTTTGTGCTACCAGTGAATCTCCACAGTATGATGATCTTTTTGCTAAAAAATGCCTAGAACCTGGCACAGACACAGTGCAAAAAAACTGTAATTGTAAGATAATCTAGGTCACAAGGACCAAATGTTCATGTCAAGAAAATTGCGGTTGTATGCACTGGGCTCTACAAGAAGAAATAAAAACAGAGTAAAGGACCCACAGGAAGCCTGCCTGCTCTTTAAGAGGGGTTTATCCAAGATGATGAACCAAAGCTGGAGGCAAAACCCAACTGAATCTATGTATCTTTCTCTAGCAAGGCCACAGGTGTACGAATATCAGTACTTCTTCCTGTTAGGATGTAGTAGCCAGAAATAAAGAGATACAACTAGGAGAATGACTGAACAGAATTCATTAACAGTTGTTTTAGCAAAAGGAAAACAAAGTTATGTCCATTAAAAAAAAAATGACACAAGTGTGCACAGGGGTTAGAACGGGGATAAAGAAGAGAAAAAGGATAGTGTAACTAGAGAAAGAGGACAGAAATCTCATTTATCATTTATAGTGAGTATTGGTGGAGTGTTGTACAGAAATACTTAAGTCCACTAGATCAGCTACTAGTTGTCCAAATTCACTGCCCCATATTAGGGTGACATTTGTGCTAACAAAAACAAAATTTTACGACTGATCTATTCTAAAAGTTATCTTAATGAACTGCTTCCTTCTATGACACCTCACAGTTTATCCATTCAGTCCTCACAAAAACCCAGAGTCCTAGCTCACAGAATATTATTTTTTCTAAAGAAAAAAAACTAAACATGCTGAAATATACAAGTAATTAGTATGATTTTATCAGAACTTTCTGAGGTCTGGGTGGAGGAGACACCTTAAATGTTTTTCACATACTTAGAATCATAGTATCATAGAATCATTTTGTTTGGGAAAGACCTCTAAAATCAGATGTCAAAATTGACATTGTCCAAATGTCAATTTAGCACCACTAAACCGTATCTGCCCAAGTGCCACATCCATGTGTCTTCTGAACACTTCCAGGACACACGAATGTTGATTCTACCACTTCCATGGGCAGCCTTTTCCAATGCTTGACAACCCTTTCCCAAAGAGATTTTTCCTAATATCCAAACTAAACCTTCCCTGGCATGACTTGAGGTCATTTCCTCTTGTCCTATCGCTTGTAACCTGGAAGAAGAAAGAGAACCCCGTGAGGCTACAAACTCCTTTCAGGCATTTGGACAGAGTGATAAGGTCTCCCCTGATGCACCTTTTCTCCAGGCTATACACCCCCAGCTGCTCCTCACAGGACTTGTGCTCCAGACCCTTCACCAGCTCTGTTGTCCTTCTCTGGACATGCTCCAGCACCTCAATGTCCTTCTTAAAGTGAGGGGCTCAAAACTGAACACAGGATTTGAGGTGTGGCCTTACCAGTGCTGAGTGCAGAGGGCAATGACACACATGTTTTCTGTAAACTGAAAGAAACAATGGATTATCTAGTAACTCAGTGTTTAAAAAACCAAAATATATGAGCATTTGAACTGATATATTCTGAAAAATAATTATTTGTGTAATACTATCACATTTTACTTTTTTTGACAAATTACCTTCATGTTTTAATCCACATTCCTTGTGCTGTTCTGCCAGCTGTTTCTCACTTTTCTTGCAAATGTAACATCTGAAAACAAAAACACCATTCATTTCCTGAAAGACCTCCACTATTATGCATTTCAACTTTATTTTACCCAGTCATTACAAGATCTTCCCCCATCACAAGATGCAGCACAGCACTGACAACCCTCATGTGGCTGGACTCATCACAGCCTGGCAGGCAGTGCAGTTATTTAAGTACAGCTCTGAAGATTACTGGATGTCAGTGGTAACAGCAGCAGAGAGACATAAGATCACATAGGTTGGGAGGGACTGATGTGATCAAAGTTGGTCTTACAGGATCAGGATGTTCAGTGTCTTACTCAGCTGAGTTTTGAGGATCTGTGAGGGTAAAGTCCACAAACCTCTGAGCACCTTGTTCCAACATTTGACTGCTCTAACAGTGAAAGACACTGACATACTGGGGACAGTCCATCTCACAAGTGTTGAGTGCAGGGGAAGAATCATTCCTACCTGTTGACTTCCTTTCTGCTTAGAAAACTCAGTATAAGGTGGGCTTTCCTTGCTGCAAGGACATACTGCTAAGGTACAGCTGCTGTCCACCAGGATCTTGAAGTTATTTTTGGCAGAGCTGCCTTCCAGCCAGTCAATACCCAGTCAACACTCTTACATGGGACTATTTCACCCCAGGTACAGGACATCTACATCTCCTGAACTTCAGGAGATTCCTATCAGCCATTTCTTCAGCCACCAAGATCCCTCTGAACAGCAGCCCTGACTTTCAACATAAACCACTCCTCCCAATCTGGTATCATCCACAAAACTGCTGAGAGAGCACTTTCTGAGACTGTCCCAGTCATTAATAAGGACTCTGCACAGTATTAGGTCCAATACTGCCAAGAGACACCATTAGTAATTGGCTGCCAGCCAGACTCTGCATTCACAACCTTTCTAGTAGTCCAGCCAGTTTCTCACCCACCCACTTTCCTAGTCCACACCTCATCAAATTAGTTTTAACAGTACTACAGCAAACAGGACCATAGGTCTTGCTGAAGTCAAGGTATGTAACATCCACTGTTTCCCCTTCATCCAGGAGCCTGGGGACCTGTACGGCTTGGGGAGAGACTACATTAGTGAAAAATGAGATAAAGGGGTAACTTTGCAGCCTTTTTGATATATCTTATCACTATGTTCCCCATGCCACTAAGCAGCAGGCCCACAGTTCCTTCAGCCTTTTGTTATGATTGGTATATTTAAATAATCCCTTCATAAAAAGCAACACCCTTCACATCCCTTAGTGATTTCAACTCCACCTGAGCTTTGGCTTTTTCAATTTCATTCCTGCATGTTTAAGCAATATCTTTTGTGTTCTTCCAAAGTAACCCATTCCACTTTCACCTTCTTTTTACTACTCAGTTCTTTGCTCATTCAAGTTGCTTTTCTATCCTGGTTAATCAAGTTTCTGAGTATCAGAGTGGATTATTCTTGAACTTTGATGAGGTACCAACTAACTCTCCTATGCCTCTTTATACTCCAGGACAGACTCCCATGGAATTCTGCCAAGATCCCCAAATAAACCAAAGTCCAGGGTTGCAATTCTATGTCTTGTCTTGCTTAATACTCTCAGAAGTTAAAACTCTATAATCTCACAGCCACCACTGCCAAAATGGCCCACAACCATCACATTCCCACTTTTTATTTTCTGTAAAAAGACTGGCAGAGCAGTTGTTCTAGCCAGCCTGGCAATCATCTGCATCATCTATATCATTATCACACTCCAGGATTCTCCTAAATTGCTTGTGCCCAGCTCTATTGCCCTTCCAGCAGTTACCAGGAAGTAAAAATCCGCTGTGAGGCACCAGGCATTCTTTACTCCATTCCTGACACCTGGATGCCAGCTTTCTCCCTCTGGAGCCTCTGCTGCATCAGGGCACCTGATGGGTCAGGATTGTTGCTCCAGCTGATACTAGAGACTCATCTGCAGCATGTCACAGCACTAGCACAGCAGTCTTATTGTTTCTGGACAAAGTTTGTGGCTCCTCTGTATCCTGCTGTGCTGTTTGGCGCTGTGACAAGTACTTCATCTCTGATAGCTAAACTTGTAGATAAAGAAGAATAATAAATACTAGTGCATAACTCAAGCAGGTGAAAGCAAAGAGAAAGGAAGGAACACTGGGAGATTAAGACAGGCCCCCTGACTAAAGAAACACAGAATATCACACAGAATTTATACAGCATCATAGTAGTACACAAAAACCAGGGTAGATAGGCTGATTCCTGAGAGGACTTGTCCTTAGGACAAGTCATGCCAGTTGTTGTCATGGCACTAAAACAACTGCTAAAATTGCTAGATCCAGTTACAATGTGAACACTTAAGAATTTCTGAATTATTATTTCCCTTTGTGGAAGCTACAAGGCATCCAGACTTTTGATTTCTTAGTAGTAACACAGCACAATATCTTCAGCATCTTTTAACTGGGTCCTGTGCTGTTATATTTTGCTTCCCTTAAAACTGAGGGAGGAGAAGAACCAGCTAACAAAATTTTATTAGATTTTTGTTTAATGACCTGATAAAATGAGGTGTTCTTTTTAATGAGTCAGTAATTTTTTTTACAAGCTTATCTCTTTTAGAGTAAGTGTTTTGATATTAAAACCAACACTTCTGTAACCTCTATTTATGTACGTTTTTAAATAGTTCACACCAAATATCCTGAGATAAACATTAGCCTACCCTGTTCTGCAGCTCTCTTTATCTCGTGGAGATCCGTGTGTATGTTTTGCTGGTTGATAAGCAATTGTTCCTTCATAATAATGATGAGAAAGAAAAGTCTTGAAGCCTACATAAAAAAGGCATTATGCAGCATTAAGTCATTATAAATCCACATGGCAAACATCTCTGCATACATTCCTTGATTTTTCCTCTCTTTCCTTTTCTAAGGACTGCAAAACAGTAGTAGCCCTCCTCAAGCTCAGAATTCTTTTTCTTATGATGTTTTAGACTGTAAGGAACAAGAAAATATCACAGTGCCACTCCAATGTTCTAACATTTGTCAGAAGTGCCATTATGCACTTGACATCTTTAAAGACCAACTAAAAAATTTAGTTATACATCACTGTTGAATCTTAAAATTGGCCTGCACTAAAATTCTCCTAATGCATCTTCTTTCCCTAACACAAATCAAAGGAAGCAAAAGATACTTTCCCCTAGGAAAGTGCCATAGGATTTATTCAAATACTAGGTAACAAGACTAAATCACACATCTCTCTCTAATCAGTGCTAGAATAAGGGCAAGATTAACAATTCATTCCATCAGCTGAATGTTCAAGACAGAGGAGTGCCTATCTCTCTTTAAGTAACTAAAAAGAAAGTCATAATGATTAGGACAGAAGTTATTACTTTTTAGGCCATTTTCCATAGGTGGCCCATATTCAACACAACTTTATTGAGCTCACTGTCAACGTTAACCCCAAAGTCAAACCCAAAGAGCTTTACATAACACGATCCAATATACTTGGTGCTACAAGGAGTTCAAGTCTGTTTCTGATGTTTACAAGCTTCCGACAAGGTTGGTTTGGAGAGACTAAACCAACTGCTCCAAAGTATTTACACACTGACAAAAGAATTCCAAAAATTACCTGAGTAGTCATATCTCATTGGACCCATCCACCGCTTCTTCTCACTATCTTTTAATATATCTCCATAAAAACCATAACCCAGCAATGACACGGAGTATTTCAAAAACGTGTTGTTGTGATGTACAGAAGAGACATCCAGAGGCTGACAGTCACCTATAAAGATCAGAAGTGCAAGGTTCTATTAAGACTTACTTTATTTGCAGCTGCAAACATGATAGTAACTTTAACATTGCGAAGTCATTAAAAATAAAAAATACATATTGCATTTATGTCAATATATATGCCATGAATGCATATACTTCTTACACATGCAGAAAAAAGAAAAATAATTTTTAAAACTAATTTAATCTCATACTTTAAAAGCATTAAACACTAAGTGAGAAGAAAGGGCTCAGTATGCTAAAAATGTATAATGAAGAACTTATACTCCTTTATCCTGTAGCAGAAGGAGGGGATAGAGTCACAGAACTATTTAGATTGGAAAAGACCTTTAGGATCAGAGTCCAAATGTTAACCCAGCCCTGTCAAGGCCACCACTAAACCATGACCCTAAGTGCCACATCTACACATTTTCTAAATATCTCCAGGGATGGTGACTCAACCACTTCCCTGGGCACACTGTGTAAATGCTTGACAGTCCCTTTCCCTGAGTGGATCGATGCAGTGGCTCCTGTACATCTCCTGGGTACTAAAACCTCCATGTCATGCTATCAGAGGATAATTTGAGCTGGAAGGAGCCTCTGGAGGTTTCTCATAAAACCTCACACTCAAAGCAGGTTCAGCTATGAGGTCACATCAGGTTACTCAGGGCTTGTCCTGTCAAGTCCTGGAAATCCCTAAGGACAAAGAGTACACCACTTCTCTGATGTCCTCCACGTGTAAGCTTTAAGCTTTGGAGTGATGGTGGGCGTTGTGGGGGTGGGTTTTTTTGCTTGTTTGGTATTTTGGTGTTCGGGTTTTTTTGTTTCACTGGGAAGTTGGACCAGATGATCCACTGTGGTCCCTTCCAACCTGACCCATTCTGTGATTCTGGGACTTAATAACACAACTAAAATACTACGATATACTAAAGCCACATCTCTCCAATCCTAGTCCAAAGGCCTCAACTCCACAGATGCTGAACAGAGTTAACCATAGGTTAGTAAGAGAAGCACATGTGCAGCTCTTTGCAACATGAGACCCTAAAACTGCAAGTGTTAAATCAGTAATGATACCAAAAGGTGTTGTAACTCTAACTTGTCAAGGGAACATTGAATTGCCCAGGACAATTGGACAACTAGAACAAAATACTACTATTGAAGTGTACATGCACTGATCATAGTTTCCTCTTAGATAAACATATATATATATAGAGATATAGTGCAACAACTGATGCTGCTTACTGCATTTTACTATTTTCAAAAGAATGCCAGAATTCATGAAAACTTTAGCACCAAAGTTTCAAAATGTTATGATCCCTTGAAAATAATGAATTAGTGTAGACCAAGCAATTAATTTTTAACCTCCTGTATTTCAAATCAGAAACTTAAATCCCAGACAAAAACTTTGTATTTCAACCCAGCCATTATGTTCAAATTATATTTCACAGACATAAAGACAGAACTAAATGAAAACAGTATTTTGGGCTACTTTCATAGTTTTCGTAACAAAACTGCAAACTGCGACCACCCACCTACAATGATATGAAGAGCTGAAGTTACTGGATCAGAAATGCCTACAGTTGAATAGCATATGCAATCTGTTGATCCTGAAAAACAGAAAACTAGGCATCAATTTGTATCTTTACAAAACAAGTATTATTGGCATAGTCCTCCACATAAATGCATTATGTTCCCTTGGTTTGCTCCTTTCTATTTTATGGAACAAAGTATATACAAGGATACTGTATTATTATTATTATTTAAACTGTAACACTCCCCCCCCCCCCCGCTCCCCTCCAATGAGTACAAATTATTGCTCTCCATACAAAGTACAAAAGTTTTCACAATATAAGCAATAAATATGTAGCAGTTAGTGAAGGGAAGTAAGTTAATTTACACAGAAAATTTCATGATTACATTATAGCTTTTATATCAAATGAGGTAGGCATACATTGATTCTCTTTTGTTTAAGATTTCTTGCTCATTGAAATCTCATGAAAAAAAGAAAAATTGACTGGTCTGCTGTTTTTTGTGGTACTGATCTGAATTCCAGGATGTCATCTTATACCAGAAACTTCTGCTCTGTTCTATTATTTGAAAATCAGTAAAAATACTTGCTTTCAGGAATTAGTTTCTAGATAGGGTAACAAAATGGATAGAGATGTACCTTTACAGTCTTGATGCAAAATACCTACAAGAAGAAAGGGGGGAAGCTTTAGGTTTCACCTATATGCTGTTTAGAAATGGACAATTCTCCCTGTTCCCTATAAAAAACAAGAGCCTAGATAGGGATCTGGTTTATACTCTGCGACAGGGACTTGGAACTCAGGTCCAGACATACAGAAGTGTATTTGTTGCAGCACCTAACACCAAATTTATCTTACAGTTTCTCCCATCCCTTCCATGAAACCGAATTCCCTCAAAGTCAAGGCTAGATATCTGAAAAGATAAACTTTGTCCGCATACATGTTTTCAGCTTTCCTACCAATACATTAGGCTGAAGAGGAGCTCAAATACAGCATACTTGGTTACTGAGGCCTTACCAAGTTGAAATAAAAACTAAAAATGGAGGAATGAGCAACCATTATTTAAAAAACACCTTTAGTTCTTTTTCACTTTGGAAATAGTCAGGGCATAAGCAGTTAAGAATAGGAGCAAAGAAAATCCTTTCTTCTCCAAGTCACTTTTCAGAAAATTGATACTACTTCCCCAACCTGTGAATGGCACGACAGAAGCTTCTACCAAGTAGACACTCTGCAGAAATTTGCCACAGTGAACAAGATGCAGCTCCAGGAGCCAATTAAAAAGAATAGAACAGGAATGTAGAACAAAAGAAACAGTGGGACTAAATAGGTTGTCGCTACAACTGAGGTTCAGGACAGTGCCAGTGTATCATTACAGGCATATGCCACTGCAGGACAGAGGACTCCAATTTCCTACAGTATCATAACAGACAAGGTACACAGATCTCATGTAACATTTAAAGTTTTATAGCAGAAAATATTAAGTGGAGTTATGAAGCTGAAGCTATACTTTACTGCCAAGTTTTTCAGTTTCATATTGTCTCCTATGTTCATGAATAGAAAATTCTACTTTTGAAAATAAAAACAAACAAATAATCCCTGAGAGATCTGACCTAAACTTTTACTGCTGAATGTACAAGCCTAACACTTTATCCAACATTTTTCATTTCTTCCAGATTTGTGTACATTCTGCTCCTAGAATTACCTCAGTCATGTTTGTCTTGATGTAAACAGAGCTTCCAAGTAGTCTTACACTACAGACGGAAGAAGAAGAGGGGAATTCATGCAAGCTACATTTCAACACCAGAGGTTCATCTCCCTATGATCTTCCATAGTCAATTAAAAGCTGATTCATCTGTTTGGCAACTACACTGAACTTATTTTCATTTCTACTCATTTACTAGTGAGGAAGGGCTAAAATTAAAACTGAAGTCTGAAATTAGTTCTGAGATTCTAAAACAGGAGACTGGGTAACATACCAACAGTAAAACATTTTTGGTTTTTTTCTGTTAGAGGTAGTAGTGTGGAGCAACAAAACCAGTGACCTATTTACATGGATGTAACTACAGCATTCCTCACACACATGCCAAGAGAATGTAACTTGCCACAACACCATACCAAGCATGAACCTAACAGTACTTGTTTAAAGGTCACAAAAACGTTCATGATGACTAAGGTTTTGAGTCCTTTTGAACACTTCTTAACCAAATAAGACTTCTAGACCATTAGGTGGGCCGTCACTAGATGTGGAATCTACAACTGCTGAAACAGCACTCTGAACAGATGCACACACGAACCCACCAAAATCTGGGTTATTTCATCAGTATAAGTTAATATGAAAAGCAGGATTAGAATGTAAACATAGCTTGAATAATATCCCATGATTAATATCTTAGGATTGCCAGAACACTCAGTTTGGGGAAGAAGCTTCCCATAGAGCATGACCCTTGACTAATGTTAAGTGGTGGCTACTGTACACTCTGGCTAAACCAACAGAAAAATCATATACATACTCTGCCAGATTTTCTTTGGGGATTTTTAAGGGCAACAGCCTGAGTGAAGGAACATAAAAGAGGTTTTTATGGATTGCACAGAACTGCATGCAAATGTGAAGAAAGTAGTTGGACTGCTTGCTAACTGGACCCTACTTCACTTAAAAAAAAGAGAGAAACATATTCAGTATAGAATGTAATTTTTGCATTGATTTGCTAGTAGAGAAGAAAATCAGCTTGCAAAGCAATGATTAAGTTGCAGGTTAAGACACTTACACACAGCTATTTGTGTGCATGTTACACTGCAGACAATATGCCAAAGCTTCTGTTCTGGTCAAGGACATCTTGTCAGGAATAGCTGATGGCAGCTTCAGCTTGAGTCAAGGTACACACTCATAGGCCTCAGTGGAAGGGCCTTAGGAAGCAAGTGACAAGCTGATGCAACAGAAGATCAATGAGCTCTGCTGATCCTATTGACCAGATGCCCCCCATTATAATATGAATTTAGACGCCCATCTCACTTGCAGATACCATATGTAAGCATGAAAGTTTGAGTGTCAGTTTCAAACTGAAACTTACCCTAAGGAGATTAATTCCTTCACCTAAAATGCCACCAACCACCGGGGATCAAGTGCTGCAGATTACTCTGCTTGTCCTCCCAACTCCTACTCTAGTACAACAATTGTCTTGCACAGGGCCAGTACATTTCAACAATGGTGGCACCATACCACGATACCATATGTAGATGCTGAATGTCTGAAATCTCCCAGCTAAAGAAAGCTCTCATCCCAGATACTTTGAGATTAAGAACTCATTAAAAATATGAAGTATGTAGAGGGCACAACAACTTATCTTTGTTAAAATAAGCATAATTACTTTTAATCTTTACCATACATTGCTCATTTTCCCTGAAGTCTGTTTTTCATTAGGAGGTATCATACACCCACATAGTTGTTATACAGGCAAGTTCTTCTTTGTTCTTTTCCTCCCCAAATATGAGAAATGCAATCTTTTATATAAAATACATTTAATTATTTAAAAATTAAGGAAATCTCTCCTTTTAATTAATCAATCACAAGGAAGAATGATCAAGGTATTTATTGAAGTATAAAAGAGCATGTACTCCACATGATTAAGTTTTGCTACAGCAATACTAAAGAAAGCAAAGTGATGGACTGCATTACACAGAATGTACTACAGCTAAATCACCAGATTTCCCCTTTCACGTGAACATTGCTAGATGTTTGTGAGTAGAAAAGTCATGCAGACAGGTACACTCAGACACCACTTCACAAGTTTAAATTCGTACTAGAACCACCAAAGTGGTTAAGCAAAACCAGAAAATTTGCTGGTTGTATGGAAGAGTTCATGCCAATGATTGATGGACCAACAAAGAAAGTCAAAGTGCTAGACTTAATCATCTGAAACATGATTTGACTACTAACTTACAACTAGGGTTTCTTAATCCAAAACATACACATGGTGTAGGCTACAAGTATTTATTTTTGTGCTTTTACTGATGGAAAACTAAACAAATTGCAAACAACTGAAGTACTAAACTAAGCAGGTGACAGAAGCAAGTCAGCTAGATGTTGATCCTATGCAAAACAGTGAATTTAACAAAGAAATAGAAATATTTTTAGAGCTCATGAGCATTGTTTCATGTGAGATACTCTTGACAGGGGCAGGTGCTCCCATAGCACACAAAGAATCCTCAGACAAATTAGTATGAAAACAGTATTTGTAGTGAAAACAGGCAGAATAGCAGCTTCAGTGGGGGTCCCATATTTGTGCAGTTTTTGAGAATCCATAATCCATGCAGTCATCGCACAGAGGAAATGTCAGGTAAGTCACCCTAATGGCAGAGTAACTGCACGCTTTTGGATCAAACAGCATTTAATATTTTGAAAAATTCTAGAAAACTACTTTTCTGATAAGTGATTTTTAAAAGAGAAGGAGCTGGCACATTCAAAAGTAAGCGGAGAAGCTACTGCTGCAGGGAGAGATGAAGGGTCCGGGTTCACACCCATGTACCTACTTGAAGTTTCATACATCTTCCTTTCTGCATACAGAAACCAAGAAGTCAAGTCATCTGCAGAACAACAGATTGACTTAAAGAGAAGCAGTTCAGAAAGACTTTGGTGTAGGATTTTTTGGTAGATAATTGCTTCAGCATAAGTTCAGTAACAGAGACAACAAAAATGGATTCATCCAATAATGGTGGATTTTAGACAGGAAATGACCCTCACAAGAATAAGTAATATTGACTTAGTTGTCTCCATGGCAGGCCCACTATATTAAATTCAGTATTTAGCCCTAAGACTCTAATTTCAAGAAGTTTAATGGATTTAAAACGCTGGAGGAGGAACATAAAACATGCACTTCTGATTTCAAAGTGGATATACTGAACTTTGAAATGAGACGCTAACTAAATGGCAAAGATCATTAAATATTACAAGCATTGTAGCTGAGAAGGCTGTGAATAGATCACTTGGAGTAATTAAACAAGAAAGATAGCTTTTATGGCTATTCTTTAACACATTTTTAAGATAATTTTTACACTCTAAATAACAGAAATATGAGTCCAGTCACACTTCACAACTTGACTTGAATCTATTTTTTAACTTTGTGAGTGAATCCTCCATCTTTTTTCTGTATTACATTCATATAGGAAGCCTGCACTCTTTAGCATTCTTAACTTCTACAGTGACATATCAACAGTCTGATTATAATCATACTGCATCCTTCAATCCTAAACATTACAGAGCTGACCACCAGCAAACAGAGTGATCTGGATACACTAGAAGC
The DNA here is from genome assembly GCF_017639235.1 of Corvus kubaryi. Lineage (NCBI taxonomy): Eukaryota > Metazoa > Chordata > Aves > Passeriformes > Corvidae > Corvus > Corvus kubaryi. The sequence goes on along the minus strand of NW_024580671.1, from coordinate 27,918,429 downwards.
CTAAAATCACTATAGTTACTAACTTTATGTCTGTTCTTTACTCAATATTCCCAACTGCTTAGATTTACAGCCCAGGGTGGGTTGCAGACTCAGTGTTTTGAATGAATGCAATAGTATGTCACAACACAGAGTGAAGTGAGATTTTTTTTTTCCTATATGCTAAGATCATTAGAGTATTTAATCTAGTGAGTTCTTTCTAACCAAAAAAGAACAGCAGTTGACAGCTTTGTCCTCCTATTCTACGCAAAGTGTAATAAGAACAGCAATTTACTTTGGCTTACTCCAGAGGGTGCAATTTTAATCCTAAAATATGTGGATGAAACGTCAGTGTCCAAGCTGTACCAGGAATGAGTCTCTGTTTTTAAGTTCTATGGAGACATTACTTCTCTGAAGGCAGTGAGACCACATGGCTGAATGTGCTTTTAAGGCCAGTAAGAAATAACTGGTTTTTAAGGCTGAGAGGAAGAAATAACTAAGGAGAGGTTTTCAGAGATGCACTACAGCCTCTAAGTACTCTTAACAGCAAATCCATTTACAATGGCAAACTCAATTTCCACTGGCAGATTTGAAGAATGGCTGCAACTAAGAGAAATTCAGAAGTTAAAACTGCCACTTGAGTAGAAGTCTTTTATTCATGTCAACAAAAACACAAGTTATTTCATAAAAATGTTCCATAATGCATAAGAATAAATGGTATTTTTCAACCATAAGACACACTAAGGAAAGATGTTGTCTGAAAACTGACAGCTGTTCAAGGAAAAAAAAAAAAAGGAGCCAAGCAGGGACTTGCTCCAGAAAGTTAGAATCATGATTTACAAATAGTATTCAACATTCAAAAAAGAGAGCCTGCACAATGGAGTTCTGCTATGAAATAAAGCTTATTACTGGAATAACCCAGTCATATAGGTGAGTGTTTTAGAATTAAATATCTTTCATTTGTAATTTTGAACCTTGTACAATTAAATTGTGAGTCTCTGAGCAAAGACTGACTATCTGCTGAATTTAGTGTTTGTTTGAATACAGAAACTGTTTAATCACAACCACAAACCACAGCCTGCCACATTTCTCTTCACACGACTTGATATCAGGAACTAAATGATAAAAAAGGGGAAAACACTGATCTACTGTTGCCTTAACCCAGGCTCCTGTTAACACTGAGTAAACTATCTCCATGTATCAGAGGACACCCAGAGCTTTAGATCTTCGTCTCTAAACTATGGGTAGTCTTTGTTTTCAGTATCTATTAATGAGCTCTTAGGATTTTTAAAAACAGGCTGGTTATAAAGAAGTAGAAAGGAGATAATGGACGAAGTTTTACTAGAGGTATCATTTGTATTTCGTTACTACTTTTGACTTGCTGTGTTTCAGCACTACCAGTTCAGTTTAAAAAAAAAAGTTCTTCCTAAGAAGAATTTCACTTACTTTTGGAACAGACTTCTTGCACTAGTGATAGAACTAGGTGATCTGTTGGGGTCAATACATGGCCAGAACTCCATAATATCAAGCAAAGATGAATAGAGAACAGATTCACCATGGGCTGGAAAAATACAAACCAGAACAAAACCCCAAATCTTGCTGCCTTCAGGGTGGGTTTAGCTATTTCATACTCAATTTAAGGTCCCTGTAATGACTAGATGTGCTCAGATTTGATCAGTGACTTGACTACCTTTTTCAGTATATAAGCACTTTCCCATATATACCATAATGGATCATTTTAAATACCGTACAATATACAAACAGATCAAGAAATATATTATCCTCTGTATTTCCAAACAATTAATAGAACTTTAAGGCCAGCTTCCTTATACATCATTATAAATAATTTCTGAGGGATTTGAATAATGACTTGGAGAAAATATTTGAACTATAGCACTGATTACAAGGCTGTACCTCATGTCAGTTCAAGGAGTAGAACATACAGTATACATTCAAATAGCAAAAGGATACAATGGACAAAACACAACAAACAAAACATTAAAATATGTAAGAGAAGTGACTTAATACATGTTAACAAAATTAAAATGTCAGTGAATATCATACTTTTTGGGTGCAATTGGAAAAAATGCATTAAGAAAATGTTGAAAAAGCAAGGTTAATATTTCCTGAGGACAAAGAAATAGCTCTTAATATTGATGTTCTGTTTTTCCAATTGTATCTTCTTATGGTCATATATCACCAGTAGGCAAAATCTTCTGAAACCAATCATGTAAGCAAAAAAACCTTTCATTCAAGAAATTTGCCCAAATAAAAAAAGGAGGAGTAGAACACTTCAAGTTCTATTCTTGTGAAGTTTATTATACATACTGACTTTAATACAAAGCTTTAACAAATAAAACCAGAATATACTTAATTATAGCAGGAGAGTAAAAAACCATAAGGGGATATTCACATTGCAACTTTTAGACACCAAACATTTATTGTACTGCAAGCAGAAAAGGTTAAGCTTCTTGCAAGCAACAATTCAGATTGTTTGGGTCTGGAGACATTCTTCACAATCATGTAAGGAGTATAAAATTAGTTACCTATAGCTTGAGAGTAGAAACATCGTAGTTCACTTGCTGCATTTTTACAACCTATGCTAAATTTTCTCAGAAGCCTCTATTTTAAGTCTAACCAGAAGCTCACAGTGTTTATTTTGTGTCCAGCTGTTTAATTCAAAGCTCAAGCATCAGACAAGAAAAGAGAACAGCATAGAAAGGATACTGAACTGTCCATTTGTACTCCTACAGATACTTCAAAATTACCGATTCTGTTAAAGAGTTACAACACTTTATTCAGTCCTGGAAGAGAGAGCAAACTTGTTAATCTGCTTTTGAAGGAATCTTTGAGGACCAAATGGGCATGATGAGGTAACACCTGGGACACTAGACTGAAAACAGCAAGATTGATCCAAAGAATGACTTTGTGGTCAGTAATAGCAATAATAAAAATATCAAAAAAGACCTCAATTGAAGAATGAGTTCTCTCAAATGACAGCAGTCAGGACTGCCTGAAAAAGTGGCTGACATTAAGAACTGTGAATGTATAGCACCTCTAACAAGAGGCAGAAACTGCAACTTGGTCTGGAAAACAAGAACTATTCCTCAGCTGTAGTTGCCCTATACTTGCTGTGAGAACAAATGGAGGAAAAGAGAATCAAGGAAACTTAGCATTTGTTTGGAGTTTGTCAGACCAGTGGGAAGTTCTCATTAAAATTCTAACTAAATTAGTGAAGGATTTGGAACTGAAAAAATATTTATCTGGTAAATTTCTGTTTAGTAAATTCCACTCCTTAATGTGTTTAGAAGGGTATTACTGTCAACATCTTATCTCATATTAATACACAATAAGCCACAAAAAAAGAAGTAGTAATTAAATTCTAAAGTTATACATTAAGATTTGATTTCCTTCACAAAATATTCTTCCTAAATAAAATTGCATGTGATCAATAATTTTATATGGAAACAAACAGCTTTACCTAGGTGTCTTTATAAAATATCATTGCTCAGATCTTACACTTAGGCCTAAATTCAAGAAGTTATGAATAAGAAAAAAATTCAAGAATGAATGAATAAATTAAACTGAAAGTTAACCCTTTCTTACCAGCAGGAATTATGCCAATCCTTATATTGCACTGGACTAACGATGCTTTGGGATTATTTTGGTCTATGCCAGAGTCCTTCTGCATTCTTCCAATGAGACCATGCATCACTTCACTGAACATGCCGTCCCCACCAACACAAACAACACTGCCAGGAAACACAAATTAGAATGCACACTAACAGTCAATAAACAACACGGCAAGTGTTCTACTTAGGGCATGCACTGGGCACACCAAAAATAGTTGTTCTATTCTCCTCCTCCATTTTTAGAGGATAAAGTAGCCCACAGTCAACTAGGCAATTAACAAAAAGAAGAAAAAAATTTTCAAGCTTCAAAACTGCAAATGCACCTAGACGTATCTGGAGCGTTAGGAAAAAATGTTGGAATGCAACTGGCAAAAATCTTTATCCTCTACTACTGTGGGCAGACAGACAAATATCAGTGGAAATTCACTATACAAATAAAACACTGAACAGGACTGTACATACGACTCTCTAAGTACACAAAATGGAAACAGGGTACCTTTACTAAAAAGGCAAAAGTTGATACTTGCCACTTCAGGCAGAAGTTTATTTTACACAGTTTAGTAGGAATATACATTATATGAAAGTCAAAATCCAGAGGAGTGCATGCATCCTCTTTCCAACATGCTGAGATCCCACCAGACAGAAGTCATGTATATCTACAGAACCATTCGTAATCAGACAAAGTTCTAAATGTTACCAGATGCAAAACTTTGTTTCAGAAATTTAATTCAGGTCAGAACTGGTACAGCAGCTACATAGATCCTCAATATGTTAAAGCTTAGCAGAGAGTCCACAACCAAGCAAATACTAGGAAGTAAAGCAGTATACATTTAATGAACAATAAACAAATACACTGTGAACTCTAAGAGCATAAACATTCTTCAACTGAAAAACTAATTCAAATACACTTTAAAGGAACACATGAGAAATCCAGAGTTACACATGTAGTTCCTAGTACTTAAGCCTAGGAATGTGTACTGTTATCTATAGCAGTAATTTCCAACTCAAACTAATACTCTTTCACATCATCAGCAACAGATATTGCATATTACTTATTTCATAGAACAAATTAATTTAATTTTTAAGTATAGATCATTTAAATTTAGTTATTCTATTTTTAGCAGGTGGAAAGCTTGATAAAAACAGTCTTTTTTTTCCATGAATGGAGAGGACAGTCTTAAAAATGTAAACTCTCCAACTCTAAGTCAAGACCTAGGAGACTGAGAGAGAAGGAATAAAAAGATATTTGTTTTCAATTTTTAATGTTTTTTTCTCTTCTAATAGCTTAACTACACTATTCCTCAATTTTAGCCTTATCTTTCTCTGCAGACTCAAAAAAAGAGGCTAAAGAAACAAAAACTTCCCTCGTCAGCTCATGGCCAATTTTGTCTCAGTACTAGTTTGCTCAAAGCTCCATCAATCCTGGCCTTTAAGACTTCCAGGGATGGGGTATCCATAACTTCTCTGAGCAGCCTGTTCTAGCGCCTCTCCACTCTCACAAATTTCCTCCTTAAACCTAGTCTAAACCTGCCCTCTTTCAGTTTAAAGCCATTCCCCCTTGTCCTGTTGTTACATACCCTTGTAAAATGTCCCTCTCTAGCCTCCTTCTAAGTCCCCTTTAGGTACTGAAAGGTGCTCTAAAGTCTCCCTGGAGCCTGCCCATCTTCAGGCTAAACATGCCCAGCTCTCCCAACCTGTCTTCATAGGAGAGGTGCTACAGCCCTCTAATCATCTTCTATAATAAACACTATATCCAGGCTCAGAGGAGATAGTTACATGAATGTCTATACCTATCAAAGGTAAATACGATAAAGAACTTCACATATGCAGTAACAGCACAACCAAAATCATAGCAAACATCAGAAGGCTAATGTACAAGTCAGACATGTGCTGCACATGTGAAGGCCCCTAGTGAAGAATGTCTGAAAGAAACTGAGCGATTCTTACTCTTTGGCTTTATTTTACTAGTGGGCAAACATTTCACTTTTTAGATAGATGATAACAGCAAAGAACATCTGCTAGAGGACTTCAGAAGCTAATCCACGAGTCCAATGAGTTTTTAAAGAACTGTAGTCCCTTCTAATCTCAACCATTCTGTGAACTAACTCAAAAACTAGGAAAAAAACTCCAATCAGAACAATTTTACAAAGGCTTGTGCAACAGACATAAGAAACCACAATGATACATGTCACTTACTCCAAACATGGCTATTACCTGCACAATATTACAGAATGTTCTAATTGTTCTGCACAGTGATGTACAAAACCCTGTGATATTGTAACCAAATGAATAATTTAAGTAACTGTGCTTAAAGAAAAGCTGTTTTATTACTGAGCTATTAGCTTACTACATTCACCATAAGAATTTCCTATAAGGCAAAACAGGAAGAACAAACAGGAAATACGCATAAGATATTTAAATAAGCTGTCTAAAATAAAAACATTTGAAAAGCAGCGAATCAATTATCATTAAGAATCCTGTATCTACTTGCAGAATTCCATGTATGACTTTGCCAAATAGGGAATCTGGAGATTAAACGAAGAAATTCATCACTGAATGAAGGGAAAGCCACACATCAGAACCAGTCTATGAGGACAGCTGAACAAAAGTTAGATGCAGGATTCCAAGGAACCTTTTATTGTATGTAAGAAAGGCCAAACTTGAAGAAACACACATTTATGTGGCTCAACCATTTTTAAAAGCTTCCAAATGACCATGTGATCTGTTATTTAAAAAGTAGTTTTAATTCAAGAAGTCCTTCCTAACATCACTGTTAACCATAGAAAAAGAGTTGTACATGATGCACAAAAGTCAGGCTTGGAAAGACAGGCTGCAGATCCCAAGCAAACTGCCATTCAGGCCTAGCCCAGGAATAAAAGAACCATAAGATTCTAAAAAGATGCAGTTCTCTGGCGTATTATTTATCTTGGCATATTAGAGAGACAAAACAAACAAAAAAACACCCCAAAACAAAACCAAAAAAACAAAGGAAAAGCAATTCTACAGTACGAGACTTTGAATCTGCCAAAAACACTTCAGATATCACCACAATTGGTCACTGCCACTTGCTGTAAAAAAAAATTTGCTAGGAGTGAACATGGGCTCACTTGCCTCCCTTTCTGCTCTGTATTGAAATTTCACCAATCGTCAGTATACTTATTTCAAATCGAAAATCAAATGAAAAGGAAAAATCACAACTAACTAGCTTTTTCTGGGATCAGTGTTTCCCTTCCTTGAACTTCTGAAAAATTAAGAAAAATCATAGTATAGACAAAATGGTTTATTTAAAGGCAACTCATTTTTAAGCAGGTGAAGCCTGTGAACTCAGCCTATGAATACAATTTGCCAGCATCATGACCTTACTCAACACAGGCAATGTAAATAGTAAAGTACTACAGCAAAAGTACTCTGGAAAGACCTAATGTGTTTTCTTTTTGCAACTTACCAGTTTAAATGTACCTGTCAACAACCACGAGATATCATTTTAAAATACTGTAGTTATGAGAGTTTATCTGCATACATTTTCATGTTTTTCCAGACTTGTAACTTCTTTCATGTCATGAACTGGAAACTGAAATGACTAGCTTTTTTATTAAAATATTCTGCTTCTACAGCAGACTTAATAATGGAATACAAGATCACCATTCAGTCAGGTCTTTTTTAAAAGCAGTAACTTCACAACAGGAGAAATGCAAATAAAGCCAAACAATGTAGCTACTATTGAACAGTCAATATATAACAAGAACAACTACCTGAAACATTTCTACACAGTTCATGTTTTTTACACACAGGCTGAATGCCACTGGTGCAGTGTTCTGAACTCATGTATTTCAAGACCACAAAACATTTCTGGGTAGTTTTTGAGCTATAACAGAATGCTCAAGTGAGCAGAATTAATCTTACATTCATCTTTTGAACATAAATCTCATGCAAACATTGTTATACTACACTTGAATATATTGTGTTGAACAAGTTTACTGAAACAGTTTTGTTTTCTTTTTATACTCATAAATGTGGATCTCCTACAAAAAGGAACATGCCCCAGGACTTTCAGCTGTTGCAATAAGTGTATTAGTAATGATGGCTACTATTTTAAATGAGAGACAAGAACAGGCCAATTACATAATACATCAGCTTGAAAACAATAAAAAAAAAAGGCAAGTAAAGTTACTTACCCATCATATTTATAAATATTAACTTCAAATAAGTTGTCCTTGGCATGGTTAGCATGTTCAGTTACTATGAAGAAATAAACACATTAAAATTTATTATTAAAAATACTACTACAAAGCTGCATATAATACAGAATTATAAAAATTAATTCATTAATAACCATGATTCGATTAGCAATGTGACCATAAAACAGCCTGTCCATAAGATGTGTCTCAAAAGATTTTTGCTAGGGAAAGAATTGAAGGAGACAGGCACAGTAAATAGGAAAAAAATATTTCACTAAAACTGTGCAAATGATCAATTAGTTTTAACAGTGAAACTAAAAATGAGAAGAAAAGCAGAGTTTAATAAATTAAGAACTCAAATAGCTCAGGAGCACCAGAAGTTTTAATCTAGTAAGCAGAAAGCTGATAGAAGGTTGCAATTTATCTGGCTACCTATGTTTTAATTAGAACACATTCTCTATGACTTTGTTTCATTTCCTTAGTAAGAAAAGTAACTAACAGAAAGAACTTTAGCTACTCAGGGATGTTTTAAAGAGTTCATACTGTGCTTATTAGGAAATTAAAATATTCATTACTCACTAACAACATCAGTGGATATAGAAGCCATACTGAAGAGTGGAGCAACTTTCTGTTCATAAATCCTCTTCCCTTGTCTTTTTCCTCCATAGGGATTAATATACACAAGCAAATGCTTTGGTCTAGACTCTGCAGTAAGGAAAATCATAGTAGGGCAGCAATAGCAAAGGCACTTGTAAGTATCATATTTACATACATTTTACATACATAAAAATACTTTTACATTCATTTATTTAAACTGTCTTCTTACTTTATTAACAGGGTGAAAATGCATTTCCTTTCTGTGATCAAGTTACAGCAAGAATGCCTCACAAAACTGCAGGCTGCACAGCAAGTGCTTGTCCTACAGTGTTAGTTGCCCTAACCCCGTTAGTTACCCCTCCCTCCCTCCAAAACCACCTTTGATATTACTATCTCAAATTTGTCCAAACAGTTATGGCTTTACACTAGTAGTGTCAATGAAAACAATTATTACACCTCTGTATTAACAGATATACAAAACAGTAATGCTTGCTGCACCTAGAAAACCTCCTTTTTTTATGGAACAGACAAAAAACTTAACATCTATACTTCCTCAGACAGCATTCTACATTATTACTTTAAAAGGAAAAAATATCAGATTTATTACATAAGCACGCTATTACAGCAAATCCACCCAAGCTAGACAGACTGAGTGGTTTAAATCTGCCAGGCACTTAAAGCACTATTGAACCTATCTGAGAACATATTCCCTTTCCTGAAATAGTTTGTTACCAATAAAATGAACAATTGCATACAAATGGAATTAACTGCTCAGGCCACAGTTCTCACAGGTGTATTGATTTGGTGCACAACCCCCATTTTTTGAAAAAGACAGATATCTTGTGTAATGTAAACAAAACAAAAACATTAAGAATGCTTCCACTGCTTGTTCAGAGCAGCTTTTCTTAAACTTACTAATTTTTAGTCTGTGAGCCTTAAGTACTTGCTTGAGTCACACTGTAGGTGTACTTGTATCCAATCCCTTCTCCAGCTCTGTATCTCAGAGGGGCCTCAGACCTACACTGTAGCGAGCTCATCCCTAGTCCTGTCTCCAGCTCCAGCTGTTCTACTCCAGCCTCCCTGGATGGACCCAATTACTTTACCTCATCTGGGCTGTAAACTGGACCTGCTTCTATTCCCATCCCTGTTCTGCCCACCCTGCTCAGAGACAGTGGGATGCTGGTCAGCAAGGGCACTGCCTATGCTATGATCACCCTTGACATCCTTCTGTCATGGAGTTACTCTGCTCCTGCTGCTTCCTGACAGCTATCAAGGTATCTCTTTCAGGAATAACTCCTTCAAAACTACTTTTAACCCCCCATGAAGCAGATGTCCAAGAGTCTCAGAAATTATTAATGGGAACTCTCATTACATAAGACATTTTGTTGATGACAGAGTCTGGAAAGGTGAAACACACCTATAAATCTTTCAATTGCTACAGTCCTTACCCTCAAATCTCTAGAGTACCTCAAATCCCTGAGCTTACATCTCCCCATTACTTTTTCTGAAGCTACAGTCATTTAAAGCCTCTGCTAAGCTTCCAGTGTGTCTCTATTTTGCGAAAATAGTTTGTATCTGGGCAGAATTATATGACATCTACAGTCCTGACTGATTAAAGCACTCAGTACAACTTAGTGAATATGCAAGATAAAGTAGTGATAAGGAGACACTTCAACTCCTGGCTCCCTCATTTTGAGCATAAGCTGCTCTTAAAAGTTCAAAAAAGCAGATATATCAAAATAACATTGATTGATGTACAAGCCTACAAAATGATGGTGCAAATGTTCATAGTTTATTCAAACTTACTCTGCATTTCAAGTAATTCTTTCAGTGCCTGTATCCACTGATTACATATGGGCTCATCAACACACCAAAATGTCATATCACTGCACCGCCAGCGGTGATTTCGGGCTTTCTTCACATAATACACTATTTAAAAAAAAAAAAAAAAAAAGGCATAATGAGATGGTTCTGTGAAATAAAAAATGCATTTCAGAAAGATCTCCAAAATACTGACCTGTAATTAACCTCCACTACACATTTCCACAAATGACAGAAGCATTCCGATGAACAGCACATTTGTAGAGTCCAAAGGAAAACATAAATGAAAACACTTGCTCTAGGTGTCTGCTTATAGCAGACACCCAAACACAGGCTTCTTTTTAAAGAAGCCATTTCTCATCAACTTATTATAGACATACTTGTTCAGAAGTTCACTGAGCTTATGTATTGTCTGTATTAAAGTCTGCAATATCTACATAAAATGCCACAAGCTTAAGATGATAAGCCAGGCTGACACCAGTTCTGATGTAACCAAGGGTGAATTTCATTACGTAACGCTGAAATTTGAGAAAAAAAGTTTTCTTGTGCATTAAGACCTTATACTTACTTCATCTACAGTATCTCAAATCACTCTCACTAGGGGACTAAATGCGAGGAAAGTACTGCACAACATATAATTTTGGCATGACATCTTTTTAGCACAGAAGTCACCACTCCTCTCCCAAAACAGACATTTATTTCTGGCACTTTGTTTTAAGAATGCAGTCAATAATACAAATAAACCTTCATGCATACATCCTGATGGCTAGGGGTAATTTAAAAAACCCCAAACATTTAGGGCTCTTTTTTTCAGCCTCTCTCAATTTTCTAGTCAAGTAGTAGAAAGCAGGTGTCCTACTGCAGAGTCATTCAGCAGCAAAAAGACATTAGAGTAAACACTCAGATTAGTTTGAACTTCATTAAAAGCAAGTAAACAGAGCATGTGTTCTTAAAGGAAGAGTTTTATCTTCCAAGTAAGGATCTTTAAATGTAAACCAACAGATTTTTGGTGGGGGTTCTTTTGCTTCAGTTTGGGTTTTTTTTTTTCGGTTTTTTTTTTTTTTTTTTTTTT
>NW_024580671.1:27898077-27907053 GCF_017639235.1 Corvus kubaryi | reverse complement strand
GGTTTTTTTTTTTTTTTTTTTTTTGTGTTTTTTTTTTTTTTTGTTGGGGGTTTTTGGTTGGTTGGTTTGGTTTTTTGTTTGTTGGGGTTTTTTTTGTTTTGGATGATTGGTGTTTTGCAGGGTGGGATTTTTTTAAACATATGATTTCTTTTAAAAAAAACCAAAACTCTAATGATTCCTTTTGAGTCTGCGTTAAACTGCCTTCAGAATAAGGAGGACAAGCACCCAGAGACTGTTACTTGCCTTACCCGTGAAAGCATGTAGCTTTGCCATTTTGTGCCATCTGCCAATGTTACGTTGTTTCTTGTTGAACTCAGTTTCTTCTACAGCAATGATCTCGGAGATTGGCACAAAACTGTTTTCTGTATGAACACAAGATCTTACGTATTAGAATCTTCAAACAGCACCTGAATGATTATTTCTATACCTAATATGATACAGACATGATTAGAGCAGCTGCTCAGTAAGCACAACCAAGAGCAAAACTAGCAATTTTCTGAATATTTTCGATTTTCTTTTGTCTTTAGTCAAAGCACATAATCCGTAACCACCTATGAAATACCCAAGACAGTATTTTAAATGTCTATGATTTCTCAGAAAATTAGGTATTTCATGTATAAAAATATTTTTGCATGAAGCCAAAATCCAGCAACATTGATTTTAGAGTAATTAAACTGCCCCTTCTATGAGGCCTAGTCCAGATACTTGACAGTGAATAGCACAAGCTATTTCAAAGAATGTGCAACTAAATCTAGTGCACAGACTACAGAGGCTATTTGTTATTCTCAAGTAAGTAGCTGGCTTATGAAAGAAAGGCATTCATATGAATTCTTTAGATTTTAAATCCCACTAAGCTTTTAAACTTTAGTATCTCTTAAGAAGAGAATTCCAGAAGTTATGTTCACATACTGTGAAATATTTTCCTGGTATCAACTTCAAAATGACTTTTTTTTCAGAATGAAAGACCTCTTGTAGACTATGAAATAATTTCCTCCAACCTTAATCTTTTTTCTCTTATTGTTCCTAAACATCATCTCAGACTTAACTCCTGTAAAATTTTGTCTCATTTTCATTACTGATTTCAACACTGCTCTGCTTTTACTTCATCTAAAAAAAGTGAAACTTAAAACACATGCTTTGTATTTATGTACAAGCAAGTGCTCTCTGTATACATACACATGTATAAAAGATTTATATTGTTACAATAGTATAGTCTCACATAAATAATCTCTTATATAATAAGAATTATAATATACTTGCTTCTCTCACATATACAGAGAGAGTGATACTAGTATATTAAGCCCATAAAATACAGACACTAATACCATTGCTCCTGGGGTTTATTCCACATTTCATTTTCCTCACTATTTTGCAGAGGTACAATGGTAGTGGTGAGGAATGTAAAATGAGCAAAAAGTTTTCCTGACCTCTTCACAGTGATGACTGCAATTCATTAGCCACTAATTCAATTTCATTTTTTTTTCCCCACCCTATTTAATTGGTTTAGTCAACAGAGTCTTTACAATCATCACAGATATCAACAATTTGTGGACTGCTCACTCAAGGGGTTTTGGTATTTGACATGATTAGTGTCATGGTGTCACTCATCTAGTGATTTAATCTTCCCTGAAGTTTTTTTGCATGATTCAAAAGAAATTTAGCCTTCAAACTTTACACTGAACTCCTTTAGGAATCTGGCTGTATTTGAATGTTTCAACTTAAAAACAAATTTTGGCTTATAATAATTGCACTTACTATATTTAAGGCATGATAGGGGAGTGCAGCAGTCACATAATGTTGGATTAATAATATTAATATCCAACAGCAGGCATGGACTCTGAGATACATGATATGTATAATGTACATATGCACCTGTAAGACTATATCTAGTATTGGACAGTAACAACTATTTGGTCTTCCTAATAGATAGAAGATCTGCTAAGGGATCTCAATGTGATTATTAACCATTTATCCGAGGAAGAAGAAATACAGAACAGACATGGAACAATAAAGGAAAGGAAGCACATTCTTTAGTCTTTCTTCCCCAAAATTCAAATGACAGTGCTCTAAAGAACATTTTTGGAAATAGTCCTTCATAGTGCATACTTATTAGCACGTATACTGGGAGCAGCAACTGAAGTCATTGTCTTATGAGGCATTTTTTTAATATAATAAAGCTGTCCAACTGTACAGATGGCTAACAGATTTAAAAGTACTTCCAAATCTGTATCACTGAAAGCATTTCTTTGGAGTACATAGTTCAGTACATATTACACAGCTTCTATTAACAACCTTGAAACCGCTTCTGAAGTCTCCTAATTCTGTGTTCTCCCTCTGACAGTTGCATGACTGTTTTGATTTTCAAGCAAATCTCTCCATAGATGTGGCAAAAAAAAGCAAAAAGTAAATATTTTTGTTATATATGTACATTTTTTTAATCTTATGGCACCAGAGCTACATATCTGAAAAAACAGATTCCCGAAAAATGGGGGGGTGGGGGGGAAGGAGGGAAACACCAGAGGAACAAATCCCACCTTCTATCTGTAAATCTTTGGATTTGGTGAAAGTCTGAGGAGTTTCTGTTCTATGAATACCAACTCTGCCGATTATACCCCTCAGTACTACTTAGCACCATAAAAGCATCAAGCAACTCCACTGTCCTGACAGTGTACTCCAATCTTAAGACAGTCAAAACCACGCACAACTGAACCCAGTAATTGCAGATGGCCAGAAAGATGCAAAACTGTCTCAAATAACATGTGTTATTCAGAACATTCCCTACCACTTAAACAACAAATTCTAATGTGCTTGAGTAGAACTCAAGAATTTCTATCAATCCAAATATCTCTATCACCATTTGACTTAGTGCTACATACAACATTATTTAATCACAGTGCAAATCAACTACTTAGTCCCACCCTTCCCCCTTTTCCCCAGAAGGAAGAAGCTTTCAGTGTGAAGCAATCAGAGACCTTCAGTATGAGCCCCACAGTCCTGTTCCTATAAACACAAAGTCCTCATCTGCTGTTTAGTCACCAAAACCTGCTCCATGAAAACAAGTACCAACCCAGTCTCTCTTGAAGGTTCAACAACGTTCACATACGTACTAATTATAGTCCTTTCCCACACCTATTTTTGTAGCATTTACCCTATTATCAAGCAGCCTGAGATATTTATTTCACTGACAGCATAAAGGTGTTCACTCAAAGGCCTTCACCTTTATGTGTTTCTCCCAAAACATGGAAAACCTTATTGCCACATTAACAAAACAAATACACACAAAAAAGTTGTTTACAGAAAGTACTACAAGATCGACATTAATGAAAAAAGGTTGAACTATGCACTCAGACAATACCAAAGAACTTTACTTGGCTCAGTCCAATTTATTCAACCAAGTAGCACACAACAGCTTTTAGGCAAAATTTTCACCATGATCAATGTCTAGCATACTAGAGACAAAGAGCTGACCATACAGAGAAGGTGGATCAAGGAGCATGGGGAAAAAAAAAAAAAGAGTAAAAAAAAGCCAAACAAAACACACAATAAACAGGTGTCAGTCTTCTCAGCACTCTGGCTGTGCCAGTCATTATTCATTCTGGGTCACAGTGCTCTTAATCTTAACATTCTTCCTAAATGCAAACTGATAAATCAGCAAAACGCTGGATTAGATGCACACTACTTTTCCCACATTAAGCAAGTGGGAGGGGAGAAAAAACCCCACAGAAATAAAACCAAGGTAAGCACACTAACAGTGGGCTTTCTTTGTGAAAAATGCAACCAGCAGTTGGGAAGTGTGTTTTTCTGGGTTAAGAAAGGATTTTTGGTGCGTCACTCCTGTCTGCCACTCCCACAGAACACTTCCTGACTTTATAAGCAAACTCACTCAGAACACCTCAGTCAAGACTTGTTCATTCATCACTGCCAGCTACGTATCCTACACAGCCAAATTTTCCCCTCAGAAATGTGTTAGCTCAAAGTAACCTAGACACATGCACAAGCATAAAAACATTGCTGATCACAGCATTTGGTTTACTCTTAAAATTCAGCTGAGGCCCACAGATGCAGTGGCATTTAGAATTAATTTAAACTATTAGTATATTCTCAGGACTTAAAAATATCAACAAGTAAAAATCTGGGATGTAGGTTTAAAGAAAAAGTGTATTTTCAGTCACTTTGAAAACTAATTTGCTGTTACCCACATGAAGGGTCACGCTTTCAGGTTTAAGACTTGCCTTCACCTAAAAGCAAGAGAACAGGAACACTTTCTGTCAGAAGGTACATGGTACTATATCAATCATGCCCTATAGAAAGCTGTGTTTAATAAACACTAGAGTAAGAGAAGGTAGGATATAGAGCAGATTTACAGACAATTCACATCCTAAGTGAGGGGGAAGAAAAAAAGGTATCATGATTGATTTGATTCAAAATTGTGGAGGAGTCACAGAAATATCCAAAGACCACAATTGCACCATACACTGCCATATATAAGGAAATCTGCTTCTTTTATTTTAAAATAAATTTTCATGTATTTTGTAAACCAATAGACCAGTTTCTATTATGATTACACAGCTACCTCACATCACATGAATCTGAATCAAAACACAGCAATTTGAACTTGGGTCAATTTGAACATTTAAATCATACTATTGAATGTCTTCCCACTGTTTCTTTTTCATTTCCAAATAAAACCTTTTCTACCCAACTATCAATATTTCAATGATAAAGCAGGGAGTAAGATGCACTTATTCACTTTAAGAGGGGGTAACAACCCAGCAAAAAGATGTATGCTAAAGAACATGTATTGTTTAATGTAGTGTCATCTGTATTTGAATAACGTATCTTCCAGAAGACAACACATTCCAAAGAAGCAATGCCTGCTGGAGCAATTATTTCCCACATCCCACCTGTGTGATGTAGTTGTGGTGGCATTGCCTATAGAGAAACATGGTTCACATTTCAGCACACACCCACTGCCAGATGGAAATGACTGATGAAAAATGACCTTGACTAAGGATGTGCCAACACACCACAGGTACCAGGTGATGGACAGACCTGGTTCCCAAGCTGGCCCACCCTCTGCTGTCTCAGCACCCTGTTTATCAAACTGAGCTTTATTTAGAATCCACCAGAATAGCATCAGTCCTGTGAACACTAGTGCTGAGGCTTCCTCAGACAGTTGCTTTGGAAAGGACACATGGAAGAGAATTCTGAAATACAAAGGCTTAAAGAAAGCACACACCGTAAGTGAACACATAAAAGTTCAGGGTCTAGTTTGGTCATCCCCTTCCATGTTTGTACTTTAGAAATTTAAAAAAAAAAAAAAAAAAAACAAAAAAAAACAAAAAAAAAACCTAGAAAAATGACAGGAGAATCTCATTGGGCATTTGCAATGCCTTAGTACCAGGCACAATAAAATCTTAGCCAATGCTTCTAAAATACCTGTAAGTATATACATACAATATATACTCTGCTACCAATTTGGTACAAAAAGTTTTATCATGTGTTACTTGAGAAAAACCTGACTGTGCCATCAGCATGAGGGAAATAATAAAATAATTTAGCTGACCAGCTTTGCATACACTATTGATGATTAATGACTAAATCTCATGGAGAAATGTTACAAGGCTGAAAAATAATGTTCAAAGAAAATTTGAAGATGAAGGCATCCCTAGGAAAAAAAAGATGCGTAGCTGAAAGTAACAGAGAAACACATGAAAATTTACAGGTAAAAATTTCCATCTAAGTTCAAACATGTCTAACCATCAAAGAACAGGAAACAGGAACCTGATTACACTGAAGACAGAACTCAAAACTATGATGCTGTTAAACAAAGTCTAACAGAAGGAAATAAATTGTATTTAGGAAGTTAAAAATACGCCATGACTTGAACAAACATTTGATGTTTTTGTTATTGTTGGTATCTTCCAAATGATAGCATTAAAAAGAATTCTCCTGAATTAATGCTTCTTCTGCATTTTGACAGAATAGGATTTAAATACATACATATATGTATGTAAATATCACTGTACAGTGATGAGAAAATGTAAGAATCTCCTCATACTCTGTAAAACTGTATTGTCCTGGACAACAGGACGAAGTCTGGATTGTTTCCTATCTGTTTCTGATTTTGGATACAACAGGGAAAGGTAAACATTTCAACACTTCTACAATACACCTAGCTACAGCTCTAGTTCTGTACATGTGAAAGTCTGAAAACCTTGAAAAAACTTACACCAAACAAATTTGATTTATATAGCTGAATTTAAGACAGTAATAAATGCTCAGAAAACAAGTAGCCCAGAGTTTTTACAGTTTAAAGACAACTGCTTCACTGTAATAACTACCTACTAAACAAGAAATATAGCACTTTTATACTGCATAATTTAGGCTGTATTTAGACACAATGTAGTCATGTAGTCAATGGCTAAATGGTAGAAAGATACCAATCTTGGTCAAGCAACTCTTCTGAAATTATAGGCTTCTAACTAACTACCTTCCATATGATTAAGTTTATTTATATACTGTCACATATGCTGCTCATATTTCTAAAATAATTGCAGAGAACACAATGAATCATCACAGGTCTTAAAAAGAGCTTAGAGTCAACAAGGGAGCAATAATAGAAAACTGTGATGATACTAAAGCACAAGGACAGGGAACACATGAATTAATCAGGGTGTTAAGAAGAAAAGGTACATTATCTATTGTATTGCTCCCCACATAAATTATACCTGTGCCTCCAGAACACTTAGGCATTTCTTTCTCTTCTCTTCTCTTTCCTCCTCCATTCCACATCACATTTTCCAAAATCTTGTAAACAGCTGTCCTACAAGACAGCAGCTGCACTCAGTAACCACACTTGCCTCTTAAGGAATCTCCAGCTGGGTAGTACTTCAGAAACTGCCTCATAAAGAATCTAACTTACTGTATCCCACTCTCCTTCCACCACTCCCAAAATTCTGACAGTCAGAACATGCTTCAGGGCAGGTTCACACTCGGTTTGGTCTACCAGGAGCAAGTCAAGAAAACTTACAACTTAAAGAGTAGTAAAAATTCACAACTGTAAGCAGCTGTAAACTTTAGAGTGCTAATGAGAGAGCTAGTGTGACTCTGTGGCACTCGTGCTTGATCTACAGGAATTCATCAGCCAGGAGAATGGCACTCCCCTTGAATTTGCTCTGCCTACAGATCAGTCAGCTAGTGACTTTGCAAAGGCATTTTCAGAAGGATTTTACACAATTCAACCAAATTATCTCCAAAGTAGGAGCTACTTTACCTAGTGGGAGCAATTATCCCAGAAGGCCTTGAAACTTTCTATTTTAAATTTAAGATCCAGGTACCTTTATCTAGACTAATTTTGTTTCATTTTGAAAAGTATACAGCTTATTTTTTGCAACAATGTGTTAAGCTCGGCAGAATTAAAGAATCAATTTGTCCTCAAAATCTTAAGCTCTTTTAATTGAGAAAAGTTCAGGAATTTTTGACTACTTTTTCCATCAGTACTGCTGATAAACACTAGATTACGTCAAACTACTTGCACAGTAGCATGGGAAGGATAACAAACTATTTTTATATTATGAATAAGAAGGGTTGTACTTAAAACATGACCAAATCTCAGTTATGTAAAGTATAACACCAAATTCTCACAATTCTTGAGCTCTCCTTTTTTCCTCACCTTCTTGAAAAAAGCCTCAGGCCAATAAGATATATGATAAAATCTGAAAAATATTTAACAAAGGTACATTGTAAGAATGGAAGAACTATTTAACTTTTTAAGTTTGAGGACTTGCCTGGGATTGGAAACATCTATATTCAAACCTTTCTCAGATAAAACTTCTAGTCAGCCTTTCTATTATTAGTTTCTCTCTGTCTCAGATCCTGCAACCTCTAAAATGAGGATGACAGCAGTTTGCAATTCTACAGTAGCTGCTGTGAAAAAAAGTCATTACACATTTTCAGACGTTCACAGTCTGTGTTAATATGGCTACATTAACAATGGGAATAACTACTATATAAAACCCCCAAAGTCAAGGACCCTGAAAAATACCACTTAAAAGTATAGTAGAAAGTTCGATATGCAGACATTTTCAGAAGTTAATCTGATTTTTTTCAGGTATTTTCATCAGTGACTTCTCACATTGGCAGTTTTGTACATCCACACTATGCTAACTGCACAAAAGGGGAACTACAGACATCTTTGTTACACTTGAAACTAGCAGCCTACATTAAATGTTTCCAAACCAGTAAATCACAAAAGCTAAACTTTCTTTGTAAAATTTCCACTAAGCCCCTGAGTTTTTAAAATGCTCAAGAAAAAAAATAATAGAAAAAAAAAGTAATTGCCTGAGACACAGTCTCACTATGAAAGTGTTTTTAACCACAAGTCTTGTTGTAACTAAAAAACCAAAACTGCTTTTAGTAAGTCTCTTATGTACTGCTACGATTACTTTAAATACATTACAAACTAGACGCTTCTCCATATTCGCGGAGCCAAGAAACAATGGGGTTCAGCTGACCAAATCTGTGTTTTGCCCAGCCAGCTGCGGGGACAGGTGTCCCCCCGTGCCATCAGGGGCACGCTCGGGACAGATGCTCGCCCGGGCTGCTCCGCGACACGCGGGACGGGCTGCACTCGCTCGCAGGGGCAGCGGCTCAGCCAGAGCAGGTCTGGGCTTTGTTTCGGAAGGCACAGCCCGACCAGCGTTCAGCACAGCCGGCTGTGGCCGGGGGCAGTCCCGGCTGCATCTCCCCGGTTCGAGCGCCCGGCCCAGCCCGGCGTGGGACTGGGCCACCCTCCGCCTGTCGGACTCTGAACCCCAGAGGCGACGCGAAGGCTCCCGAGCGCAGGAAGCGCTCACGCCGACACGGCGCTCCGGATGCTCAACGCGCTCCGAGCGCGGAGGCACCGCCGCGGGCGCCAGGGCAGCGCGAGCCGCAGGCCGCCCCCGCCAGCACCCGCGCCCGCCGCCGCCGGGG
>NW_024580671.1:27880818-27897677 GCF_017639235.1 Corvus kubaryi | reverse complement strand
GGCTGAAGAAGCTTCTGCACTTCGGCTCTGCTATGAAGCTTATAATATACTCACATTTCACTCACATTTTACAAGGAGGAATAGGGCAAGGCGGAATGACTTTAAATTGAAAGAGGGTAGGTTTAGATTAGATACTAGGAAAAAATTCTTTACTGTGAGGGTTGTGAGACACTGGAAGAGGTTGCCCAGAGAAGCTGTGGATGCCCCATCCCTGGGCCAGGTTGGATGGGGCTCTGAATAACCCCATCTAAGTGGAAGGTGTCCCTACCCATGGCAGGGGGGTTGGAACTAGGGGGTCTTTAAGGTCCCTTCCAACCTATTCCATTCTGTTATTCTATGATTTCATCTCCTGAAAACAAATGAGCTAGGCACTGTCATCCAAGTTACATGTTGAAGATAGTGTTCCTGTACAACAAATACTATTTATCATCTATCACAGTTATTCCAACAGTCTTTCTTCTGGCCTTGAAAGACATGATGTTACCTTTATTGGTGAACAAACCTAGGTATGCCACACTTCCACAATTTCAAGGAACACTTTGTCAGTTGTTTTGTTCTTAACATTTTTGGATCTGTCCCTCCACAAACACCTGTAGAGCTCTTTATACTGAGGCTTAAGGTTTGTTGCGAAGATCCATTGGGAACATTAGTCTGCCAAATGCAGTTCTGAGCAGTCATTAATATCTCACTGGTTCCTTGTATTTTGCCACCTGCATCATCTCTTATCATCCATCTTGCACTTGGATGGTACAGTGGGTTGACCCTGGTTGGATGCCAGGCACCCACCAAAGTCTATTGCTTCCCTCCATAGCTGGACAGGGGAGAGAGAATGCAACAAAGTGCTCATGAGTGAGATAAGGACAGAGAGAGATCCCTCACCAAATACTGTCACAGGCAAAACACACTCAAATTAGAGATATTTATTGAATTTATTACTAAGAAAATCAGAGCAGGATAATGAGAAGTAAAGTAAGACCTTAAAAACACCCTCCTCCACCCCTCCCTCCTTCCCAGCTCTACCTCCTTCCCCTGCAGTGGCAGGGAAATGGGGAATGGGGGTTACAGTCAGTTCATCACACATTACTTCTGCCACTGCTCAGGGAGGGGAGTCTTTCCCCTGCTCCAGCATGGGCTCCCTCCTACAGGAGGCTTTTGCTGTTGAACCCTTCAGACATGCTCCTAGATTGAATGGATCACTAATTAATACAAAACTGTTATCTTAAAAATAATACACAGGGTACTTATTTATCATTTCTCCAGTGGGAAAAGTAGATTTAATCGTTTATAGCCTACAGTCACCAGAATCAATATTCTTACACTGTGATCCATGTTAGCTGAAGAAGTAAAAAGTTAATTCCTTTCACCACTCCTGCCTATGATGGTTTCCTTTTATTCTTATTAATTTGACAACTCTTTCTTGCTTAGTTAAGGCTAAAGTCTTGAACTTTAAAATAGAGAACTGATAAAATATTCTCTGGTCTGTTAGAAATCTACTAAGGTGTAATAGCACCACTAGCAGGAATGGCACTCCCCATCCACAGTTCTTACTTGTTTAGATAAGAAGAAGCCACTTATTTCTTTCTTGCACACTGTTTTAGTGTTTTGTTCACAGAATGCCAGAATGGGTAAGGTTGGAAGGGATCACAGTGTATCATCTGGTCCAACCTTCCTGCTCAATCAGGGCCATCCTAGAGCACATTGCACAGAATTGCACCAAGATGATTCTTGAAAATCTCTGGTGAGGGAGGCTCCACAACTTCTCTGGGCAATCTCTTCCAATGCATGGTCAGCTTGACAGTAAAGAAGTTCTTCCTCATATTCAGGTGGAACTTCCTCTGCATCAGTTTCTGCCCGTTGCCTCTTGTCTTGTTGCTTGGCACCACTGAGCAGAGCCTGGCTCCATCTTCTTGACACCCACCCTTCAGATACTTATATACATCAATGAGGTTTGCTCTTACTCTTGTTTTCTCAAGACTGAACAGGCCCATCTCCCTCAGCCTTTTCTCATAAGAGAGATTCTCCAGTCCCTTAATCATCTTTGTTGCCCTCCACTGGACCTGCTCCAGGAGCAACATGTCTCTCTTGTGTTGAGGAGCCCACGATTTGGGATCTTCCATGCTACTACAGGAGTGTCTTGCAGGAATTCTTACCAGTGCTTTGTTGGGTCTGCTCTGGTACTCTCTGATAGTTCCCTGAATACCAACATGTGCATCTGTCCCTAGTAAGTAAAGGTCAAATTTAAGCCAACACATTTTTTTTTCAATCAGTTTTAGTACTTTATGTTTTTCTTCCCTGATTGTAACACAGAAAGAATTTCTAGAGGATGAATGATTTAGTAGACTAAAATACACACATTAATTATTGTTTTACTACTTATTACCTAAGCCTTTAATTAACACTGAGGGGACATAACTGTGGATGCAGTGATACCAGTAAATTGCAGGATTTATAGCCTTGGCAGTAAAGATGTTCCATCACAGGGCTCCACCCTGAGAAATAGCATGGTTGTAAAAACACCTTACTTTATTCACTGGTCCAGAGAGGCCACAGGAAAGGTTGCAATTGTAGTTATCTTGGGAACAATAATACATTATGTAACAAGTACAATTCATGATGTCAAGTGGGAAGAATTCATGAAGGTAACACAACTTAAAAAGTTTATTGCTATGATACATTTACTACCTATCTAGCAAATGACACAATGTTTAAAGCCAAATTTCTCTCTTCAGTGTCTGATTTTAGAGTAGGTCATTAATCTCAAATGACACCAGGTTAAGCAGTGCAGCTGTTACTCCTGAGAGAAGGGGTGCCATCCAGAGGGGTCTTGACAGCCTTGAGGAGTGGACCTTTGCAACCTCAGGAAGTTCAACATGGGAAGGTGCAAGGTCCCACACCTGGGTCAGGGTAATCACCAGTATCAATATGTGATGGGGGATGAAGTGATTGGGAGCAGCCCTAAGGAGAAGGATTTGGAGGTACTGGTGGATGAAAAATTGGACATGACCTGGCAATGCATTCTCACAGCCCAGAAAGCCAATTGTATCCTGGGCTGCATCAAAAGAAGTGTGACCAGCATGCCTCACCCTGGGAGACAGTTCTCCCCCTTTACTCTGCTCTTGTGAGACCCCACTTGGAGTGGTAAGACACTAGAATAGGTTGCTCAGAGAAGTTGTGGATGCTCCATCCCTAGAAGTATTTGAGGGCAGGTTGGATAGGGGTGTAGTGGTGGCAGCCTGGTGTAGTGGAAGGTGTCCCTGTCCGTGGCAGGAAACCATTCTATGACCCTGAGATCTCTATAAAAAGTATTTACCTCTAGCAACTACTCTATGTTATACTAAACAGGATCATTACATAATAATGCAGGCAGTCAATTGAGGAACACTTCTAAGCAGGTACATCTTTTTAATCAACAGCAGCAGAGAGGTATTCTTCAGCATGACCTGCATTACCAAAATATTGATTTAAATAATTACAAACTCCAGCTATCACTCTTCCTAATCTCTTGCAGGTGTACTTCTTCATTAGAATCCTGCAATTAATTTATTTTTAATATATTAATACTAATTATATTTTTAATATAATTTATTATTTATTTTTTGAGAGTGAAAATCAAGCATGCCCTTGTAGTATTTTGGCAGAGGTAGAAAGTACTGTGTGTTCAGTCTTATCTGAGACAGTGAGTCTAAAGTGAAAAAGATCTTAAACACAGTGAAAGCTGGATAAATCTCACATAAGTATGCTGAAGAACAAAGAAGAATCATATTCCACCATATCTGGCCACTCAGTTATGTGTTGGAATTCTAGAGGGAATCACAGATTTGTAGGAGGAGCTCTGAAAAACACAGCTAGTCACAGACATGTAAGGGAGCCCCTCAGCTGCTTCCAGGGAGATGATTTCAGGCTCAAGGATTCCTCCATGTCCCAAAGAGCATCTGCAATTATGCTCAGTCCCACTAAGGGAGGAGAAGGAAGTTCAAGATCAGTGAAGGTGTTCCTAGCATTTTTCCTTGAATATGTATGTGAGAGTCAGCTGTGGTCTTGTCAAAATGAAAACTAGTGCAGAAGTGAAACTTTATCTTAAAAATAATACACGGGGTACTTATTTATCATTTCTCCAGTGGGAAAAGTAGATTTAATTGTTTATAGCCTACAGTCACCAGAATCAATCTCATTGCTCAAGAATTTAAAACTGGAACCACAATCAGGAAAGGGTTTTTACTTTTTCATATTTTTTCTTTTTTACTGCCCACAGATAACTATCAAGTATTTCTTTTCTTCCAAAATAAAATACTCCAAGAATATTTTTAGCCAGCTGCTTGGGAATTATAAAAAAATTTGTCTCAGTTCATGTCAGGCAAATTGAAGTACTTACATATGAATCAAATTTTGTTCTCAAATACACACAAAAGTCACATTAGAACAGTGTAAATACACCAAAAGGTCAAATTTGGCAACTGAAATACTTTTGGAAGAGGAAAACTAGCTGACAAAGATAATAGAACAGAGGAAAATAATTAATTTTAAATATCAAAATACTGACTAATATTCTAATTCCTTTTCTACTTATCAGAAAACAAAGACTAAAGCACGAGTAAAATATTCTTTCTGCTGATGGAAAGAATGACATCACCTTCTTTAGAAAAATACCTGAACTATTTCAAAGCTCTTCTACACTCTTATCATAAAAGTTTAAATTGCATGTATTGTTGGAAATGATCTGGGAAAAAAAAGAGCAATTTTAAAGGCTTGTTAAAAAGGATGATTGCAGCCCTTTATTCACTTGAGCCAAAAGGTAATTGAGAGAAAGTTGTTGATATACAGCAGGATGTGGGAAGAGATCCAGAAGGTACTTTGTTTTCTTGTGAGAGAAATGTTACATGCTGTTCCTGAACCATGGAAATTTACAGAATCCTTCCTTTCTTCCAAAGCTCTGACCTCCCTGTATATTCTCTGCATAAACTGCCTATCGCTGTGAAAAATACTAAGTATTATTTGTTCCAAGCCATTATACCCGTGGCTCCCACCTACAGATATACACAGAAATACTGATTTGTGTTTCTTTGTTTAGGTCCTTATTCCTGTTTTAATTATAAATCTCAACCAAAGTCCCAGAGGAGATGTAAGACCCCACTCTTAACTAGCTGGATCCTGTTAAAAAACAGTGAAATCTAAACGTCCTTGTCTGCCAGGATGATGATGCTCTCTGGCTGTGTCAGAGCAACCTTCCAGTACCTAACGGAGTTCTACAAGAAAGATGGAGAGGGACTTCTTGCGGTGGCATGGAGTGACACAACAAGGGGGAGTGGTTTTAAACTGGAAAATGGTAGGTTTATATTGGATCCTAGGAAGAAATTCTCTACTGTGAGAGTGGTGAGGCACTGGCACGAGTTGCCCAGAGAAGTTGTGGATATCCCCTCCCTGGAAGTGTTCAAGGCCAGGTTGGATGGGGCCCTGAGCAACCTGGTCTAGTGAAAGCTGTCCCTGCACATGGCAGGGGGTTTGGAACAAGATGACATTTGAGGTCCCTTCCAACCCAAATCACCCTATGATTCTGTCAGTCAGTGAAGAAAGTGCTGGTGACATCAGAAAGTTTCTCTCTTCTGTTCACCTCTCAAATGTATAATAAGAGTCTACTTTTCCCTACAAGATATGTTTTGCTGATATTTCCAGTTCCTCAAAGCTGCAGAAAAATTGCTCTTTACCAGGCCCATGCAGACCTTGCCTGGAAAATGCCCAGATGCTTTTTTACAGAACCATGTGTAGGGACCAGTTCTCAGGAAGAGCTCTAGGAAGCCATAAGTCTGGGCAGGCAGATAATTTTTTATAGTTCTGGTATCAAAGTATTATCAAACTATGTATTATGTTCAATAGCAACCTCCCTCATATGTACTAACTTTTATACTTTCTAAGAACAGTAAGATTTTTTGATGGTTTATTACTCTGCCTAAAGGGTTTTTTATACTATTACTGGGCATGTGTGTGCCACCAGCATGACACTATTGACAAATTTCAGGTGCGGGCTCCAATCTGTGCAATAAAAGGGCTTCATGATGAAAGTATTGTTAACGTAAAAATTCCTGCCATCACCAAACCAACAATTTTTCTCCCAACTCATTTTCAGACCTCTAAGTGGAGCCATTTTAACTGGATCTCTTATTCCCAGAGTGCTTCTCTAAATACTTTGCTTCTGCAGGCAGGGCTCTAATCCATATCAGGGCTCTTCTAACTTGCACCAGACAGTGTGGCCTTCATAAACTATAAAATAAAGGAAAATTATTCTTCCATTGATGATGGAGAGACTTATTTTTATGCCACTTTTAGAAGAACACTAATTAGTAGTAAAACTACTAATCAACGCTGCAAGAGAAATAATAGGAAAACACAGGGGAGAAAAAAAATCACACAGACTTTGGAGGCAGTAGAAACAGCCCCCTTTCAAAGAGAGTATAAACCAAACCAGTAGCAAGTTTCTCTGCTTCCTCAGAAGCAGAAATGAAAAATCTGTAGAGTATATTTATAGACTTAAAATAATAAACTAGTGAAATATTTTTAAAATAATCTTACAATGAAAAATATTATTTACTTCCTTCAGTTCTGGACAGCCTTATTAACAACACAGGAACTATAAAAATGCAGATAATCAGATTATCAACATTAGCAAATAAGCACAGACCCATTATTTATCATGATACTTCAGACCAACTATTACCTAAGATATACTTAGTTGGAATAATTAGTCTAGCAGATAAAACCAGATAAAGTATCTAGTACTTAGACAACCATGGAAGCATCTCTGTATGCACCACCTATGGTATTTATCATCTTACTATAATAAATAAATAAATAAATAAATAAATTTAAAAAGCCCATATGAACAGCAATGTTATCCATGACAGTCAAATCAGTTCTTCATTTCCAAGTATCAGTGGAAATATCTGTAGTCTCCCAATGTTAATAAATAAAAAAAAACAAGCAACAGAGACATCAGAATGTTTATGCAAAGAATCTACATTCCTAAAAAAAGTTCTTGATTCTGTAATAGCTGCCAGGATTAAAACTACCTGATACAGACTGAATCAGATGGAACATAAACCTAATTCATATTATTATTTTAAATAATTTTCATTTTTTTCTTATCACCAAGGAGATGACACTGATGTATCATTTCTGACTAAAGCTAGAATCATTCATGTGAACACAGGGAGATTGAGCTCACTCAGGAGCTAGTAAAATGCCTAATGACCAGTTACCAAAAAATCCTCCCACTTCCTATCTGACATTTGGAAGGTTCTTCGACACTTTCATCAATTTTTCTCCTTTTGGACTCATCACCTATCAAATATACCATGAAACACAAACATTCACACCAGCCTTCTTGGCAGACATTTTGACTGATAGTCACAGGCTCATATGTTTTTGATTACCTCAACATGACTATGAATAATTGGTTAAAGATGGATCTTGAATTCCGTCTCCTTACAGGAGCAAGAGAGGTTCTAAGACACAGCCACTATTTACAAGACAGCAGACTTACTATATGAGGAAGAAGGATGCTCAGAAGGGCAAAGACATTTGCCTAAACGAAAAATATTTGACAGATTAAATTCTGTCTTTCTTGTGCATACTGTCATTTTAAAATGGAATAGAATGGAGTTAATTTTGATGAAAGTCTATTTTGAAAAATTGATTACTTATAATCAAGATTTATATTTTAATATTTTCATTTAAACTATTCCACCATTTTGATTTCAGCAGAAGAAAGCAAACCTACACAATACCTTTATCAGAACAAAGTTATTCAGAAAATATAGGAGTGTATGAAATAAAAAATAATATTTCTTTTCTCTATCTGATGACTTTTTGGACACAGTTTCATCAGTCGTGTTATTGATTTATTATATAATTGGACAGTTCACAGGTGCACTAATTTATTTTTTCGTAACTACTACTTTGTAAAGACAAAGATACTGTTTGTAGATTCTTCCAGTTGCATTTTCAGATTTAAGGTAAATAAAAGAAGAGGTTTTTTTCTTAAAATAACAGTGAATTTTCTGCTAGGCACAAGTGTAGTTAATTCATGTGATTTAATTAACAATGTTGCTTTCTGTCATTAGTACAATATTTTAAAATTACAGTATAAACCTAAATGCTTAGAAATGTAGGTGAAATTGTCTTTTTCAGATCCAGGTTCTGAATGGTAAGATCAAAGATGGATTGAAGAGGTTTATCTGAATAGAGTAATTTTCACTTTGATTGTTTTTCAGAACACTGCAGTAGTAGAGATGATGACAGCTGGTAGGAAGTTGTCTGAATCAGTGATACTAGAATGCAAATACATGCCAATACTTTGCATAAAATCTACAAAGCACAGTTATTTATGCATATGCCTTTTGACATCTCAGCATGGATGTTGACTTGAATTGACATACTCTCTTTTTGATTTTCTGGTATTATATTTAAATGGAAAGCCAAGAACAGAATATAAAATCAGGCACAGTAAAAAAGAGGGCAATGGTGAACAAAGAGGTTCAGCTCACAACTGAAGTTAAATATTTAGTTCTAGCAAGCAAATATTTTCAAGGAACTTTGCTGCACCCAACTCCATAGTTGTTCAAAGGGATGACAGTCATTTTGGGGATAGTTATGAGTATACTCCAAAGAAAATTCAAAGACTGAAGAGTAATGTAATAAACATTTATAAGCTGTTTATCTTACCAGGTGGCAATGGCTGACTAATTTGGAGCACACCATTTTATTGGAAACATAGTTAGAGCTGACTAGTCTATATGTCATTTGAAATACAATTTATACAAATTGTAGATTTTGATGAAAGTTATGTGTTTTCAAAAGATTGCACAGGTTTTTAGTCAATCAGCTCATTTAGTCAGAACTATGAATCAGACTTCAGTGCAATGCTTTGAAAAATCAATCACCTCAAAACTATCTCCAGACAGTGTAATGTGAACTGTTTTGAGAAAATCATGACTATGAAAGATATAATTCTAAATCATTATGGATGAGAAATGACAATTAGTAGTAATCAATGTTTCAAAAAAGGACCTGATTGCAAAGGAACCATTTAAACCAATTGCTTTTATGGTTGTACCTATAAGTGGGAAAAAAGATTATATTCCTAATGGCAGATTCTTTGTCTTGGTTAGAAAAGAAAATGCAATAATGAGACTTCAACTAATAAAACATTCATACTAGATTTAGCTGTGATTTACTGTCACAGTAGGATGGGCATAAGCCCATAAAGGGACAGAACAGCAACTATAATAGAAACCAGGGAAGTAGTATGGAGTTAAAATAAATATTCAGTCTAATTAGACTTTTACAACATTTCATTCCTCTTGCCTTTTTTTAAGAAAATTATGAGGCTGTGACTAGAATTCTTAGGACAGAAGCTAATGTAATGCTGTATGTGTCTTTCACAGCCAGCAATCACTGGCTACTGAGAAAGCATGTGTGACTTACTCACTGTACCATATGGTTAATAACCTCAACATCACAAATCGTTCTGGTCTTGGATGGAAGCATTATGAACACTGTGGGATAGAACATGAAGTGGGGAGAGAGAAATGGAGAAGTGTGCTACAGATTGTCTCAGTAAAAACCAGAAATGCAACTAGAGACTTAACAGAAGCTGATAGTACCCAACTACAAACAGGATGAGTAGAAGGAGATAAACCCCCACATCATCCCTTTTTAACCAGAGCAAACTGCTGTACTCACAATGCAGTGTTTCAGAAGACAGGCAATGAATGTTTCATGTGGCTGATTAGAGAAACATGCATTGCAGTGTCGACAGCAACACAGCATGAGGTTGGGTTAAAACAAACTCTTCCTTCGTAACTGAATCAATGGCAACATGGCTCTCTGAAAATGATCAGATAACAAGTAACACGAGCAATGACAAAACTAAAGATGTTAATTCCTTTCACTCTCTGAAGACGCTGCAAAGCATGTGGGTATGGGTGCAGGTGTGCATGTACAGCCAGGTGGAAAAACCTGAACCTCCAAATTCACTGGCTAGCAATGATGTTAACACTTCACCTACTATTTAACACTTCAGAGTAAAGAAAGTATAATGCAGCTAGACTTCTTTATCTTTGAAACTTAATTTGCTAATCCTAAAAATCTTAAAAGTTTCTCCTTTCTGCGTTCAACTCTCTGGTAATCTATTTAGCTATTCAGAGACTGTGATATATGAGAATAAATCATGCTCTCCTCACAGAAAGTGAGATACAGCCTGATGAGTGTTGGAGTGTTGTCTCCTAAACTACTTTCAAAGATATGAATTATGGAAAGGCATAAACATATGTAGGTAAAGCAGACTTAAAATGCAATCCTCACCATCACTTTCTATCTCTCTTCCATTTCCTGGACAGGCATCAAAACTCTGAATTTGTACCCAAGCCATGGAAGCCATTGGATTTCTAATCTCTTCTGACATTGTTCACAGCTCCATTTTTTTTTTTTCCAGATTTTTTTGGTTTTGTTTAGCACATACTTGGGTGCTGGACCCAACTGTGATCCAGCTGCCTAAAGCAAAGTGCCCAGTGCTAATTGAGAGGCCTCTGGATAGCCAAGATGCCTGTCTGGAACAGGCAGATTATGCCACAGGGTCTCAGAAAAGACCCACATGCTCTGCAGCAGCAGCTGGTGGCTGAGGTGGGTACCCTACAGCTACTCTACATCTAGAACCACACTAAATGCCTAGGTTTGAAGAGCAGAATATCATGCCTCATGGCTGACAACATTCCCTAGCAGGGAGACCTCAAGAGTTTTATCACCTAAATCCCAGCATTAGTGTTTTAGCCAAGGGAACTTCTAATTATACTGATTTTGTCCTCTACTAGAAGTGCAGTCAGATCAAAGTGTGTCATGCTAAGACTCCTTGCATATCCATTATATGAGGGTTGGGAGGCTCCCCTTTGTTTAGATGTGAACTGATTTTGCAGTTAAGACATCAGAACTGATTTCCCAGTTAAGACATCTCCATTATGTAGGTGGTCCAACACTCAAGGAAAAGCAGTAGGCACAACCAAATCAGGAGTGTTCTTGAAAAACATTGCAGCACCTGATTTGGTTTTCTTCCAAACAGAATCTGTTTCATGGCTACCACACCTGTCCTCAGAACTTACCTAACAGACAGTAAATGAAGTTTACCAAGGTATTTGCTTCAAAACCACATTATTGCTCTGAACCATATTGCTAAGGTTGCACTGCTCATTCAAAGCTTAGATTTGGCCCAGGGCCACAAGACCAGATCATTTATAACGTTTTATCAGCTTCACTTTTTGGTGTAGTAGTTTCCATGGTTTAGAAAACATTATCTTTTTTTAAAAAAATGCACCTCTCCTGCTTTTACTGGCCTTTGTACGTCACCCAAGGCTTCAAATCATCATGGATACCTGGCAAAAAGGGGCTAGGATGACTCAGAGTTAGTGGCCACTATCTGATCTTCCAAAGTTTCATGAGTTTAAAGTTCCAGCTGCAGTTCAAGTATTTAAAAAGCCAAACAGGTTTCAAAGAAAGTGATGGCTATTATAATGACCTCAAGCTGATATCTCAGTAACTTCAAGAGACAGCAGCTAATGTAGAAACATTTTGGTGACCACCAAATTAAAATATCCTGGTTTTAAACAGCTTTGTAATGGTGAAGTTAATATCAGGCTCAAGTAAATCTTGTATTCACCCATCTGGAATTGAATCTACAGAGACACCTTCTACAACATCAGTATTTGGCTGAGTAGCTTACCTCATTATTTCCTCTTCCCCAATCTACCAATAATACAACACATAGTGCTTATTTGTCCACTGCTACAAGTGATCTATCATGCCTTAAATAAATAGTATAGAATGTCTGATTCCTTTCATACCTATTTTTTATTGAAAGATCTAATGGACAGCTAGTGAAATGGCAGTTCTGTGAAATCACAACCATGTTCATCATTATCATGGTCTCAAAGATGCTGCTGTTGTAAGGGGGCAAGTGCTAACACACTTGTAACTGCTTCTAACCCCATGCAGAAGACTCCTCTTTTTGTTTTAGGAGTCCAGAAGCACTAGGGGCAGGGTATGTTCAGTCAAACCTGCTTCTAGGGTATCTTTGACACAAGTTGCAGCTGACTGTATGGGAATAACTTGGTCACTTCTGTACAGTCTATCCAAACCACACATACCAATTAGTGCTGCTGGGACTTTTTATAAATGACTCAATAAAGATTCAATCAATCCAGCTAAACCCAAAAAGGTATCATATTATTTTGTTAAGAACAGGTACATAGAATCCTCCATTGATCAGAAATCCACAGGTGGATGCATGTTCTATGGAAATCTCTGACTCATACAGGAGTATGATAAGCACAGAAGGGCTGTGTCTCTTTAATTTGGTGAACAAGCTACTTCATGCTGATGCAATAACTAAACCACACAAGCAGGCAAATTTCAAGTTTATTCCTACCAATAAATTTGGAAGGCATAATGCATTTTCCTCTTTAGTAAACAATCTTTTGTTTTCTTTGGAGACATCAATACTTGAAAACTGATAGTAGAAGCAGAAAACCAGCCTATAAATGAATCATCTTGTTTAGAGCAAGCTACTAGTGAATGATCAAATCCTGCATGAGATTTAGTAGTATGGAATAGCTCAGGAGTAGATGTTGTTCATTATTTTAGGGCAGCACACAGCACAAATGCACAAAATAACAAAAGCAATGCAGTCCCTAAGATGCAATCTCATTTGCTACTATTCATTGTGGGGGAAATGGTTGGCTTGGAATTTGGTTGACCTTTACAATGCCCATGGGAAGCTCTCTCAGACAGCTAGCTTCTTCCATTGTGCTTTAAAATCCAGTTAATTTCTGAGTGGGCAAAAGCTTTCGTCAAATCAAGGGCTGTTCAACAAATTATAAGATTTTTCTCTTCGATGCAAAATGATGCAACTTTAAGAATAGTCCCAAGGCTTGTTGGAAATGGTTCCAGTTACAAACACTTTATCACAGTACTCTAGGACAATCAACATGAATTGGTTTTAATAGTTACCCTTCTTTCCTCAGGCTGCAGTGCAGCTGACCTCCCATAGCTGGGCACTGGTCAGAATTGCAGAAGGGAATCTGCAATGAGAAGCCATGGAGATGCTTTGGAACCCATAATTGCTTTGATCAAGTGTAGAAAGTGTTGGGTCTGCTAACTTTGCAGTCTACAATCAACTTTTCTACCCTTTACTGTCATTATCACGTGTTAACCCCTATAATGCTCTGATTCCTGCTTAGAATAAACACACATTAGAAACACCAAACTGGTGAAAAACAAATGAATAGAAAAGAAAGAAAGTTTTCCTCAGATTTTATCAAAACTTTTTTATTAATATGTATGAAATATATATTAATCAACAAGTAGTAAATACTGTTTAAAGCGATTTCATGCCACATTGTACATAAAAAACCACCCTAATTTTCAGTTACTGATTTGTTTTCAGCCGGCTTCTGTACGGCCACTAGGATAAAAACTGGAATGTAAGGGATGTTTTTTCTGAAAATTCTGATGTGAAAAAAAATCATTCACAGCTTTGATATTAAGAAACATAGCAAAGAAGACAGAAGCACTGCACATCACTCAGTGAAGATGACTTTTATATTGAAGCCTTGGAAAGAAATTAATCATTGCTGTAAATAGGCAGAACACAGCTGGGAGTGGCTGAATTGTGCTTGCAACCAAGGCAAACTGAACAGCATTCTGTAGGACAGCTCAGCTGGATTCCTGAGCAGAGAGAGGCTGCTAACCATCACAGCCTTTAAAACACCACAGTAGTAAAAGCCCACCAAATGGCTGCAAGAAAATGTTTGGTCTCAGACCCAGTGGGAATTTCCTCAGATTTCAAATAGTGGGGGCCATATGCCAAGATCCCTGCAGCACTTCCTAGCTTGAAACTAAACAGCTGAATGTATTTGGCACAGTTTTTACTACTGCTGCTCAACCAGCTTTTGTATGAGTTTGTATAGGCACAGCTATCATAGCACTGGAATTATGAAGAATTCTTTTCTAAGTCAATAATTTGTTAGTAAGTCTCTGGGAAGTATGTATAGGGAAAGTATGAATTGACAAAAAAACCCACCTTAAAAATAGATAAAGAAAGATGCAGGAATTTTTACTCATGTCAATCAGAAATCACCCTTCAATCATTCTTCTCTATATAAGGACAGCACTTCCAGTTGTGGGAAAAAGTAGGATGTGCCCTTCAAAATTCAGGAAGAACTCTTTTTCTCCTTTCCAATCTTAATGTTGTCAATGTTGCAGCTACTCTAAGAAATGCACTTTGTTTCCTAATACACTGATGCTATTATCGAAGTAGGTAGGTTCCAAAAATGCAGATCAACCACCCTGGTCATGCTGGCATAAGAAAGGCCAGGTTCAAACATCATGCGAGAACTCTTTGGTCTGCAGCTGACTGACACCTGGACATGCTGCAAATGGTGCCTGACTTGGTCTTCTAGACTGGGATTACCAAAGCATTACAGCACTGAGCAGTATCAATACCTCTACTCCAACAGCTGTTTTGCTGGCAGACTCCAGGAAGATCTCTTACCATAATCTCATAATGAGATATTAATAGCAACCTCAGAGAAAACTGCTTGCTCTTTCTCAGAGAGGAATTATTAGTAAATGCCAAACTCCATTTATGGTAGTGTACAGGGTGGAAACACTGGTGGCAAGGAGAACATTCCCTGGCTCCTCCTCTGCAAGTGGGAAGACGCTCCTGAGCTATGTCCTTCCTTCAATAGGAAAAATTGAACATTTAAAGTTCAGTACTTGGTCAACAGAAAACTGAAGCCAAGACAGTGGGCTTTGATGATACTTTTATATGAGTAAGACAAATTTTTGGTTTTGCTGCTTAAAAGAGGAAAAGCATTGATCCTGTGTGAAAGGATAGTGAGAGCTACTTATACAGTGCTACTATAAGTTCAGTTTGCTGCATAATAGAGAACAAATGAAGTGGACTAATTCTAACAGAAGGTACCAAGTCATAACGCCCAGTCCTCTAAAAAGCACACAATCCTCTTCTTTCTTGTGTCTGTTAAAAAGTTCTCAGATATTTTCTGAGAAAAAAAGCCTTTGTTCAAAGTTACTGTTCTCAGAATCTGAGCTCTTTGGAAAAATCCGTGTTTCTCAGAGCAGTGTGGAACCTTACCACCTAGGTTCAGTTTCTCCCAGGCATTGTATATGTGTATATTGAGGCCTACCTGCCAGATAAAAATCAATAACAATGCAGGTTAGATGAGCAGGTGGCAAAAATAAAAAAGACTGCATGGAAGAATAAACATTCAGAGAACCACAGATGCCTATTGCTGGCTGATTTCTTCAGGACTCCTAAGCTTACAATAGATCTCTCAGATATTGATCCTTTTTCCTTGGTATCAAAGAGATGAACAATCCCACTGAAGTTTGCAGGAGCTGACGGATGCTATGAAAGGCTTTTCACAAGGGCACTGATAAAGCTCCTTGAGTGTTTCTTTGGCTGGAAGATCATATGGCTTCACTGCTGAAAGAAACAAAATAGCAAACAAACACTGAGGAATTCTTTTAAGGTGAAATAAGTATTCAGGCTGCCCTTGCCTTCCAGATGCAAAGAATCACATTGTTTCTGTATGAAAAGCAGGTTCTGCATTGGTTAGGTTTGCAGAAAATAAGCACTGTTTTTGTCAATAATTCTGAAGCTCTTACAAGCCTAATGTTACAATCAGTGTTTTGGTGGTGGCATATAACAGTTAAATCGAGCTAGAATGAAAATGAATTCTTCAAGATTTTCAGCACTCCAGAACACAAGGAAGAACCTGGGAGCATTTTTGACAAATTAGGCTGAAAAAGTATGATAGAAGTGAGTAGACATTGTTAAGAATGCCTTCTGTCAAGGTAAATATATCTGTTTGCTCTGATAACACCAATGAGCAACTTCTCCCTGTTAGACAAGTCAAATTCATTCATTAAACTGTACTAGGTACTGAGTGTCTATCAAACTTAGTATAAACAGACAATTAATCTAAAAAGTGTTAGGAAAATTTATACATCATGGAAAGATTTTGAATTCTCCTTTTTGTCCTCTCCTATATTAAGGTTATTGGAGTAATTATTTTCCTCATCAGTATAAAAGGAAAAAGACCTTCACAAAATAATTCCATGTCTTTATGCATCTAAATCCTCAAATTGGATTACTTGGGACTTGAGCCAATAGAAGAACTAAAGGTGTCAACAGCAGGGTTAAATGATGCTTTGATATCTAGCAAGGCAGTGTTTTCCCCTCAGATGACAGGCTGTTCATAAGGAGCTACAGGACTTCCATACAGCTTTTTTGCTAAAGCCACCACCAACTGCATGAAGAGGATACAAGAAGACCACAAAAAGTTTTTAAATTCATTTGGCTAACCAGTTACATAATCCTTGAGTGTTGTATACTTGTGACACTATCCAAAGTGATACTAGTTTAGCACTCTGAACAACACTAATCTCTTCCAAGACTTGTTTCTCAGCAGAGAGCTGAGCTTGTTCCAGCAGAGAGCCCTTTAGCTCTATCTGTCCTGCCTTTCCCAGTGCACTGGCCCAGAGGCCTGTGGCTCTGGTTTGTCTCAGATGCAGATCCCGAGGCAGACACAGATGTCAGCACTGGCACTGCAGCCTGGCCGGGGAGCCGGCTGAGGGGCAGCGAGAAGGACTGCAGCACTGCACCCTCTCAGGGACTGGAGCACTGCACCTCTCAAGGACTGCAGCACTGCACCTCTCAAGGACTGGAGCACTGCACCTCTCAAGGACTGCAGCACTGCATCCTCTCAAGGACTGCAGCACTGCACCTCTCAAGA